>NC_071467.1:106606709-106909019 GCF_028500815.1 Rissa tridactyla | reverse complement strand
TGGCCACAAATTATGCATACCAAATTTGAAGATGAAAAGGGCTTTATAGAGGATTGTAAGGTGTGGCAAAACTGGATTTATTTTGGAAAGTAGGTTCCAGCTTTAACTACTGAGTGCCCTCTACCGCTTCAAGATTTGCCCACAATTTTTAAAAAGTGGCTTATTTTGACAGTATAATTAAGTGGTTTCTACTAAAAAACTTAGTGGTTTCTTTTAAAACCTTAGTGATTTCTTCCAAAAACCTTGAGTCAGAAGGCCTGTTTTGTGTCAGAACAGATTTAGATGTCTGCATATTACTTTGTGTACATCGATAATTATTTTACTCATATAATACCATTTAGCCAAGGATCTCAAAATAACCAATTAAAACTCTTAAGTAAAATTGGTGAGGCATTTTGTGGCTATAGGCTGTGGGAATACTCTAAGGCCTTGGTGATAATGCTTCTAGAATATTTATGCTTGCATTCATTAAAATGTATATTAGCAATGATAAATAGTGGTATATTTAAAATCCTGCTGTACAGCAGAAGAAATGTTAAGCAGTCACTCTTAGAAAAGCCTTTTCTGCTAGTTAAGCATATCCAAAAAGATGGCTCTCTTCTCTGTTTCGAGATATGAATTTACTGCTTAACTCATAAAAACAAGTAGACAAATCAATTTTCCCAAACAGCGTTAGCATGCCTTCTTCCGTGCCTGAACGGAAGTAACTCTCGTTTTATAACATTTGTTCAATACTTGGAATCATTTACAAAGAAGACAGACATGGGAATGCCTGCAGCTGGAAGAGTGTGTAATAACAAGCCCCGAATGCTGGTATATGACGTTATCAGAGAGAAAGGGATCGCTCTAGGCATAACCGTCACTTCTGAGCTGGAATATGGGTAATGACGTAGAGAGCGTGGTCAACTGAGGAAGGTTTTGATTCTTGTAGGTAGGAGACTGAGTGAGAGTGTGTGCCTGTATGAGAAGCTGAACCAGTATGATTAGGTAATTTTTTTTCAGACATTTAAATTCCACGACCACTTTTTTTTTTCCCTTTCTGTGCCACTGAAGTCAAGTCTATATAGCACACTGCTGGGGGAGGAATCATATTTTTGTTAATCCTCTCTCATCATATTCAGAAGAGTTAGTTTTGCATGGCACTTACTGGCATAGTCCCGGCTGCATAAGTTGGATTCATTTAATCAGGTTATTTACTTTTCTGTGCCATGCTCTAAATGGTTAGAAGTTACCATAATAAAGCTGCATCTCTTCATGTCTCCTCATAGTTTATTAGTTAAAGTCACTGCTTTGTTAAAGGTATTTTGTTAAGTGCTCCCTGTTTGTAAGTAAACTTTCTACTCAGATCAATGTAGCAATCGTCACATGGTTTTTCAAAACGGGAGAGATTTAGCCAGATCTCTTTGGCTGTAGAAATTAAACTGTTGCAAACGGGAGATAAATTCAACGGCAATGCAAACTGCCTATATCATCTGATCTGTGAGCGTGTCATATTTACACTGATCATGGCGCACTGTAAATTGTGATTTATGAATTGGTAATGCACAAACGTGTGTACCTTTACAGATAATACATCATCTTTCCTGGTAAGCTGGAACTGGATTTGAAACGAAAGCTTCTCAGAATACAAACATTTCCTGATATTCAGTAGTTGTTTGGCTTCAGTCCTTTGGTTTGGAGTCATGTAGAAGTGAAGTCTTATTAAGAATCTTGAATTCATACTGACGTAATGTGAGGGCAAGGGAATAATATTTCTTCAGAACTATAGTTTTAAGCAGTGTTACCCCCTGTGTGTTGAACAATGCAGGGCTGATCTCCAGTATATATATATGTTTGTTTATAAACAAACAAACAAATGAGTATGTATATATCAGCTGTTCTATACAGGGAACCTAGATTTCATGAACTGTAGATTACTTCATTTGAGCACAAAAGGATTCCCTGAATGATTTCATAGTATTGGAGAAGATTTTATCCAGTAAATATTGGAACATTTATATGAATAGTAAAATTTTTCCCATTCTGTTTTTATTAAAGGAAAACCACTGCAGAAGAATAAAAATCCTAGGGGACTGTTACTACTGTGTTTCAGGATTGACCCAGCCCAAAACAGATCATGCCCATTGCTGTGTTGAAATGGGACTGGATATGATTGACACCATCACGTAAGTACCGCGCAGTGTGAACCCAGACAGGAGTGCTTCAACAACTTCTATGTGGCATTCAGGAGGCGTGTTCTCAGAAGAACAGCAGTGTCTGCTAGCACTGCCCACCCAGCAGCTCACACTGTTGCATTCAGGTCAGAGGATACTGATTTTAGGAAGGGTCATTCTAGACGTCCATTTTCCACTCCATTTAATTGCTGTGAGGAAAAAGTACACGAGTGTGTAGAGGCACACACATGTACCAATTGACGGACAGAAAGAAATAGTAAAATATTCGTATGGCCATTTGCCACAAATGAAGGAGTCTAATTTATTGTTCTACAGGGATAAACACTGCTCATTTTGCACACCAGTATGTAAACTCAAAGCCAGTTTGTGCAAGTCGTCTATGTGTTTGTGTTCTCAAAATGATAGCTTGCTGATTTCTCCTTTCTGTATGTCATGGTTAAACCTTTAATTTACTCTGCTTTTCAGAAATGTAATGTGAAATTCACTTTGCTGATCAGAAGAACTTTTCTATGCTTGAGAGCTCTGCATTGATCGTTATTTCACCAAGGCAAAAAATGTCAATGTGAGACAACCGTGAATGAGCTTTTAGCGAGGCCTGAAGATACATTTCATTATATAGGAGGGAAGGGAGAAAGATGGGAAATTTCTTCACTACTGTATTGTGTATATGTATATATGTGCATATGTATATGTGTGTGTGTGTGTGCCTGTGCATGTGATTTATAGGGAGGCTGTAGGAAGGAGTGCACACCTGTATTAATTCTGTCTATAAATAAATACTGGTCAGGACAGTGCTGTTACATTTGGAATGAGCTTGCACAAGAGCATCACATCAGGGGCCTTAGCCTTTTCTGTATTGGAAAATGTTTGGCCACTGTTTCCAGTAGCCAGTTATTCTTTCTCTCTGTTGTCAGCTGGGCTGTCGGGAATATGGAATTGACTCAAGGTTCTGCTTTCCCCCAAGCTTTTGCATTGTACACAGAGAAGACCTGCCTTCTCTGGGAAGGTGAATAGACCACAGGGTAATCTCAATTTAAAAATTAATAGTAAGCTTTTAAATAAATAAAAAAAAAATTATAGGATAAGCAAACATAAGGCTTATGAATTCAAATTATGCATTTTTTGGGAGGAACATTTCTCCTTTCTTGTTTCTAATAAAGCTTTTTTCATGTCATATATTTCATATCCTCCATTTGTATGTGAGCATGTTTATGCACACAAAGAAGCTGTTCTCCCCCCCAAAAAAGTTGTGTTCATTTGTGGAGAGTATTGGTGTTGTAGAAGAATGTATTATGATCTTGTCACAGAGTTCACTGTAAGTTTTGTTCAAGAGAGCAGGGTTTATCTCTAGGGAAGTAATATCTAGTCGTTCGAACCCTGTTAATGCCTTAGGGGAACATGGAGATTACCACACATTTTTATTGTTTCATATCAAACTTAAACATTCCTATGAACCTGGATTCATCCAGCTTTCTTTGCAGACAACTTTAAAGCATAGAAAAAATGAGAGAAGTACTTAAAGCAATTGAAAAGTCATTATCATTTCTAGCTCAATCCATGGTTTTTTATTATAATGTTCCTTTATAAAATCTCTCAGAATGTGAAGAGTTGGGTAAATTAATCCCTATTCTCCCTCTCATTCAATGCAAGTTCGTCATCTTTGTAAAAATTGTAAAATTAATAAAACACTTTTTAATCTATGATAATATATGATAGTCTATGATACTATAAAATCCTAAACCGATATCCTAAATCTGAAAATTATGTATATGTGCATTCTTCCAGCAGTATATGGATACTGCATTTATAAGGAAGCCTTGGCCTTTAGAAGCATAATTAGATGTACAGGCCTTGTACACATTTTCCAAAGTATTTTTTTTTTAAATCCCTGGAAAGCAGTAGCTGATGCTCTCATCCTCTTTCAAACCTAGCATTAATCTTTAATTCATTAGTTGTGCTGTGTTTCATGTATACAAATAAGGTAGTGATATAGCTGTCTGAACTTTCCTTTTTTGAATGTTTCAGTTTTACTAATATTAGAAATGAAGCGTGTTCCCTTTTTATGTTGTCATTTATTGGCTTCTGTCCTGGTAATGTAAACTTGAAAAAGGAGTTGCATTAAAAAGGAAGAAATTAACTGGGACTGTTCATCCTGGAGAAGAGAAGGCTCAGGGACAATCTTACAAATGCATACAAATACCTGATGGGAGGGTGTAAGGAGGACAAAACCAAACTTTTCTCAGTGCTATCCATTGTCAGGGAAAGAGGAAATGGGCACAAACTGAAATACCAGAAATTCCATTTAAATATAAGAATAAAACTTTTTTTTTTTTTTTACTGTGGAGGGGGTCAAATACTGGAGACATTGCAATGGAAGGTTGTGGAGTTTGCATCCTTGGAGAGATTTAAAGCCGAGCTGGACACAGTCCTGGGCAACCTTCTGTAGCTGACCCTGCTCTGAGCAGGGGGGTTGGTCTAGATGATTTCCAGAGGCCCCTTCCAGCATCAGCAGCTCTGTGATTCTAAGTGGGCATTAGTGTGTTATCTCGACATGTTTAGTCAGAGGCTGTGGCAGAAGATAACTAACTGACAATTTCAGCAGTATATTTTTTAAAGAATTCATAAATTGTAAGTCTTTAGAGTGTGTATTCAGTGGTCAGAGCACGGTGAGAGGGCAAAATGGAGAAGAGGCAAGGTTATAAGAGAGTGTCAGATTCATTTAGGGTTCTTGAATGGCTAGAGCCCTATTCTGGATCCTTTGTACATAAGCACAATTAACTAATCACAATTATTTTTTCTTTCAATGAGGAATTATTAGTGTAAGAACTATAAGATCCAGGCTCAATGCATGTTCCCTCTCTTAGTTAAATGAATGTTCCTGTTCTGCTTATGTTAGGAAACAGAAAGATGGTGCATTCCAGGTACCATTGCCCTTGATAGCAGTACCATTTTTTTCTTTTACTGCAAGTGGAGCATCATCTGTTCAGATATTGTTGGTTTCTGGGTAAGGTTCTTTTGGTGACAGAAGCATGTAGCTGAGCCAACAGTAGAAAGAACTCCAAAGGAGGAAAATAGGTTCTGCTGAAGATGAGGAAAATATCTTCAGTCCTTCACAGAGACCTAAATTAGAAGAGTGATTCCCCAGATTGTTCAAAAAATTCAAATTTGTTTGAAAATACGTTGAGCAAATGAAAAGAAGTGAAGGGCTTATGATGATAAAGTTGGAATGCAAAATTTCATTTTCTATTGGTATGATTATTAGATAGTGGTGTTTATCAGCCCCATGAGATGCAGAGTCACTTTTACTTTTAAACTTCCACCTTTCATCCAGAGTTGGATGCCAGCTGGTAGTCTTCTAAAAGTCTCTTCACTTTACTGCAGAAATCAGGTCTTGGCATTGTAAATTTTTGCTTGGAAGTTGTGATCCCTAGTGACAGGTTTGTCATGTTACCTGGGATAAATAAATAAATGAAATCACTTGAATTGTGATTCAGCTGATGGGTCTATGAAAAGTGCCTGTCCCAGAGATACGTACCACCAAGATGTCCATTTTCCAGGAAATCAAGGAATAGAAGCTTCTAGTAGCTGGTTGATGGATCTGTGATTTGACTGAGTTGAATGTTATAACGAGTTCATTGAAACTGACACTTTCTATTCTCTTCATGTTCCGTGTAACTGTTATTTAAGTATCCTAGAATATGGTGATGCATGTGAGTATCATCTTAGAATGTTGCCTCATTACATTTAGTTGAGGTTTTGAAGGTAATTTTCAAAGAACATGATAAAATACTTAAATTTTCCACAATTTAATCTGCCTTCTACAAAGTATTTTTTTTCAAGGGCACAGTTAAAGTCAGACCAGAATCATTATGGGAGGATGTTTTTTTTTCCTTAAAAAATCCAACAAAACAGACAGTGTTGTATTCTGTTTCTATTCCAAAATAATTTCTGCTGTCAATGGGTCTTGTGTCAGTGCCTCAGTACAGGCTAAGTGTTTGTTTAGAGTCACTTATACCACCATCATGGTAATATTTAAGTGTTGGATACCACCGATGTTGCTTTCATCAGGTGAGTTTTAACTCACAGATTTTTGGTAATAATAAAATTAAAGTGGTCATATTCATTAGCACCTCTAATGTGCCAGATGTTGCTCTAATGTGCCAGATGTTGTCCTCGCATCAGTTTTGAACAATGCTTTAGGCCAACTATGCTCTTCATCTTACGTATATTGCTTACTTTTGAGGTTCCACTGTATTTACTACAGTATTTTACTTTCTAAATAGATATGTTTATTAGTGAATTGCCATGTGGAAAAGTTTTGCCCCGCTACCCAAGATCTTCCCTCTCTCCCCGACAAATTGGCCAGAGTTCTGGTTTAAGCTAGTGTTACTGGGGCAATTTTATACGTTCTTAATAATAGTTTGTCTTTGCTTACAAAGCACTTAATCAACTTATATAAATTATATTAGACAATTCTTTGGCTCAGTCCAGAAATTTAACCTCTTAGGAGATGAAATGTGATTAAATGAGGGAGTTAAATGCACTTGATAATGCCACAGGGCAAGAAGTGAACTGTAATGTTTCCAATTATAAATGAGGAGGGAATCTGGGTGAGCAGGATATAAATACTAGATTTGGGACTGGGCCAGAATACTGGGGTTAACATTCATAAACTTGTCAAAAGTGTAATGGGATCTTGTAATCATTCATGTCTTCACATAAGTGGTACATTTTCACGATAACTCCTTCCCTTGACATCTTACTAGGATGCTATTTTAGTACTCAGAAAGAATTTCACCACTAGCTGCATCACTTGGCTATGTCTACGTTAGCAGGTAGCATGGCACAGTAGGAGCACATCTGTAGATCACAGCAGCTGGTGCTGACTACTTCATTTTAACCAATACATGTTACAGGGGGAGGAGGCAGAGGGTTACTTCAGAATGGGTCTTGCCTGCCCCCTATATTGAATGTTCCTACTGCATGTGGAGTTTGAAGAGGCCTGAAGGAAGTATCCATGAAACTTTGCTTCTTGAAATCTGGGCACCCCAGTGGGGTCTGCCAGGAGATAGATCAGCATCTGTTTGTGTCACATAGGTGAGTTTGTCCCGTACGGATGACTCCACCTAACGTCAATGACTCCACCATTCATCCATGTAAGACCTCACAAATGGAAGTTGGGCTTATTTTGCGCCTGCGCATTGTGTTGCTGCTTAGTTGCATGGGACATTGTGTAGGTTGATGCTTGAACTGCCTCCTTCCCATGGGTTTGGTCACCAGCTGACCAAAGGCACGGGGGAAGGGAGAGGAACTACAGCAGACAGTTTGACGAAGCCCAACTGAAATGTCAAGTCTTTCTGTGGGATCTTTTGTCTGAGGAAGAAGGCAGGAGCACTAATTTTACCGATGTCAAGACTGTTTATACTTTTCCCCTGATCCTCCTGAGGTCCAGGGCCTGGGAAAGTTTGGATTGGCAGGAGTGGATTGACTTTGAATTCTGGGAGAGCCAGCAACTGCATTTTCAGCAGTGGAGAATGCTGTCTACCATGGTCTGACTTCACCACCATTGGTGAAAGCCTAGTCAGGTTACACCTATGTCATAGTGAGCCTCTCAAGTGCTAAAGCCATCAGACCTTCACAGCCCAGGTTCTCTGCCCTAGCTGTCTGCTGCTGTGCTCCAGGTGAGCAACATACTGGAAAAGCATGCAGCTCTGGTCAACATTTTAAAAAAAAACCAAACCGAAACAAAATACCACCAAACAAACAAACAAACAAACAAAACAAAAAAAAAAAACCCCGAACCTGACCTGAAGAAATGGCTGCTGAAACAGGACAGCAAAAGCTTTCAAACAACAGAACTTAATTGCCTGAGAGGACTAACATGGCCCCCACCCTGTGGGAAGACCAAGCTGAGAGAGGGCAAGGACGCCTACAAGCGTGCTGCTTGGTAACAAGGCCTGCCGCCTCTCCTCCCATGACCTGCCGGGCCAACAGAGCAGTTCACAGAAAGATAGTCTTTGTCATTAACATCCAAGAAGTAGCCAATTCCTGATGTTGAAATGGAACCGACAAAGAAATATTTAGGGAGGCGTGCAAAATTAAAGGAGACCCTTATCTTAGAAGTGTGCACGTATAAAAAGCAAGTATATGTAACTGAACCAAAAACTTTGCCTATGACTTTAACTGGGAAACATCTATTTTCTGTGCAGATATTTTTGGACCTAAAGAAAAGCCCTAAATAACTTAGCCCATTTCTTATAGAAATGGGATGCAGAGCTTTTTTTTTTTTCTTCTTCTTCGAATGCAGCACAGGTCTGGAGCTGTTCTGCAGATGATCTAAATCGCTTTGATGGTTTGTAGCAGGACATGAAATATTTGTAGCTAAGGAGAGAAGTAAAATTCTTGGCTTGGTAAGGATACTTGAGCTGTCTGGGTAGATGGTTATTTTATTAGTCACTTACATAGACTCTGCACGCTTCTAGTTTAAAAAGAAAATGTTTTTCAATTTCCATTTGTTTCTGGGACTACTTCTGTGTTAACATTTGGAAACCTTTTGAGTATATTGTATCTTTCCAGTTACATTTAGCCTGAGTTTTTATATACTGGTTTAAATGCGGGGAAAAAAAAAACAAACCCAACATTCATTTGTGAACGGAGAATTTCACATGCTTGCAGGTTCACCGATGAAGATAATTACATAGGTACTTAGTTATGCGGTAGAACATAGACAGGCAAGCAAGGTGTAATCCTGAAGGGCTTTGGCATGCTGGATATGGTCTTTGTATAAGATCAGTCTGTTAATGGCACAATACACATGCACAGGTGAACATACAAAGGTTAAGTTATCATTAGAAGGCTTATATTATTGGCTCCTTTCTTTTCTTTCAAGGCCTTGTCAAGCAGACGGTGTGCGCAACAAGCGCTGTAACATTCAAGTCCTTTTAGGACTCCTTGGAGTCATTTTTGAGGCTTGACTTAACAACAGATACCGAATAAAGGAAAGCTGTCTTGCAGTGAGTAGAAATAAGAGAAGGAAATATTTAATCTGTCAGAAAGCTGCGCATAAGGCTTCCTGTGCTGTTGCGTAAAATATGACTGAAAAATGTAATATGCCCAGATTCCCTGGGGTCAAAAGAGATCTCCGCATTCCTCACATTAGTGATGGCTGACATGGTATATACCTCAGCACTTCTTGGCTGCAGCGTTCATTACTTAAATTGAGGCCAACTAGCTTGTGCTGCTCACCCCACATCTTGACTCATGCTGCCCTTTCTATTAATTGTATTTAAACAAGTACAACTATACAAGAGACAAATGCAGTGACTACTCCTGAAATAGTTGAAAAGTACTCCTAAAGATAGCTCTGCCAAATCCAGTGTGGCCGGACGATACTTTAAAAAATACAATGGTCAATGAAGATCAAGGGGAAATTACAGCCAGAGGTCAGTTTAAGGTCGTCTTCTATTAAATGCATTGGAAAACCGAATGAAAATCAAGTCTTAACACTGATTAGTCAGTTTCATGTATTCACTGATATTATCTCTTTTTGGTCTGCAGCTTAACTATGGAATGCCAGGTGTCTCTGTAACAGAAGGAGTTGCAAAGATTTATGCAGAGTGTTATCTCTGCGTGTAATGTGTAAGACTATTAGGTTCAAGGTTCCTTTTCAGTGTTCACAAGTCAGTACAGGGTACCGGTTATAGCATGCCCTGCATTTCGCAGGAACGAAGAATCCTTCCTTAGCGTGGCACCAAAATTAAAAATGCTTTTAATAATGACCTTTCCAGTTAATTCTTCCTTTCCCAGCTGCACAATGAAAACCTCTGAAGGTTAGATTTAATTTACAGGTGCGCGTCCGTAGTTATAGGTGATTTCTGTGCCACTCTTGCAGGAACTTCGGAAAGGTATTGGGTGTTTATTATCACTCTTCCTCTGCTGTTCTTGCACTGATTTATTGGTTTCATCCTTTCATTTGTCCTGTACTCCTGTAACTACGTAATTGAACCAATTAGAACGCAGTAGAGCGGAGTCATTACTTATCCATTTGCCTTCTCAACTAGTACCTCTTCATACCTCTTTTCTCACAGAAACCGTAAGAGCATTTAAATATAAGTCTGTGCCCTTTCAGTCTCACCATAGGAAATGACCCTTAGCTGAGTATACCACAAAGGTAAAGGCACAGCTACAACTCTGTGTGATTACTAGTCGTCGCAACAGTTCTTAACAGTAGCACAGGGTGAAAATATCAGTTGAAAAAATATAATGCAACATTAAATAAGAAGACTGACAATCTGATACATAATTGAGTAGGTTTTCATTCAAGTGGAATTGTAATTAAATGGTGAATTTAGAGAACACCACAAATCTAAAGCGTGACAACATAAATGAGACAATAACTTTTTAATTATTTTTAACCATCTGTGCTGCACAGAGCGGAAGTGTTGGGGTCCATACTATGATCTTTTTCCAGATTATTTTATATCATTTTATTTAAAAATTAAATGTTTTATGCTATTGCCTTGAGATCAAGCCACTGCAAACAAAGGAGTAAAGAAAACGAAGTCTTATTTGATATTACACATGGAGAACTGAAAGAGGATAAAATTACTTTGAGTCACAAAAAAACTGTGGTAAAAGAGGGGAGAAATTAAATGCAAGTCTTGAGTGACTCAAGTTTATATTTTACTCACAAGACCAATCTTTTCCTTAATGTTTAATATTAAACTCCTTCATGATGAAATTCAATTAGCCCATACAGGATCAATCATGATCTTTGCATGAGTGAAGTGGTGCGTGTAAAAAAAGAATCAGAGAGAGAAAAATCCACCAACCAGTAAACCCAAGGCTAGGAGAAGCAGAAATATTAACAGAGATTTTTAGTAAAAAGAAGAAACCAGTTAGACCGTTATAATACTAAGTTGAAAGCAGTCTGGAGTAATGGTAGAGTTGAAACACGTTTACTTACTTTCATGTCAGGTTAAAATTAAGCCTAATAAGATTCACTAATAAGTTTCAAAAATCTCTTGATTCCAAAAATCACATTCTGGCCATCATTGTGGTCAATCACACCTGTCATCCTGCTGAAATAAATATGCATTTGGAAAAAGGCACATTTATGACGCAAAAAAGTAAATATGTGTGACACGCAAGATAAATAGGAAACTGCAGGAGTTAAGCTGACTGTCTCTGAGTTATTTGAGTTACAGCCAGAATGTGTTTTGTTTATCTCCCAGTAAAATATCTAAGTTTCTGTAGGACCGTGATAGCAAATACTGCAACAGTGGCAACTGAAACCTAAAAGTTATAGTCTTAGGGAAGTTTCATGACAAAGCTATTTACTACACTTGCTTTATTGTCCTTTTTTGTCTTCCTTTTTTTTAAGTTTATTAAATGTAATGAAACGTAACCTTTCTGGGTTTCCTTGAAACCTGTAAAATTAAATTGTAATGGATTAGGTAAAGAAATTCAGAAATACTGAGATTTTGGTTCAACAGTAATTAAAATATGATGAAGAAAATTATTTCTTTGGAATTACAATTGAGGTGTTGAAACTAGTGAAGGAAAATAACAGTAGCTGAATATATTATTTCAGATTTTAAAAGTTCCTGTCTATTTAGTCATGCATATATATGTTAACTTCCGGGGAAGGAGAGAAAAAGAAAATCCAGAGCAATGTCATTGTCTAAAGACTAATATTCTGATGCTGTCTATTCCAGATCTGTTGCAGAAGCCACAGAGGTTGATCTCAACATGAGAGTTGGATTGCATACAGGCAGGGTGCTTTGTGGGGTGCTAGGTCTCCGAAAATGGCAATATGATGTCTGGTCAAATGACGTGACTTTAGCGAATGTAATGGAAGCTGGAGGACTGCCTGGGTAAGTCTGAGAAAGAACCATAGAATAAGAAACCGAAACCTGTATGGGTGAAGAATTTATTTCTTTCTTTGAGATATTTGCAATGGAATTGCTATCGATAAAAAGGGTTCTGTCCAGCAAGAGCAATCAATATATTGTGTGATTTATACTGTGGAATTGTCGAAATGATCTTGATATTTACATTGGTAATAGGTTAGGTTAGAAGCAAAACATTTCCAAATGAGATCTTTATTAGAAGCTGCCAAATAGAAAGAGTAGGAATGAGGCAATGCTAGGAATGTAGGAATGATAGACTTTCACCATTTCATGTTACAAAAGTAAAACCCTCTAGTTATTCCAGGAAATTTTTATCCTTGCACTTCTATACGTGTGGGCGGTGTGTGCCTTACTGCTTTTACATGCCAAGATTTTGAACACTAGTAGTGTGCTATAGAAAAAAATTCCTCTTTATGAACTCAAATATTGAAGGTGATTGTGCAAATGATACGGTAGCACATAAACCTGCAACCAAGCCATGGTTTATGGTACCTGGAATTTTAAGTACTCCTTGGACAGCCTTGAACCCAATTTAAATGCACACAGTGCACTTTTGCAAAGGTTCATGGGTATGCTTCTGTGTGCAACTCACATTTGAATCGGAATCTTTGCAAGTGTTTGGAGAGTCAGCAGTTATCGTTTATGTTCCCTCTGCTCAAGTTTAGAAAATGCATGCAATAGAAATGCTTCTCTGTTCTATTTGGCTGAAAAGACCAAACAAAACATTTTTTTTAAATCAAAAATGGGGGTTTGCACGTAATTTGATCTCTTTATCATCTACTGCACAAGAGTGTATTTCAGTAGCAGCTAGCTCATAATGTATCTTTGCTTTAAACAACTGTGTCTGATTTTTCTCCCCAGGAAAGTTCACATAACAAAGACCACCTTAGAGTGCCTAAATGGGGACTACGAAGTAGAACCAGGATACGGTCATGAAAGGAATAGTTTCTTGAAGAAGCATAATATTGAAACATATTTTATTGTGCCATCTCATCGTAGGAAGGTAAGCTCCACAAATTCTAGCTTATTCTGTGATATGTTTTCATAATTTAACGACTGTTCTGTGATACTCTGAAAGCAGAGGCAATACTGGTATTTCTTATTTCTAAAAGCTCTTCAGACACTCTTGAAATTAGATCTTTTGGTTTTGACTGAAGCAGGAATGCTAAAAAAGCTAACCTTGAACATTACATAGAGAAGATGATCAACTTACTTTTGAAGTTTAGAAATAAACCAATTTTTTCCTTTATGCCCCCCAAAAGAAAACTGTTGTTTTATTCAGAGTCTGTAATCATTCTGTTAGAAATTATATGATACTTTACTCTGAAAATGTGATTCACTCTTCCCTTCCTTCTCCCTTCAAGAGGGTGTTTTAGAATATTAATGCTCACAGCTTGGCTATTTTTCTTCTTGTTTTCTTTACTCTTTCATTCCCGTGCCATTTTGCTCATGCTGTCCTAACCCTTGCTGCAAGTACTTGTGATACTCATGGCTCCTTTACTGGGCCTGGAGGATTCTCCAATGAATAGATGCAGAAAAAGTAGTATTTACAGACATGTCATGCCCACAGCAGAAAAGTTAGTGAAATGAATTCAGCAGTGATTGAACTAACATCCCCTGGAAGTCTGGAAAAGCTGCCATGTTGCCAAGCTGTACAACACAAGGCCTTTTGTCCAGGTCAGAGGAAGAGGCTGCAGTCAACCATCCTGCTTTCGAATGTATATACCACTGTACCACAGATCAGGTATTTATGCCAAAGCTGAAGAAATTTTCTAAGGTTATTGCAACAAATAATATATTCTCTAAAACATGCATGTTTTTTTCTCCTGCTACGTTGAGCTGCTCATGACAAATTCAATGTTTTCCTTGCTTGCTCTCCCACCTCAGACTCCCACAATAATTTTGGTCATCCCTTTCTTATCTTAGCTGCCCATCCCTCCAAATTTTCTTAAGCTCCTCTCTCCCTTCAGCTTCTTCCTTTTGTCAAACCCCTGGAGATGTACTGGGGAAAGAGGAGTAAGTCAGCAGTGCTGTTGAGGGACAATAATGTTTTCTGCTCTTTTCTTCTTTTTGGTGGAGAACAGAAAATGGAAAGTGTGGAAAGAATAAGGTAAGAGAAGATTTTAGCTCATTTGAGCAGGAACTTCATTTTTTAGGTGTTACTCAGGATTTAGCCGCCCCTGATGGAAATGGACGTGACTCCTCATTCTCACCAGATTTTCAGGATAAGGAGAACAGAGGCTCAGCGATGCGGTGGTAGTATCTTGAGTCTCAGCATGCAGTGAAGATGGTGACAGTGGCTTTCCAACAGGTTCATTCATAGCCACATCTTTCTTCCTCAACCAGACGCTGAGTTTAGGATAGCCTTTTGTTCAACTACAAAATGGATTCTTGAAAATCCAAAATCTCATTTAAACACATTCACACTGTTCCAACCTTTTCCACATCAAATTAGGCTTATCTTAGAAGTTATCTGCCATAACGTGTTTACAGGACAAGTGGAACTTTTCTGCCCTTTATCTCAGCCAGACAACTTGGGATACATACTTTTGCACCCTTCTCTTCTGAGACTCTGACTAAACAAGTTTCATTCGTGGATTTGGCCTTTAAAGGGAAAACTATAATATCCAATTCTGATACTAAGTATGAAAACAATACAGACAAGGTTTCAATGTGATGTCAAAGATCCGTTCTTGAGGGTGTTAGCCAACAGGTGTTTGACAAAAATGTAACCAGGGAAAACCAGGTAATCTTGAATTCCATTCCCACACTCAGTTTCTTGGTCTAATTTGATGACTCAGAGAGTTTTCATGGAAATGTTGGGAGGCCAGTCACCAAGGGAATTTGATTCAGGAAGTGAAAACTCCTGTTGTTTTACCCCAGAAAGGCTGCTGCAAAGGTGTTTTTTATGCACTTCTTCTGAAGCATCTTGTTATTGGAAAGGTGGAGTGTTCTCCTCTGCTGTGAAAATAACACAATCTCACGTTTTGTTCTTCTGCTGGTATATATGATTAGATTCAGTTTTAGGTAGTCTGAAAGAAAACAGGTGGAAAACCAGTGGACCAGTGACCAGTGGCAATCAGTGAGAGATTTTTCTGGTGGCTTGCTTGAAACCCGTATTAGTTCCTAGATTAATCAATCCCAATAAAGAAGAAAATATAAGGGGGGCTTAATTAAGGTAGGTGTGTTGCTTATTGCTACAAGATTTGTTTGTCTCGGTTTTCTGCTGTTTTCGCTCCTACAACATTATGTATAATTTCATTTCATATGTTATTATGTATCAGATTTCATTTCATGTTGAGAAGAGAAATAGCTGAATTTCAGGAATTTTTGGCAGATTGGTGCACGGAGACAAGTAGAGAGAAAAGGGGATAAACATATAAACTGTTACGTAAAGAAACTCTGTTGTGTCGACTCCACTGCATAAACCAGTGATTGAGGCACAGGCGCTTGACATTCACATATTAAAGTAAACCAGGTCAATGCATATTTAATGTACAACGATGAGAGACTATTACTGTGTGAGCACACATTTCTTCATCTTTGCAAGGTTGCTGGGAAATTACTGGTGACTGCTGAGAAACAACCGATCGGTTTGTCATCAGCTATATAAACCAAATGCCATCTTACCCATGGGTGTCACTGATGGGTTTGTGGAAGCGGCAGATGCTGCAGTATGGCTTGGCTAATGACATTAGCTCTCCAGCATGCATCAATGGCGTGTCAGCCAAACTGGCAGAAATAAATACTTCATGAATTTTACTGGTATTGACTGGCTTCTCCACTGGGCTGACAGATCAATCAGCATGTCACTTTGCTGTTCGTCACAGTACATCACAGCCGTCCCCAGTCTTCGTATACTTGCATACTGATCGTTGGACCAGGAGCTACATAATAGCTTTATTTACCTTCAAAATAAACACCTGCTGCCCCTCTTACCATTCAGTCATTTACTCTTCAGAGACATGGAGACAGAAGGCTATCCAAGAAGCATAGATAAGATGAAGTTTCTTTAGGTGAATTCAGGTATCTGCTGGTTTAATACTGTATTCTTCCTCTGGAGCCTCAGTAGCTGAAATGCAGACACATTTTTTGTTCTTTATGCATCATCTCTGACATTAATATGAACTGACTTTAGCAGGTATGGTGCCAAGAGGAATGAAAATCAATGTTATGAGCAACAGATGGCCAAGAATCTGTTGAATTTGAAAGGTAAATAGGCCCACTTAGATATTTTAAATTTCTTATTTATTTATTTAGAAGACGCGTACCCTGCATACTTCCATATTTGGTCTGACAGGAAGATCTTTCATCACAAATATCACCCAAACCAAGAATGGGAATAACAGTATAAGACAACCCATTCAAATACCGGTTACATTTTAAATGTGAACAAATTATAAAATATTCCCTTTTTTTAAATCTTCTATTGAATCAGCTAACAAACACAATTTTGTGATCTGATTGCTAATTTGGTGTATAATCTAATATGTGTGGGAGTACTTCTATGTGGCCACTGAGGGAATACTTTTCTTTCTATTTTGCTACAGTTTTTATTTTGGTGGAGATTATATTAGTCTATTATTATAATTATTATTGTTGTTGTTATGATGATGATGATGATGTTGATGCAACAATTTTGCATGTTTGACTGGATAACATCCAGCTTCTAAACAGATTTAAATAATCCATATGATTTGCAAAGGCATACAAAAATTTTTTGAATTAAATTAAATTTTTTTGCAGGCCGTCATAGTTAAAAACTTATGCAAATAAGTTAAATATAGTACGAAATGTTGTAATACTCTGACAAAGTTTCTAGTTCTGAAAATGCCAGCACATTTCTTTTTAAGAAAAGTTTAATAATGTCCTCATGATATTTTATATTGGTACTAAAACTTACAGTGATGTGACCAAAATATTGCACTGAGACAGGATTTGAGAAGTTTGATTAATACAACTAGCCACAAGTATACATGAATGTCTTGGACTTTTAAAACAGGTCTGATCCACTTAGACAAACAGATCTCTTCCTAATATATCAAATATTCACAAGATCCATACTCTATGCTTTAGACACATAGACATTCTCTTAGTTTCAAAATGTTCTAGCTTTCTGAAGTATTGTAAATATTACTGTATATGGATGTTATTTCAGGAAAAAAAAAAAAAAAATCTAGGCCAGATCTGTTAATCTCAGAGCCCCTTACAAGAACTTTGTAACTCTGCTTAGACCCAGCTAAATAACTTTTTCCATTAATGATTCCTCAGTAATCTACCTGACTAATCCTTTTCTGACTTTCAAACTATGCTTAAAATTTAATCTAAATTTTTTTAATAGAGCGGAGCTGGCTTTCGTCACAATTCTTTCATTGTCAGCACTGATGTTAGTCAAAGTACCTTTGCCTCAGTGTTACAGCTGGCATAGCTGGCTCCCAGAGGTCGTGACCTTAGCTGGGCTGTCCGCTTCTATGGTTGCTCTAGAAAGTATGATTCTCCTGCAGCCTCTTAAGGTTTGGCCACAAACTCAGTGATAACCGGGTGGTTTTCTACTTGGACTTACTTGTTTGTATTTGTTACAGCAATTCACTCTCTGATGGCACCTCTCTAGTTTTGAAAAGACTCTTTAATTTCACCAGCTGAGAAAGCAGTCTGGCACGGACTATTGAGCGAAATTCCTAAGCAATTTTTAGAGATAGCCAAGCAGTGGTCAGAAGTAATCAAATTTTGTGAGGGGAAGAATTTCTCAGAATGTGTTAGTTTTTGCATTTACAGAAGTGGGCCTGCCATCACTTTTTGCCACCTTAAGGGAACCTGCTTCACTGAGTAACTTTGCTGGCTCCAGAGCTAAGGCAAAGACAAATATGCTGTAGGCCATTAATAGGAAGCAGTAGAGCTGTGTCCAGGAAAGGAAGTCATAAAATTACGAAACAATATAGATACAACCTATAAATGATTCCTATATAGTCATAAGTGTATTGTGGATTTTACACCATGCCTCAAATACAATCAACGATTAGCTTCCAATAGGTTGCTAATCACCATCTGCAAAATTTCTAATAATGTACTAGTGAGTTATTCACCAACTAACTCTGTATTCAAAGATATTAGTTATCTTTTATTTTTGGCAATGTAAATCATATGGTATCTGCATCAACTATTTGAATAGTACAAAGTGATGGCCATTCATGAAAAGTCCGTGAAAGTGAGTTTCACATCTGTTTGCCCTTTGAAAACTGTTTCTCTGAAAAGGCTGACATTTCTCTTCCCTACCTTACCACACACATAGAAAGCCATGTAAGGCAGTCACAGAAAATCCTTTCTGTAGCTTGGACACAGCTCTGTTAACTGAAGTCCTCAAGTAATGCTATGACCATCCTGAAAATTCCAGGTGAAAGGTCTAATTTTTTTTTTCTGAGTCCTTGTTTAGTTATCCAGCTGGAAGGAAGCGGATGCTGGTTAGGGGTATGGCAGTCTGTCTCCTGCCTCGTTTGCTGTCTTGAATCATGCCCTAAATATTCTGACATGGGAGGCTAGAATTTCGAACTTATTTTTGTCCAAAAAAAAAATTATAGCCAAACCAAAATATCAGCAGTCTATTTGAAAAGAGAAGTTAAAGCAATAGTTGAGGAAGAGGAGAGCACTTTTGTCAGTCTTCTGATTTCAGGAAAACTCGGTTGAAAGCCTGAAGGTTCAAGAATCCTCTCAACAAGTAAACACAGC
Source organism: Rissa tridactyla (assembly GCF_028500815.1). Taxonomy (NCBI): domain Eukaryota; kingdom Metazoa; phylum Chordata; class Aves; order Charadriiformes; family Laridae; genus Rissa; species Rissa tridactyla. The sequence continues at coordinate 106,890,211 of NC_071467.1, read as the reverse complement.
TCAGGAGCATCTCTTGGAAAATACTATTTAAAATGTAAAATCTTTTGCAAATGTCAGAAATATCTAGAGCAATTGTCTACACTACACACCTGTGGCGTAATTTATTGTGAACTGCAGATGGATTTAACAGCTCAAAAGGTTGATCAGTTAGTTTCTTTGACTCATTATCGAATAGGCAGACATTCAGCAACCTGAGATTCATTCTAACTTGCATGACAATAGCTGCAAGAAAAGTGGCAAAGGCTGTCACATCACTTTCACGTGTCGTTGTTTCATCTTGCATGAACAGATGTGATTTTAAACTTCCCACGTTGCAGTCCTGTCTCCAAGGAGTAACAGGAGAAAAAAAAAAATTTCTTTCACTCTGCTGCTTGAAAAGGCAGTATTTTTTGCCTTGGAGTAGTACAACTGTTAATCAGCATAGCTTTGTTGCACGAAGCAGATGATCTGCCTTCTATGTTAAAATGAATTACTAGGCTCCATATCTTTTCCACCACCCACCAACCAACAGGTTTTGTCTGCTTATGTCTTTCCTGTGGCTGATTTGATTTTTTTTTCCCCAGCATGGAATGAACTTTGTGCAATATAGCACAGGGAAAACAAGATATATTCATGATGGCTTTTTTGCTTTGTGTGGATGAAGTACATAGTAACTACATGTTCTTGCCTTTTGACTTCCTTGGTGAATCACTTTTACCTGTGAATCATTGTTAGCATTTTTCACAGGTATAACCACTCATATACAGTCTTGAGATGCTTTTTATCATGTCTTAATAATAATTTCATCTAACTTTTTAAAGTGAAGTAATTTGATGTATACAATATGTGTATTACTAGGATTTTTGATAGCAGGTTGTTGGATTTTGTCTGACCTGAGTAAAAGATGTCATCTTGGCATCATCATGTAAACAACAACAAAAGAAAAAAAAGGCTACCGAAGGAAAAAAGTAAACTGAGTGAAACAATAGGTCTAAAGTTACTGCACTTAATTACTTTTAATTTGTTGTTTTGATTCAGATTGAAGTTCCATCTATATATGTAGGAAATTTCCTTCTCTGCAAAGTTAATTAATTTAATCATTCTGGTTAGGTCTACGTGAGCATGCCATGGTGTTCTCAGATTCTTCTTTTTTTCCAAACCTGTAAAATTTGTGTCTTCCACAGAGCATTGATGGCCCAGTAAATCCATCCATATAGCTCGCAGCTCCCTAGAATTTTTTTGCATCTGACTCTTCTAAAAATATCCAGTCCATTTTGGCTCAGAGTCTTCATGGTCTTTGTAAGTTGTCAGCTTTCTGGACTAATTCATTCTGAGGATTTTTTCACTTCAGTGACCATTTGCTTACAAGCCCTCATGGAGTGCTAGAACTCTGACTCCTGAGATCTAAGTAGTAATACAAGGAGAGAGTTTTACAGTTAACGCAGGGGATGTGAAAACTTTTCCAGCTACTCAGACGAACTCTCTCCTTTGCTAGCGCACAGCAAGCAAAAATGTATTTGACAAAATTGTTCTCATTGCCCCAAGTTAGGCATCTGAGTCCATAGCTGGGCGCACACTGATGATTTCTGCTTTCAAATTGATGACTGCCTGCAGCTACCGCTGCTGCCATGCCTGGGGAAGTCGGGGGTGGACTTTGCGCTCAATGACTGACAGCTCCCACCGAGGAACTTAACTAGAGATCTGAATAAAGAACTCAGGTATTTCAGGTTTTAACACCTCAGATATACCTTAGAAGATCTGATTTAACAGATAGGCACACAGCCTTTTGATGGAAGCTCCAGCTTGTATCTGGACAGGGGCTGATCTGTGCCTGAGACTTTGCATCGCACAAGTTGTTGGAATATATGCACCCTGACACTGAAAATAGACCACTTGTGTTACCACCCAGCAAACACAGACAGAGGAATGATGCTTGTGTTACAGAGTGTGTTGCTCTACATCTTCAGGATTGTTTCTGCAGTTGCTGTGAAGCTGCTAGTGCATCATCATCAATGTGACAGCCCGCAGCTTGGGCGGTCAATGATGGTAGAATTAGTTATGTGCTCTAACATCGTTCTCTTCTCTTCTTTTTCTTCCTTCAGAAATGTAGAATCTTTAGAAGGGAGAAGCGTGGGGCGCTGATGTAAGATTTGCTCTATTATTCATCTCCTACAGATTGTTTTAGTCTTCACAGCTGCTAAAAACTTTTTCTACATCGGTGTTGAGAAAGTGGCCACACCATTCTGAAAAACAAGAGTTTGTCTTATAGAAACTGTATTATTTGCTAGTAAAAATCCCTAATGTACTTTCCTGACAGACAGCTGAGGTGCGATAAACAAAGTGTATCATAAAGGCAGGAGAAAAGGATGGAAAATTAAATGTCTGATGATTTTAACTATAAGAAGAAAAAAAAACAAATAACATTTGCTCACCTATCTCAGGAGAAAATGGTTTGCAGATAGCAACGGAATAAACACTGCTACCAAGAGGCATGGTCCTGCCTGCCTGAAGATAGAAAGCACAGACAGACATAATGCTATAGCATTTATGGTGTCTGTAAATGTGTTTTGAATGACATTAGTATCTTCTTTCCCAGGCCATTTTAAGCATTGCGGTTGAATATAGTCAGGGGATATATAGACAGTCTGGTGCTGTTTCTGAGAATCCTAGATAAGCACCAGTGAATCCTTTACCAGGGTATTACATGAGATTCAAACACTGGGGTGTTTTCCCAGAATTTTAATCAGCACTTGTTTGTTTTCTGCATACTTAAAGATGCTCACAAAGCTGCAGATAGTCTGGCTGCTTTCAGAGTATTCTGTTAGAAAATCCCAGCTCTTAACCTTATTTGCCAGCTGCGTTGCAACAGACCTTTCCTAATATTATGAAGCAAATGAACAGCGAACAGAGTTAAGAGATGATCCTGAGGGTCAAAAAGAAGTGTGAAAGTAAAATGCATTGACAAAATGAACTGGAATGAGAATGCTGCAGTCCAGCTTTCCTGTAGTGCTGGCCTGGAGCAAGTTCAGAGAAAAGGCAGAGTGAAAGACATTGGGGTTGGGCTTTTTGGTTTGGTTTGTTTTTTAAAATCTGTTTTAACGGACTGTACTGCATTTCTTGCCTTTATCAGAAGCTTACAGCAGAAGGTGCGATTACTTAAATATTCCACTGAGAGGTTCACTGTGTCAAAACCATGGTTCTGCTGTAAAAGTAATAATAAAAAAGGGACATGACTTGTGAGATTAAAGTGGGAGACAATTCCTTTGTTTGTATTTTTGATATTATGTATATATATTAGTAGAACGGAAAATCCTCATTCCCAGTAGAGAATCTATGTCCTGCAACCACTAGATTTAAAAAAAAAAAAAAAAAGATATATATAGAATTATACATGATCTGAGAACTGCCAGTGTGCCCTACTTGTGCGTATTGCAATGCCCTTTGAGTGGTTAGGTTCTTGGCCAGCTGCGAAGAATAGTAGCTCTACGCGTTCCACGCGTTTTTGTAGCATCCCACAGTAGCTGAATTCGGATGGGGCCTTTGGAGGTCATGTGGTCAGCCTCCCTCCTCAAAGCAGGACCAGCTTCACAGTTGGAACTACTTTTGAAATTGCAGGTTGCTCAGGGCAGCTCCTCTGAGTCAGTGCTGAGAGTTTCCCTGGCTGGAGATTCGGCAGCCTCTCTGGGCAGCTCCAGCGCACGATCATCCTCACAGTTAAAACTTAACGTTCTTTGTATCGAATAGGAATTTTCCTTGGTCCAGCCTATGTTCATTGTCTCTTGTGCTTTTTCTGAGCATTTTTGGCATGAGCCTGGCTCTGCTTTCTCTCTAACTGTTATTGTGGTCCACCTGTAAACATCTGTGTATTCCCTTTTTATCTCTGGGTCTTAAAAAAAAAAAAAGAAGCAAAATGCGAAACTGAAGGGAGTTTCAGCTAAATTTTGTTGTATCAAATAGTTGATAGGGAGACGAAGTAAAATATACAGTATTTCTAGAGGAATTATGGCTACATTAGGAAAATTTGTAAGTGGAGTACCTGTCCAAAAAGTACGTTTTAGCTGTTGGGAGTGATACCTCAAAAGCTGATCGTATCTGACATGCTCAAGTCTAACAACTATCTACTAGGTGTCCTTAGGAATACCTAAAGGATGATTAGTATGTGCATATTCTTGTACTGTATCTTCTATGTGGTTATTGTAATACAGCAGTAAGTCTTCTTCCAGAAAGCCCTCAAAAGAAAAGGTTCATATTGAGAATCTCTTCATGGAGACTTTTGTTAAACTATCACTGATACAAGTGATCACACACTAGATACACTAGGAGATGTCCCTGCCCATGGCAGGGGGGTTGGAACTAGATGATCTTTAAGGTCCCTTCCAACCCTGGCAATTCTATGATTCTATGATTCTATGACCCTGAAGTACAGTGCTGGTGATGCTACCTGGCTTCAGTCAACCTTTCAGTGCACAATAAAGTACATGTGCATACCTAGTCACCTTTCCATGTTTGAAACGTCATATATTTATAACATATCCATCTGCTAATAAAAAATGTGCAAGTATTTATACACAAGCCATTTTTGCATTTCATAGACACAGTGTAAGAGACTGAACAGAGTATTGGTAGATCAATAGCACATACTCTTGATTCTCCAGAAAATGCAAGTGCATAGCTGTATGCGTTAAACAACATAGCTAACCAATACCTAAGTTGCCATTCAGAATATAAGTGGTGTCACTTACCCTGTCCCTCTAAATTTGGGTATCCACAAAAACATGCATTAAACTAATGCTTCCAGTTTACTTACTTCTCCGTTCCTTGTTCATTGAATTAATGATGTAAACTGCTTTGGTAAATCACAGTACTGTTAAGACCAAACAGCAAATCATCAGTGCCATTTGTGGGTTTTAGAGCATTTGAATAAAATTTTTGGAGTGTGATTTTCTCTGTCTTTTGTACCTTTATTTACTGCTTCCTTATTTTGCTGTTCCAGAAAAGATCAATTTTACAAGCTTAAATTCCCATACTCTGGTGGCATGGGGACATTTCCCATTTCCCATTTACACATTCCCATTTTCACATTCCCCCTTGGGGAATGTCCCATGGGGACATTTCCACATTTCCCATTTACACATTCCACATGCCAAAAGCGTGAATAAGACTGGTATAAATACTGAGGGTCGAATAAAGGATCACTCTTATTCTGATCTGTGAAAACATCTGGACATGTGCTAGGAGTTTACTAAAGTCAAGAGTTAAATACATGGTTAAGAATTAACCAAGAGAATATTTGTCCTTGCTGAACTGGGAGCTCTGTGGTAAAAGGAATAGATTACATCCAAGTCTTTGAGAATATTTCTCTGTGGTATAACACTTCTTGCTTTGAAGGAATAAGATGTAAGATACAACCTAAATGCCTCACAGTCTCCTTTTAGGGCATGTATGTAAGTGTATCTTTAAAGCAAAAGCTGTACTCTTCTGATTTTAATGGGCTTACCAGTGGCTGAAGTAACAAAATAAGGAAATAAGAAAAAGACTGAAATCATATTTTTTTAACATCAGTTAATAAAAATGCTAATTTCCTCCTTATTTTTTCCTGTATTTTTCTAGAATTTATTTTAATGTAAAAGAAATACAAATATTGCCTCTTTTATGAGTTTGTCATTAATAGACCTTTTTTATAGTCTACATTTCTATGTAGAAAACAGTTCCCAAAATGTTAAGTGTGTGTTAAAATCCTGTCTGTTCAATAGATTCTTTATATCTCAGGCTAAAAAAAATATGAAGTAATCTTCCTCTGCAAATAGACTGTTTATCAAAATGCATTGCTTTGTTCTGACCACTAGATGGTGCAGATGTCTGCACGTCTGTATGTCTGCGTGGGAATATAGTGATACAGTCATAAATATTATTTTTCTGACCAACAGATATTTCCTGGACTGATTCTCTCAGACATTAAGCCTGCTAAAAGAATGAAGTTCAAGACAGTCTGCTACCTGCTTGTTCAGCTCATGCACTGTCGTAAGATGTTCAAAGCGGAGATCCCTTTCTCTAATGTCATGACATGTGAGGATGACGATAAGGTAATCCATGTGCTCTCTTTGGGCATCGTTTCCGGGACGGCATTAAGCAGACTTGCTCTGAGAACATATGGGGTGACCTGACCAACTGCTAGAGGAGTTTCTGGTGTTTCTGGTGGAGCTAGAGCTGTCTAATGCCCTCAGCCTTCTCACAATAAAGACAAAACTTAATTATAACAGGCCTCCAATTTGGAGCTCCTCTTGAACAAGGCAGCACAGGTGGCCTATATGGCTTCTGTTAAGGACTTCCTTCACAGGAATTAGCATTTCTGAGGCTTTTTCTGCAGTTACCAAGAGCTGTTCTTTTGCATCATGAGTCCGTCACGGTCTGAAGCTGATGGCAGCAAATGCAAAATAACAGAATAATTTTGTATCTTTAGATGGTTCTCTAAAAAATGAAAGGCAACGGATTAGCCAAAAGACCTCTTAGTCCCTAACATAAATCCTAAATACGAAAGTCCCTAATAAGACTACAAATACCGCTTTCTTGAATTGCTTGTATTGCCATAACTCAAAAGTGCTTTACGTACTAGTAGCCTGGTTTACTTTCTCTCCTGTGTGCGGATCTACCCAGAAGTTTATGGAAAAACGAGCTTTTGAAGAGTTGCTTGTTCCCTTTTCTTTGCCAGCAGGTGGCAATATTACATAGTTCACTCCACCAGCACTCCAAAGCAGGGCATGGGCTGCATTGGAAGCAGTATTTCATCTTGACTGATTGCGCCATCTTTTTTTGTTTGTTTGTTTAATAATAAACACTTATTGAAGATTCAGTCTCAATGTTAATTTCAGAAAGCATTATAACTTTTCTTTTTTTGGTTTTTGCGTGTGCTTGTGTTTCTTCTATGGGAAAAGGGGAGAAAAGTCCATTCAGTTCATTTAAAACAGTTTCGGTGAAGACTATCAGAAACTCCAGATTTGATTTTGAAATTTACCATGTACAAGGCCTTCCAATGGTGAATTAGTACTGTTCTTTGAGTATTTAAAAAAAGTAACGGCCACATTCTTTGAAGCATATGCAATACTTTACAGTGTGCCTTGTGTGTATATATGTATAAATATGGTAGTACACACAGAAACTCCTGATATGGGGTTGCTAGGGATCTGATGAAAATTTTCGTATGTCAAAACATTTGCAGTGAAGTACTACCATGCTATCTTTAACTGAACCAGTCGTTCTGAGCTTTTGTACCTAATACATAACATTTATCGTGGAGCATAACATATGGGTTTGATATAAATACACTGTGTTGCAATGCAGGGGTTCTTCAGAAATATCAGTCCCCAAATCGTGTAAAACAAGCTATGGCTATAAAGGCTTTGAAGCCAGTACATTACTGCAGCAGATACTTATTTAATTTCTGAGAAATATACATACTGGATCTTGATCACATATATGACATAATGTAAGTCTACTGTGTGAAAAAATAATAGAGATAAAAATAAGAGATCTAGTGACAATAATTACCTGTATAGCAACAGCTATTTTGATTAAGTGGCAGAACAGATAGTATAATTTATTCCATATATCAGAACAGCTCCCATCATCTACCCTCATTCAGATTTTAAAGCAAAGAAGTATTTTCTTTTATTTTTTTAAGTGCTGTTTTGCTCACACCTATTATTATGCTATAGGCTTAAATTTGGATTATAAAAAATCCCCAAAGATGTACTTTCTGCTGCACCTCAAGCAATACATATGCTAACTAATCGTTCTTTATCTTTATGAAGAATAAAATTTTATATTCCTGACAATATTCCTGAAAGCACTCAGTTTCCCTACAAACTTGTGGGACAAATGTCTTCTGCAAGAAAACAACTTTATCTCTGTTTAGAAGCATTTAGAATAGTTGTTTGGCTGGCAATTTAAGATCTCTGTTAACAAAACCCAGAAGATCAGATTTGAAAGCTCTAATCCATGTATGTCCACAAGATTATTTCTCATGATGAAACAATTAGTTCTTAGACCACGGACAACTTAACAAGTAATGGGATCTGGTAGTTTGAAGAAAAATGCTTCCAGTAGCCTCATAATTATTTAACGGTTGTATAACCGGCTCTCTACATATAAAGCCAGCAAAACAGGACTGGGAAAATTATTTTATCTTTGCTAAGGTCCATTCTTCTTTACAATCAGAAAACTAAGATATTAGTCAGCGCTAACCTTTCCCACTGTTTATAAGTATTCACATATAACATAAACTAATGAACATAACATAAGCTAATGAACTGCTGTAGTCCACTGTTTGTTCACTAATGAGGATCTCATGAGAACTACTTCTTCTGGAATAAGACAAGAAACCACTATTCCTGCAGAGTTACTTCAATAGCTCTTGCCACCTCTTTTTACCATCTGGTTTAAAAGGGTATTTTGTAGTATAGCCTTTAAAGAATGGGCTATTAAGTACTGACTGCTCTGAAGAGACAAATTTTTTGTGCTTTTGTAACTGCTTGCTGACAGACTCTACTGATTATATCCTGAGCCAACTTTGTCCTTATCCCTGAGCAGACTTGCCGTTTCATAACGTTTTGAATTGTCTTCCTGAACTCTGCAGATGTTATATAAAAAAAAGTATTCCTTTATCTGGATAAAATGAGTACAACTTGCCTGAGCTTGGCTGTCAAAACTCTTCTGGGAAGTAAGGCTTTACCCCTTTTGAGGTGAAAAGGATATTCAATTGATGTCTTTCTTCCTGCTCAATGTCACCAATAGGTGACTGTTTTTTCTTTTATAAGATTGGCCTACGTCTTTTTCACTCTGTGTTTTAAAAAGGCTGCATCTAGGAGAGCATGTTGTGAAGGCCCTGATCCTTTCAGTGTGCTGGGGCATGGGCAATCGTACTAGTGCAGGTCTAGCCATAATGATTTAGATTAGAGTGCCCTCAACTGAAGGTTACTGCCAGGGTGGCTGAGGTGCTGCTCACCGTCTTCAGAGTGCTCTCTGTGGAAAGTGAGACAGATTGTCTAAAATCCCTTTCAGATAACACTCTGTGATAAATCTTTTGCACTGAAAAGGCCTAAGAGGGATCATCTTGTCAGTTGTGCTGTCTCAGCCATGGAGGAATTAATGCCAGTGAGGCACAGGTTAGCTCTGATAATTTATTGGACTGCTCCATCTGCATCTGCAAGTGCACTTAAGGCATACCCAAGAGATCTTAACAAGCAAGACGCTTTGGGTGAGTTAAAAGATAGGAACACGTGAGATTTCAGACCCTCTGAAGTCACATATGGTCATTGTGCAAGAGGTTAAGGAAAATTATCTTTTCAAAATATATATTGTTACCTAGACAGTCTTGGACACTAGGACTTTTATGTCATGAAAAGCCTGGTTATTTTATCTTCAGGATATCCAGAACTCCATATCTTCCATCAAGAAAAAGATTCTAATTTTTTTTCTAGGTAAAGTCACAGTGGTTGAGATCAAACTGATTAGTTCCTCAGCGGCAGAGAAGTGTCAGGGAAGTACGTGAAGACAATTTCTGCAGATGAGAATTGAAATTCTGGAATATAGTGGTGGTTTTCTCATTGATTTCAATGCAATCGGGATTTCAGCTAAGGAGCTTTTAAAAGATGGCAATCATACAGAGATAAGATCTCTGTCTTTTGTAGTTGCTCTGCTCAATGAATTTCTCATCCTGGCTGAGAGCTTGAGATAATATGAACAGCAATGAAAAATTTCAATGTTAATATTATATGTGCTTCTTTCTTTGTCTGTGCTACAGAGGAGAGCATTAAGGACAGCCTCTGAAAAACTCAGGAATCGTTCCTCTTTTTCTACCAATGTTGTATACAACACTCCAGGAACTCGAGTAAACAGATACATCAGCCGTTTGATAGAGGCCCGGCAAACTGAGTCTGAGATGGCTGACTTGAACTTCATTACCCTGAAGTATAAGCAAGTTGAGCGTGAAAATAAAGTAAGGGGGGTTTTATTTATTTTTACTGATTTCACTGACAATGATCCAACTAGCACTGGATTTTTTGTTTGTTTTTAGACGATATCTAAATTCTGCTCACTATCTTTAAATAATCCTCTGGTCTGTCTCTCAGTTAAGAGGGACATATTATCTCCACCTTCTATAGAAGCAATTGCAGGGGATAAAAAGAAAGATCAGTATCTTGCTACTCACCAGGATGCTCCCCCATAAAGTTACATATCTTGTGATTTGGCCATCCTTTTGCTTCTCCAAAATGCTTGACCTGCATCACCTGTTTGATGCTGTCTGGTGGCAATGTGTCTGCCTACTGACTTGTCTGCTCTGGAGGAGCGTTAATGACAGGAGGATGCTTCCCTCTGCATATGTAGCCTGATAACTATCGATCCCATCAGTCCTAGAAAATATAAAAAAATCTTAAATCTCTGGGCAAGGTTATGATCTTATGCCAGCGTGACTCTGCTGAAAGCAGTGGACTTACTCCAGACTTATAAGCATGTATATTAGGTGACAAAGTATAGCTGTTTGTTCCTATCTTGCAGGAATTTTGTTTGTAGATGCAAATTGTTTTAATTGAAAAAGAAAACCCCCAAACTTTAGTTTATGTGTTTGAAAAAGCAAAAGTGATATAATTTTGGATTAATTTGGCAGTAGCATTTACTTTTCCACTGTAAGTCACTTAGTAGTCTAAGATCTCATGTCACTACTGTTTCGAGTCAGAAGCCTGTGTGCCATATTGGGCTCAATTTCTTTAAGGTTTTGACTATTAACTTTTATTTCAAGTTTCCACAGCGACTTATTATTTAATTGTAATTGTTTTCTTTCAAAATAAGAAAGTTTTTTCCTGTAAATGAGATTGAAATTTGGGTCTTTCTGAGAAAACACTCATGCATTTCCACTTCTGAAAAATAAAGGACGATGGCTTAGTGGAATCAGAGACAGTAACTGCTCAAAACTGCCCAGGTCTCTCATTAGCAGCTGCCTCCAACCCACTCACTACACAGAATCACAGAATGATGGGGGCTGGAAGAGACCTCTGGAGATCATCTAGTCCAACCCCCCTGCCAGAGCAGGGTCACCTGGTGCAGGTTACACAGGAACGTGTCCAGGCAGGTTTTGAATGTCTCCAGAGACGGAGACTCCACCACCTCTCTGGGCAGCCTGTGCCAGTGCTCTGCCACCCTCAAAGTAAAGACCTTCCTCCTCATGTTTAGATGGAACTTCCTATGTTCAAGTTTGTGCCCATTACCTCTTGTCCTGTCACTGGGCACCACTGAAAAGAGCCTGGCCCCATCCTCCTGACACCCACCCTTTAAGTATTTATAAGCATTGGTAAGATCCCCCCTCAGTCTTCTTTTTTCCAGACTAAAAAGACCCAAGTCCTCAGCCTTTCTTCATAAGAGATGTGTTCCAGTCCCCTAATCATCTTGGTAGCCCTTTGCTGCACCCTTTCCAGCAGTTCCCTGTCCTTCTTGAACTGGGGAGCCCAGAACTGGACACAGTACTCCAGGTGCGGCCTCACCAGGGCAGAGTAGAGGGGGAGGATGACCTCCCTCGACCTGCTGGCTACACTCTTCTTGATGCACCCCAGGATGCCATTGGCCTTCTTGGCCACGAGGGCACGTTGCTGGCTTATGGTCATCCTGTTGTCCACCAGGGCTCCCAAGTCTCTTTCCACCGAGCTGCTCTCCAGCAGGTCAGCCCCCAACCTGTGCTGGTGCATGGGGTTATTCCTCCCCAGGGGCAGCACCCTACACTTGCCCTTCTTGAATTCCATAAGGTTCCTCTCTGCCCAACTCTCCGCCTGTCCAGGTCTCTCTGTATGGCGGCACAGCCTTCTGCTGTGTCAGCCATCCCCTCCAGCTTTGTGTCATCAGCAAACTTGCTGAGGGTGCACTCTATCCCTTCATCCAGGTTATTGATGAACAGATTGAACAGGACTGGACTGTCCTGAGGAGCCAAGGTTACAGGACTCCTTGAAGGCAGCCGAGGTTTTTGTCCTTTTTTTTGTGATGAATAAGTGGAGAGGAGGGAGTGCCACCTCCTTCTGGTTCAAAACGCCTGAATCCTTTTTACTCCGAAAGATAAACTTATGTCTGAGCCTAACCCAGATTTGACTAGTTACAGGGTAAAAACTGAACAGCGAGGCCATCAGGAGCAGCTGAGACAGAAGCCTGTCAAGGAAAATGTTGTGTAGACTTGCCTCATCTGGGTTTTTTTGTGTGAATTAAGCAATGATTATTTGTATGTATGTATAATTGGTCGCGGCTTGTTTTATTTTAGGCTATAGTTCTTACTAAGAGTGGACAAGCATGGGTGGCTGGGTGTGTAAAATATTCACTGTCTTCATTTCTTCCTTTCTTTTAATAGTACCACCAGCTTCAGGATGAGTACTTCACCAGTGCTGTAGTTCTCTCACTAATTCTAGCTGCCTTATTTGGCCTTGTCTACCTTCTAATAATACCACAGTAAGTTTCTGTCTTTTTGCCATTATAATTAAAATTGGAACATCTTCAAGCATCCTGCACAGGTCAAAACATTAATGTCTTTGGAATGGGAAGTAGCACCCAGGTCGGTATACCCTCAGTCTAACTGTTATCTCTTCCATTTGTCCAAAGGATCGACATTTTGCTATCTTATTTAGAACGATTTCTTCCCTGGTCTCTCTCTTTTTATTTTCTTCTTTTTTCTTCTTTTTTTTTTCTTTTTTTTTTCTTTTTGGTAGAAGGATGCACTTAGAAGACAAAACACTGAAATCCTCTGAACTTATTTAAAGCTGTAATGTGCTACAGCTTTTTAAACTACAAACAAAGGTGTTACTGCAGTTTTTCTAAATGTGTTTCTGCTGGCTTTGGATGAGGTACTTCAGGTATTGATAGCAACATAGATAAAACTATACAGAGCTTAAGAGAAACTAAGTACTGAAGTATCCATCCAGCTTTTCAACCCACATTTCAACCACATTCAACCTGCATTGAGGTGTTTGGTATCAATGCTATCACTACACAAACTGCCTAGTGCATAGTTTGGCCATTCCCACGAGTTGCGGTCAGACCTTGTGTGCACTAAAGCAGACATAACCAAATACTCATGATGTATTTGGGGGTTGTCTGGTGCCTATTGTTGAGTGATATAGTTTAGTGATTATTTTAGATTTTGTCAATTCTATGTGAATGCTTACTAAATAAAAAAAAAAATTATACTTAACTTTCAAATAATAAGGGTTATAGTAAGGAAATGTAATTGCGTTCAGAGGATAAAAATGATTAGTAATAAGCTTTTTCAGATGAGAAATTCAAACCATACAAAATAAGCTTCTCTCACTTTTACTAATTATTGGGATTTCAATGGGAATAGAACTGGCCACAGGATAATGCTTTTGAAAATCCCATTTTAAATTCTGGTGTTTTCTCTTCACAAATCAGTCAGAATAGTACTTACACCCATATTCTATTATTTCTAATTGAAAGTTTGAGAAACACCTTTTTTTATTTTAATAAGAATAATCATGATTTAAATTTGTTATGTAACACCTTTCTTCTGAAGAATTCAGTGTCATTTACAAAAATCATGTAATTTCCAGACTAACGACCTATGACGACTAATTGGAACATAATTAAGAACTCCTTCGCCTACTTCTAAAGGAAAGCCCAGCTGCAGTACATGGCAATTTAGAGCAAGGAGAGACAAAGAGTATTAGCGTAGTTGAAACTAGAATGGATTTCCAAAAATCCTATGTTGTCATAGCTGGCAACCTTTCCAAAAAGTACTGACATTTAGAAAATGGCTGGACAGAGATTCAATTTAAGCTCTGACCTGGCAGACACACAGGCTCTAGTAGAACATGACCACTGAAGGCCATGAAGATGAACTGGTTCATCACTGGGTTAGTTAGAAAAGCCACCCACTGAAAGGTCTTAAGTTCTCTCTTCCAGTGCCTGTTGGTGGTGGCTTCAGACAACCAAATTACTAGTCTTCTTGGGCTCTTCCCTCACTGTGACACAGATGCAACCATGAGCTAGACTAAAACTTTGGAAGTATTGGAAAATTTCCCCTCTCCACAGAACTTGGAGCTTTAAGTTGCTCTTTAGATTGCCAAAGTAATTGTAAGTATGACAAGAGAACGCAAAAGCCAAGAAGTGTAATGTGTTATTTTAATGGGAAAAGTAATAATAATGGTGTTTGACACGTATCACAATATTCCAAAGAGGAGGTTCAAAATCTAGAGACAAGAAAATGTTGTAAAAAAGACAGTTGCTGCATAAATACACAGAAAGCAATGGTCTTGAGATTCTCGTGATTCCTATGGTCATCTGAGCAAAACAGCTTCTCAGCTAAGGACATACTTTGTATCCCCAGATGGAGTTGGTGAAAGTAAGGCTATGTTCCTGTCAACCTAAGCTGGCCAGTTATGGAGGCACACATGCAACGTAGCCACTAAAAGCCATGATGATGAACCTTTCTGGTATCTTATGCTGGGCTTATTTTTAAAAAACAAGGTAGCCCTTTGTTACTGGTGCCAACCCAAATCTCTGTCAGGGTCCCCACTCAGCACTAGTGTCAGTTGCTGGCTGTTGCTGCCTTAAAAGACACTATTGCAATCATATCCCCTGCATTTTTTTCTAGCATACTACCATCCCAAATACAAGTAAATTCTCTAAAAGCACAGGAGAGACTGCTGCCTATTAATACTTGTATTCAGAACCCACACTAAGAGCATCTAGTCACCTCCCCATTCTGCATATTCCATACTACATGACAGAATTTTCCCTGTTTGTGTATTGGTGAGAATTGTTACATGAATTGGAAATCAAAGCCAAATACTGAGAAATTCTACAGCAGAATAATTGCGCTTTTGTCTTTCACTGTTAGAAACTCTATATAAGCAATCTTTCCCCAGTGGTGGTCAAGGGCATAGATACATATATACCTGCAGCTATAGCTCGCATCTTCTGTGCTGGCTGGGTTGTTATCACAAGACTAGAAAAGAAGGTGTGAAGATCCTGTTATGCTGCTCTCATACGGTCCTGGTTCCATGGCTGTCTTGGTGCCAGGCTGTCCCTGAGCATAAATCAAAGCACCATCACCGGTGGACTTATTTTTTGCCAGCTTGCTCACATCCACAAGGTCCTGTTCCAATAACACAGGTTTTTTGGAGGAGGGAAGTGCTTGGTCTGCACCCCTCTTCTAATGAAGAGCAAGCCTATTTTGAAAGATCAGGAAAGGCAAGATTAAGAATTGAAACCTACGATTTTTCTGACCATTGAGGAAGGCTCAAAAGGAAGGAGTTACTTTGTTTCATTAGAAGGGATCGCAGTCTTGTTTGATTTTGTTTGACTTGATAAGTGACTGAGTTGACTGACCTCTGATTTCTGAATCTTTGGGGAGAGATTACAAGGGAAATGCATCTGGTAACTGTAACACAGCTGCCAAGGCCAAGTAATTGGGTTACACACTCCATTTATAAGAGTCATCATGCTGAATATTCTGCACTAGCCTACAATTAGAAAGTGTCTCTTGTGACACACCATGCAGTTGAATTTTTGAGGTGCTTTGATCTCCTTGCTGAGGCCAGAGGGCACCATGTACGAGAGCATTTATTGATTTCTCATTCTTGAGAGCAGTGCATTTCACTGTGAAATTTCCTCTGTGACTGTTACTATTGGAGCAAGGGTGAGGGGGAGATCCTCCACCATTCATCCAAAATACCATTTCAGAAGGATGCCAGTGCTGCTTGTTCTCATCCGCTATTGCGTTGCATTGCTTTACTTCTATTGTGTTTTGATTCTAGGAGTACCGTAGTTCTTGTTCTCCTGGTGTTCTGCATATGCTTCCTAGTGGCTTGTATTATGTACCTACATGTCACACGAGTACAAGTAAGTGATTTAAGATTTTATGACTATTTTTCCTTTTGGTGGCTATGCTTTCTTTGTCCTTTGGAATATGAAGCCATCAGTGCATGTTTCACAGATTCACAGAGTCTGAAATCTATGTGCTTTCCGAGTTCATTGCTGAGTAATGTATTAGGCACTTCAAAAACAAAGATGGCTCACCTGAAAGCAGACCTTTTACATCAGTAATTGTTACAGCAGTGTAGCATTCAGTTCCATTAATGCTATGCTTTTTGTCTTTTTTGCGACATCTTCCCTGAACACCTATGACTAGCTAATGAATCGTTACAGCGTTAAGATAAACAGCTGCTTTAACCTGACTTTTTCCCCTTTCTGACTACAAAACACACTAGTTCTCCCTTCCGTTCTGACTGGTATCTGGGTGTAAAGTCCTGCTAACTCCCCCTCTGTTTTCAAAACTTTTCCTACCAAAGCAGCATCTGTTTTGATGGTAAAGCACAATGTTTTGCACACGCAACCGTTGACCTTTCCAAAACTTTTAGTAATGATTAATTCTCCCGCATTCCATTTTCACAACAGTAATGATGCAGAAAGACATGCGGTTGTTGTAGGAGAGAACTAGATCTGCCAGATCAGAATAAAGCATCTACAGACTAATTTTCTGATGAAAGAAATCTGTAGTGGCTTAATCTAAATTTAGTCTTTTTGGACAAATATCAGCAGAAAACACCTACACAGTTAATCAGCTTTGCTGATTAGCACACATTAATTTTTAGTTAAGAAAAAATGCCCTTTGGCAGGAGGAAAGTAACTGTTTTCATGGAAACATTAATAGTGTATTAGCAGAGTATCCTGTACAGAGCAGGTCTGTATTTATAAACTTACACAATTATTTGGTAGTAATTTTGATGATCTCTTTTGTTTCCTAAAGGCACAGTAGTTTATCATCTGTTGTTCTGTCTATGGACAGTAGAAACACAGATGAAGTTTGTAGGAAAACACTCCCTTTTATGCCATTTCCCTGGGGCTAGTGCAAACTTAAGATTTGTTCCAGCTGTTTTGGCAGTCAACAGAATTTGAATTTATTCCAGGTTTCTCTAGAGGTTCAGTACCTTACAGGATCAAATCCAGCATTAGAAAAATAAAAAAATATAAAAACTCAGAATATTGCAGTTTGAATTTTTGTGGTGAAAATTTGTCTTATGTAATAAATAAAAGATAATTAATATGCTATATATAATGAATATATAATTGTAAACCGGTCATTCCCCTATTTTAATCAATCTTCTGGCACTTATTTTCTTTTTTACACTGGACAGGTGACTCAACTTCTCCATGCTTTAGCATCAAATACCTCACTCATAAAACCACTATGATAATGTTTTACTGTATCTGTTTCCTAGCATGTGGGCGATCTGACAGTACTTACTTTGTTAATAAAAATTCCCCAAATAAAAGAAAATAAAGAAAATGCTATGCTATTATAAAAACGCAGATGCAATCTTAGAATGACCAGAAGTCAGAAGTTTAAATCTTTGAAGCGTCAGTCAGAGTTTTAATTCAGGCATGTCTCATACCTTACCTTTTAAAGGTTTATTTTCCTTTTTAACCCAATAGTCTAGCATGTCAACATTTAGAACATATACGTACCACACACCAAAAAAAAAATCTATGCAATGTGTCTTTGAATTAACCATGCAGCATGACCTTTGAACTATGGGGATTCTCTATTTAACAAACAGGAGATAACTTATTTGGTTGCAAATTTAATTAATGAAATACATATATTTCCTTCAAACAAAATTATTGTTTTGTATTTTATTTATATGGCTAAAACCACACATGTTCCACCTCATGTATGCATAGGATTTTGGTCTAGTTGGTTGGACAACTTGATGACTAAAAAACCGTCTGTATGATCACATTCAGAGCATAGCAGTTTATGGTCATACTGTACCTGGAAGCCAATAATAAGTGGGGTACCACAGGAGTTAACCTGTCCTGTTAAACATTTTTGGCAATGACCTGGAGAAGGACATGGAGTATAGTCATGTAAAGTTTTCAGGTGACTCCAGTTCCGGGGTAACAGCCAACACACGGTCAGGATGACCATTAAGTGGGACCTCGATAGGTTGGCAGAATGGGCCAACAGGAGTCTTATGAAATACAGCATGGATAAATGCGAAGTCCAGGCCCTGAGAAGGAGGAACTCCCTGCAATGACACAGGCTGAGGACTGACCAGCTCTGCAGAAATGGCCCTGGGGGTCAAGGCAGACAGTACTTTTGGGCCCCTTGAGGTCCCTTCCAACCTGAACTGTATGATAATGTTGAATAAATGCAGAAATCGTCAATCTTTTTTTTCATAGTGTAATTTTAGACACTGCTATATCCCCTCCATTGAGACACAGCTTTTCAATGTGAGAATCTTACAATTCAAGGGTTTTGTTCTACAATATGCTCACTGTTTTATTAGAGGTGATAGACTGTGGGTATACCAATCTATTTTACTGATGCTGACTAACAGTTAAACTGGTTTCTGGTGTAGGCAGTCAACCCAGGTCCTTATATGCTTATATTAATCTACTATTGATATTACATTGGTTGTTCCCCACCTACATTTACATGGACTTAATCCATACTGAAGCCATAATGTATTTGCAGATCACGCATGGTTTTTTGTTTTTTTCTGTAATTGATGAATTCTCATGTTTCACCTATGAAGATGAAGTT
Source organism: Rissa tridactyla (assembly GCF_028500815.1). Classification (NCBI taxonomy): domain Eukaryota; kingdom Metazoa; phylum Chordata; class Aves; order Charadriiformes; family Laridae; genus Rissa; species Rissa tridactyla. The sequence continues at coordinate 106,871,637 of NC_071467.1, read as the reverse complement.
GATTCACCTATAACTATCTCAGACCTTTAATTCATGGTCACACATACAGAGGAAATGTCTCTGCATATGTGAAAGGGAAGGGAGGAATTTCAGTATATGATTTGTATTGTGCCAAGGCCACAGAATCCCCTCTCTTTGGGTACTTTGCTGCCTGCTGGAAGCTATGCTTTTGCTGTTGATGATACCCATGAAATGAACAGCTTTTCTTCAGGACTGGTGACTTTCATCCAATTAGGTGTTTGCTTGCTCCATTTGATCATAAGTCAAATCCAGCCTTGATAAGTCTGAGCCTCCTCCTTTTAGGGGAACAGGATTGTTCCCCCTTTAAATCTGATTATTTTCTGGAGTTGATTCTTGTCCCTGAAGTCACTGGAAGAACTCCTGTGGTCTGAAAGACGTACCATGGATCCAGTAGATAATAGATTCTACATTCTTAATGCAAGGAGAAAAGAAGGAAAGCAGCTTTCCCTGATAGCTGAGTCGATCAGTATGACTAGGACAAGCATAAGTACTAGAGCCTGACAAACTTACCCTTCCTCTCTCACCTTCTGTCACTGGCTTTGTATATGTTCACAGCAGCAAGCACTTCACACTTCACAGTGATGGAATCAGGGTAAAAATGGAGATGAGCAAGAGAGTCACAAGACTCCATTCCACCAGACTTTTATTCTCTGCTGCTCTTTCTGCTCTGACAAATTCAATATTTTTGATGAGTCCTGATAATTAAAACCACCCTGGCATTTAATGTGACTGTTATAGCAGAAGACACAAATAACACTCCAAAATTCAATGCTACCACAGTATGTTCTCCTGGGTCACTATTTGTAGCTGATAATTTGCAAGGCAAAAGATGCTTTGGGTATTTTCCCCATGGGAACAAAATCAAATGCCATCCGAATTTATTATTTGCATTATGAGCAGACATCCCACTAACCTTTCAAAGAGTTTTAATTATAGTACAAAATAATATAGTAATAATAATTTCACATTTATTACCCAAAAAATGCAATTACCATTAAAACACATGTACACAATAATGTACACAACACGTGCTTGTTTCATAAGTTACAGTGCAGGCAAAATTTCTGTATCCCTTATTGACTTCTTTTTATACACTACAAAAAAGTAACAACCCCACTTTAAACAATATTTTTAAATCTTTATCTGTAAATCTTTTTTTTTTTGATCCTTAGTGTTTTCCAGGGTGCCTGACAATACAAATTCGTACCATTTTGTGTATTTTTATTGTGATCTTAATATACTCCGTGGCTCAAGGATGTGTGGTGAGTATTTAAATCAAATATTGCTTAATTTAGCGTTCTGTTTAAAGAACAACATACCATATTCTTGTCTGGTGAATTCCTACTCTTTTTATTATTCATACTTGCAGAACATGTTTCTTCAAAGTTAAAGCCCTTTGCTATAATTTGAACTTTCACTGCCCTGAGTCAGGATGTTGAATTAGGAATGGCAAAGCTATGAGCAAATGACACAGGTAATACCTAGTCAACAGCTATATAAATTTTTATATCAAACATTAGTATCACATAGTCTGCTGATGTCATGTACTTCATGGGAAAACTATTTTTAAATGTTCAACTTGCTTCCTAGTTCAATGGCTAGTATTTTGTGACAGACAAGGCACGGCGTCAAACAACATTACTTAGTTCTATGTGGCAACTTATAGAACATATTTGTGTGTAATAACAGGGAGATATTTTTAGTCCAGACAGATCAGAAAAGACAACGAGATCTTAAAACATGGACAGTATTGCATAATGAAAAGGGGTGCTTGCTTTGTGCTACTTACATGATCCATTCACATATAATGTCTAGGAAGCTTGTCTTCTATGAAGTGAACTTGCTTCTGAAAATTGAGCTTCTTTTACTGTAGATGAGCAGCTAGTTCTACATGGTGGACTTGAATGTCAAATGGGATTTAAACATCCACCTAAGTATTTGGCATTTGGTTGCCTTGTCAAATTCCTAGCACTTGATTTCAGCATTTTGGCTGCTAATGCTAATGAATTAAACATGTTAGGGTACCCAAAGGAAAGAATCCTCACAAAAATAGCACGCTGAACACAATTGGAAATGCTGAGAAGACAGATGTCTCAAATCATGCCTCTCTGCGGGATTTAGGTATTATGTTCTGACCAATAGAAAGACAGTGATTTCATGAGCAATTCACAGTGCTAACTGAGATGCCAAGCCCCTTATTTTGTATTTTGTCTATTCACTCTTCCCTGGACCCACCCTGAGAACATCTACCACGCCGATCCCCATGAACTAAATGGGCAGAGGATCCCTTGCCTGTGAATTCCAGTGTCCTGAGTATTACTGATTATTACCAAGTATAACTGATATTCGTAGATTTCTGGGAATTCCAGAACAACAGGCATGCGAATAACACACAGCCCTAAGAGCGCACAGGCAAATATGTGGTTCCTAATGCGCATATAAGCCCAAAATGCATAGAGATGTGCAGGGCCTCCAGGCTAGCTAGCATCTCAGGAAGTTCTGTGTATCTGACTTCGGGATTGAGATGAATATTATGACAGCTGGAACCTTTGTGCATCAGCCTCCGTAGATGTAACACTATGACCAAATGAAACAAGCACCATTTTTGCCACTCAGAAAGACAGTGAAAATGAGAAGCAGACATCAAAAGGCATAAGGCAACATTGAACACCGGTAGAACAAGGCAGATTAGAATTCAGAAGTTCTGGCCTCCCAACAAGGCAGTGATCATTCAGTTACAAACTTAGGATAGGTCACAAATATAACTTTATCCTCTGTTGAAGCAAAAATAGCCTGTAACCATTGAAATGCTTAGGGCAAATGTTTAATCAGTAGAAATTATTAGTTCCTGCAAAATAATGCCTCCAGAATCCTCAGCTAGCAGAGGTGCTAGGTGTAGAGGTTTCACTCTTAGCTGTAGAGCAGATGGTGGTTTTCCTGGATGGATTGCACATTATTTATGAAGCCCTCATGCATGCGCATGTTTTCAGGTGAGTTTAGTATGAACAGCATTTTTAGGGGTATTGAACAAAATAATATTTAATGGGTTTTTCACTTCACTCGTTCTCATCTCTTTTCATAATGTTAGCCATTATGGGTTTAACTCACATTTTATCTGTTATGTCTCATCTTTTTAAATGACTACAACACCCTGTAAAATATATTGCTTAATCACCTTTCAGGCTGTCGGTTATTTTACAGCATGCTATAAAATCTCATTATCAGTGGTTAGGATGAAATAAAAAGGTCTAATAACACACTTCAAAAGAGAAGCCTAAGTACAGGGCAGGGCTTATGTGGTGATGCCTGTTAAAATCAATTTCACACTATCATCCCACTCTCCCTGCTTATGCTAACTCTTATCCTCTCCCTTCATAAGGGGTAAAGGTTGGAGTGCAATTAAAACTGGAGCTCTAGAGACTTGCACTGTTTGCCAGAAATTCCTTCCTTCCTTGGGTAACAGCTCTGAGATGTGTACACGACATTGCCTTTGGAAGAAGCAGGTTAAATTTCCTCAAATTCCCATACGAAATGAACTAAAACATTTTTTTTATTTACCAGTCTAGGGAGGAAATGGAACTCCTTGGATAATGGAAATGGCAGGCATAATTAAAGATGAAGCCTTGTATTTGAATTGTATGAGATAGCAGAGGTAGCTCTGAAGTGGAGAAGAGATATTATTCATGTTTAGCTTTTCAATCAAAGATTACGATATGTTTTATTTTCTATTTGATTAATTAAAATTGGTGCAATTTACATAGTCAATAAAGCAGACGCGTTTGTTTCCGTGCTCTGTGCAAGAACCTCCCTCACCCACACAGCGCATAAAATGTTTACTAAAGTTCCTTAATTTTGAAGGAATATGTTGGCTTGAGATTCTCTTGGGTTTGAGCACTGAGAGGGAAACTATTCAACTAAGCCCAGACTTTAATTGGTTGGCCTTACTGGCATCTAATGAACAAAGAGTGTCTCACACCTAAAACTGAGTAAAGCTTTACAGGAAAAGGAGAGAGAAATTAGAGCAGGGAACTGCATGGAATGCCACAGCCATATTTTCCCAATGAGAAATAAACTACAGTCAGCCCCCATAGCAGCTGCATTTCTGTTTATTTCATATTTAACTTTCTCCCCTTCTCACCTCTCCTGTCTCTTCTAGGTTGGCTGTATGCCTTGGGTTTGGAATACCAATTCCAGCAGTTCAATAGTTATCATTTCTCCTGGTGGAACAAATAAAACAATGAATGAACTTCCATGTGACACAGCCCACTATGCTTTTCTTTCCTGTGTAGTGGGGACTCTCACCTTGGCAATATTTCTACGTGTATCTTCCTTGCCAAAAATGATTCTCCTTCTTTTTGTTACAATTTTGTACATAGCTATTCTGGAACTCAGTGGTTACAGAAAAGCAGTGGGGTAGGTATCTTGCGAAGTTAAAGCAATGGGTATTTCTGTATAGATAGTCACGACACTGACTACTCATCTGTGAATCGTCCTCTAGCATTCAGTGTTGCTTAGGGATATATACTCAGTAGAGCATAAGAAATACTTAAGCCATCCGCTCCCCAGCAACTGTAGGAGTTGTAACATCCATCAACAGGACATCAGCTTTTGGGAACTAGCAACTGTTGCCCCATTATTCTGTAGTTTCATGCTAACATACCTCAGCTGAGCACACTGCGATCTAATTATAATATGAAATAGAAAAACACTGTTAAACACTCCCATATTTCAGCAGCCCTCAGCCAATTCCAATTTCGTTTAAGCTTTTGAGTTTTTGAGTGTTTTTATATATCCTAATTAAAAGCATGCACACACGTTACAATAATGTATAGCATTATAAAATTGTTAAGAAGTTGAATGTTGAAGTGATGCAGTGATCGGATCTACTGTCACCCAGCTCCCTGCCCTTATGAGCCTCTTCAGAAAAGGCTAGTGATGAGGGACACACACACGTTTAAACTGAAGATCTGATATTAAAAATATGCACTGTTAAGTATTAGAAAACCTGGAACAAACCATTTACTTTCTTTTTATTTCTCAGGGGTGGCTCCTTTTATATGCGTGGTTATGAACCAATACTAGCCATTTTGCTATTTTCTTGTGCTTTGGCACTGCATTCCAGACAGGTGGACTTGAAGCTGCGTCTGGACTACCTCTGGGCTGTGCAGGTAAGTCATAAGACTTGTCTTTCTAGTTGCCATGCACACAAAATGATGCCTGAATTTTTGAATGGGCTCACAAGTACTTTCAGAACGAATTAGTTGGACTAAGACACTTTCAAAATTTTTCATGTCGGTTGGGGTTTACAGAGAAAAATTATTAGAGTTTTCTTTCCACAGACCTATAAAATTCATTTGCTTTGGAGAAGTGATTTTTTTGTTTGTTTGTAGTTGTTCCTTAACAGTGCATCATAATGAAGTAATATATTTATATCTAAGCTGCATTATGAATAGACAGAATTTAAAACATGGGAAATTGACTGTTAGCAATATAAAACTGAGAAAAAAGAAATTAAGTCCGTGGGGTTTTTTCATTTTATAATCCAAAAAAGGATGAAAATAAATTGATGTTCAGGTAAACTGAAAAGAAGCAAATAAAACTGATAAAAGGTAATACTTATATCCATATCATACAATGAAACTATGGAACTCTTTCCCATAGGAAGATCAGAACATTATTTAGTTACCAAGTACATGGACTTTTTCATTTCTTTTTTTGAAACTATATTTCTTAACGATCATAATCACAGCAAAACCTATAGAAATTATATTAGCCATAGGCAGGGGCATCAGGAAATGTCTACCTCCTGTCATGCCTCTCAGCAGTCCTATTCCCACCTCCAAAGCGTTTTCACACTGGCCGCTGAGGGAAGGAGAAAGTTGAAGAAGATATAAGTTTGTTGTGGTGGAATTTGGAGGTTTCCTTTCTGATAAATCTTACACTCTTGTAGTTCAGAGAGGTCACATCCTGTTCTCACCTACATCCTGTTTGCTATGTTGTTAAAGGGACTGTATAAATCACTGCAGTGCTTGCTTTTACATGTAAGATCAAGACTGGAACACGTGAGTTAAACACATCCCTGACTCTACTGTGTTACCTAGAATGGAGAATCAGGAATGACCTAGCTTTAATATCTTCTACTCTTAGAGGTTTTCAACCTAACAGTTAAGCTCTGTTGGTTTGTTTTTGGGTTTTTTTGTCTTGATTTCCAAGATCATGTCCACCTCCATTATGATTTAAGTTTATCTTGTTCTATCATTTCTGTGGACTCTGTGCTGTTTAACTGAGTAAACAATGCGTGATCACTTCATTCAAGTTTTGTCCTATGACTTGCAGTATTGATAAGCGCTGTGCCTGTCAGCCTCAGAAGTTTGTTTTGGACAAACTGATAATAGTTTCCGCTTGCTGTGGTGCCAAATATAGTTTTCAGATGGAAAAAAAAAAGAAATCCCCTCACTTTGAAACTCAGTGCAGCACATGACTAGCTGTATAGCAGCTATCTTTATATAAGTTGGCATATGGTGGAGCTATGTGAGTGCCGTATGAGCCATGAATACGAGGCCTTCTGTATGGCAAGAAGAAAGATAGTGTTTTGCTATCCTGTGGTCTTTCAACAGGTCAAGAATGAGTTCCAGCATCTCAAATGATTTTCATAATTCCAGCGATTGAGACTTGCACAGTGAATTGTGCAAGGAATGTACTGCTTAAAGATTCTTAGTTTTAACTTGGCTTTTAATTAGTGATCATTTAGCTTTAAAAAACCAAGTACAGGAAACTAACGGGATGGTTGCCTGCTGAAAGACCAGAACTGGACAACAGTAAAGGAAGAAATATAAACTCTTTCTGTTTTCTTGGGGCCAGGTTTTACAGAAATACCTAGTCGTCTACCACTATTGTTAAAACCATTGTGCACTTACTCCAAAGGACAATAAGGGGAGTTAAGACATATGGATGCCTATCAAATTTCAGTAATGTCCAGCAGCATCTTCAGGTACCATTTCAAAAAGTGCTTTTCCTCTGAGAAGATCAAATGCCATTTTCAGATCTTTTCGATTGCAAATCAGGTACTTATGTGGTACCATCTTGTCTGTGAGATTTGCATGATAATAATCAGAAAGGAAAAAAAAAATCAGTGTAGGTAGAAAATTCAGAAACTAGGGATAACCATAACTACCATTCTTTGAAATCAGTATGCTGGGTAGTTGTTTGGCCTCTTTGATGATCTGGGTATATACCCTTGTCATTCTCGATTCCATTCCCTGTACAATAAATAATAATGGATAACATATTGTAAGGAATGTTGTCCTAGTTTCCACTCTGTGTGTTGGTTGTAAATTATATTGAATACAAGGGATAATTAACATAACATGCAGAAGTATCATCGTGATGGATGTTACAAAAGTGCTTATGGTGCTTACCTATTCAAATGATAAGTAAAAAAAAAAACATTACCTTTGTACTTTTTGGCATAGTAAAAATCTGAGTATTAAAAGGTCTGGGAATACGGCTGGTTGGAAATATCTGTATGTTAAAACTGCTTTTGAAGAGTTAGCAAACGCCAAGCTACTAATTGTTTAACAATCTTTAAGAGGAGACAAGGGTAAAAACCACCTTCCTGAATGACAGTTTTCTCTAGCTGATGTACTGCAGGAACCCTGTACGTGGTTAAACAGCATTCTTGGTCATGTTTCTTTACAGCCACACTACTGCTTACCATGGAACCATGTTCGCTTGACTTGGTTACGTTCGTGGCAGCTGAAGTTTTAGAAAGACCATTGACTTAGTGCACAGGGACTATGGAGATTTTCTTCTGTTTTACAGAATGAGCAGGCTGGTTCTTTGTGCAAGCACTTAATTGCATGAACCACTGCTCGACCTGGAGACTCACGTGTCCCAATAACCAGCTGCTGCCGCGTGAAAGATGTGCCAATATCATACAACGTGCATTTTTAGGGACCTTGCTTACAATTGGGAGAATTTCAGACTCAAGGGCTATTCTGGAAGCTGTAAGCACTCGTTTGCATACTTTTAGCAAGGCTCATTGTGGGGCTAATCCTTTAAAAATATTCTCAGATGTATAAAACCATTTGTGGCATAAACTGTGATAAAAAGGATTTCATATCTATTTTCATGTACTCCATCATGAACAACAAACAGTCTAGTACTAACTAAATGATATTTTAAACACTGAAAGTATTCTGGAATTAATACAATTATTAATAAGAATATATAGAGAGACGTTCTGTGGTCTGTGCTAAGGTCAGAGGAAAACCCATTTCCATAGATTTTGTCTGCCATATCAGGAAAAAAATGTGTTTTGAGGAAAAGCAGATTTCAAACAAGAAAAACTGATTTAGAAAAATGATACAGATTCAAGAAAAGTTAATCTAATTTCCGTGCATCTAGGTTATGTAACCAGAACAGAGATAATACAGTATGATTTTTGTACATCGTGTGGAAAAAATAGATTTTTCTGATTGATGATAAGTTGTTAAAACATTTGTATTTGTACTTACTGCTCACACATCAATGCTGTTATAGGTTCCTGTTGATTTGTCTAGGTTTTTTTCTGTGCCAAATTTAACCTTTCTGAAGATCACAGATTTCCAGAAAATATCTATTGGCTTTGTGGGGTTTTTTTAACAAGCAGTGGGAGGAGAATTTCATTTTCTACATAACGTTGTTGAGTAACTCCGTGTGCCTCATATGACAATAACTGTGACTAGGAAATATGAAGCATTTTAGTTATTTGTGACTTATAATCACTTTTCCTTATGCAAATTATTCAAAAAAACTGGGGGAAAAAAAAAGGAAAATAAATGCAAGCAATGAATTTATGAAGAAGTGAAAACTGCCAAAAAAAATGGAATTGTTCGCTCACCCTGGATTTCTCAGGGGAGGAAAATAAGAATAATACAATGATATGACTGATTGTTGCATTCTTTAGGGAATACTTGAATATCATTCAGCTGTCTTTTCTAATATGTGACACTTGTTAAGAAATATCTGTTTAACAGTTGTCAGGTAAGACTTGTCAGGTGTGCTTGTATTTCCTCTTTAAAATCTAGTCCTATAGAAGCAGTGTGATTGTTCTCTTCCCTGTGGTTTTAGTGACACCTTCAGGTACAAAGATGATGTTTTTGTGGCACCAGTGCCCAGCTTTTTTTTCACCCATGTCTTGAAACAGTGGATTTTCATGTGATAACGCTGCAGTCAGTGACATTGCTACAGCATTTTTATGCTTATTAAACAGTCACCTGATAGCTCAAGTGATACAGCAGTTCAGACCACTTTCTGAACAGAGGATGTGTAACCAGTTACCGGCATTGTAAAAACTGCGGGACACTGTGTAACTTTCCAAAATGTAATACTGTTAATTATATTGGTGTCAAAAGCCATAGTACCAAAGAACATTTTAAATTTTGTCGCCAGGTCCGAAGCAAAAACAAAGCCTGCTTTTAAGTACTGCAGCTCTGCAAATACAGTTAAGTTCTGCAAAATGATCTAGCTGCCATGAATACCTAACAGGTATAAGCAAAAAGCAGAATGTGAAAAATGATGTTGCTCATGCCTATGTGTTTTTTTTCTTGTTTGTTTTCACAATAATCTGCCTTGTTTTTTGAGCCAGCAGCTATTGCATAAATATCATGCAGGCATCTTTTCTTGATTAACCAGTAGGAATAAGGGCAAATAGACTAAGGTTTGGATGCTATTTAGCTGTCTGGATAATACTTCTGCCAGGAATGTAAATACCTGTGATCTGTGCTATTTTAATCTTCTTTCTCCAGCCCCAAGTACTCCTTCTCCCTTCTCAGTGTCTGTTTTGCCAGGGAAAGGGTGATGCCTACGCATCCTTTTATATCAGCTGCTCAAAGAGTAGGCAGTAGGAGTTAATGAGTCACCAGGAGAACAGACAACTTTCATTGCATTCCCCCAAAGGGCAGAAAGCAGAATGCTGGAAAAAGGTCCAGAAAATATCAGTAATCAGTTTACTCTCCCCGCCATAGAGCCATGCAATGCGATAGTTTTAGAGTCCTCACTGCTGAACATGACCAAGTCTTTTTTTACCTCACCTTCACTCCTTATCTTCCATTACAAGAGACATGAGGAGATTTTTCCTCTTTACCCAGTCATCTCCTGAGGAGTTGCATATATGAGAGCTGTCTTAGGCAGTGCAGGGTGAGAGGATGGATGGTCAAAATCTATGCAGTGGTAGCAGAGAAAGTGCAATTCAGTTCATATTCCTAGCAGATCTCTTTAATAAAGGCAGAATGCTAGACTTTGGTATGTCTGGCTGATGTAGTCCATGCAGAGACTCTGGCTATGGTACCAGCAACAAGATAGCAGTATTAACCCTGTGTGTGGTCTAAGCTAATACAGCCTGCTTTTCAACACGACTGAGTAGCTCAGCAGGAGTGCTATGCTAATTCCATGAACGTTCTGCTTCAAGGTCTGGGGCTCGGTCGGGCAGAGCTAACGCAGTTTATTCTTCATGGCACTGCATTGCCCCGTATAGGCCTTGCCTGTGCAAACATCTCCCTGAACCACAGGTAGAGAGTGCCTGTTGACCAGGAAGTGCCTGACCTGAAATGGACCAGGGCAGAAAAAGCTAAAGAGCTCTTCATAGAATCATAGAATCATAGAATGTGTTGTGTTGGAAGGGACCTTTAAAGGTCATCTAGTCCAACCCCCCTGCAGTAAGCAGAGACATCTTTAACTAAATCAGGATGCTCAGAGCCTCATCAAGCCTGGCCTTGAATGTCTCCAGAAATGGGGCCTCCACCACCTCTCTGGGCAACCTGTTCCAGTGTCTCACCACCCTCATTGTAAAGAACTTCCTCCTAATGTCTAACCTAAACCTACCCTGCTCTAGTTTAAAACTATTGCCCCTCGTCCTGTTGCTACATGCCCTTGCAGACAGTCCCTCCCCAGCTTTCTTATAGGCCCCCTTCAGGTACTGGAAGGCCGCTATAAGGTCTCCCTGGAGCCTTCTCTTCTCCAGGCTGAACAACCCCAACTCTCTCAGCCTGTCCTCATAGGAGAGGTGCTCCAGCCCTTTGATCATCTTCATAGCCCTCCTCTGGACCCGCTCCAACAGGTCCACGTCCTTCTTGTGCTGAGGGCTCCAGAGCTGGACGCAGTACTTCAGGTGGGGTCTCACAAGAGCAGACTAGAGGGGGAGAATCACCTCTTTTGATCTGCTGGCCACGGTTCTTCTGATGCAACACAGGATGCAGTTGGCCTTCTGGGCTGCAAGCGCACATAGTTGGCTTATGTCCAGGTTTTCATCCACCAGTACACCCAAGTCCTTTTCCACAGGGCTGCTCTCTATCACATCATTTCCCAGCCTGTATTGATAATGAGGATTGTCCCTACCCAAGTGCAGGACCTTGCACTTGGCCTTGTTGAACTTCATGAGGTTTGCTCAGGCCCACCTCTCTAGCTCATCCAGGTCCCTCTGGATGACATGCTGTCCCTCTGGCATGTCGACCACACCACTCAGCTTGGTGTCATTGGCAAGCTTGCTGAGGGTGCACTTGATCCCACTGTCTCAATCATTGATGAAGATATTGAACAGCACTGGTCCCAGTACGGGTCTCTGAGGGACACCACTTGTCACCCCTCTCCATCTGGACATCGAGCCATTGACCACCTTCCTCTGGATGCGACCATTCAGCCAGTTCCTCATCCACTGAACAGTCCACCCATCAAATCCTTATCTCTCCAACTTAGAGAGAAGGATGTTGCGGGGGACCATGTCAAAGGCCTTGCAGAAGTCCAGATAGATGATATCTGTTGCTCTTCCCTTGTCTACTGATGCAGTCACTCCATTGTAGAAAGCCACTAGGTTGGTCAGGCAGGACTTGCCCCTGGTGAAGCCATGCTGGCTGTCTCGAATCTCCTCCCTGTCCTCCATGTGCCTTAGCATAGCTTCTAGAAGGATCTGTTCCATGATCTTCCCGGGCACAGAGGTGAGGCTGATAGGTCAGTAGTTCCCAGGGTCCTCCTTTCTACCCTTTTTAAAAATGGGTGCGATGTTTGCCTTTTTTCCAGTCACCAGGGACTTCACCTGACTGCCATGACTTTTCAAATATCGTGGAGAGTGGCTTGACCTACACTGACCTACATTCTTCTTGTTCTGCTGTTTGCATAATTTGTCTCTATTTAGGTTTTGCTACCATTAGTATTATTCAAGGGCCATCGCTACCCGATGGTATTATCAAGGGCCTTCCATGACCTTAGTGGCTTTCATCTCATTTCTGGCAACTGAACCTTCTCAGAGTCAAATTTGTAATTAACAGTTTTGCATCCAAAGAGGGGAAGAGACCTTTGCTAGGTGTGTTGGAAATGTTCTACTATGTTTCTTAGCAATGGTGACATTCTTGATGCCTTCCCCTGCTCTTAGAGTATTTTGCCACCCCTTCAGTCCTGACTTTGGTGGTTTGGTTTGAGCCACTACCTCTGCACTCAGGACCTCAGTTCTCATCCTCTTGGTCACAGCTGTGGTCCCATCATTGTGAACATTGTCACATCCATACCTGCACACATACTGTAGTGTCACTGGCATTTCTCTCCCGGTAGTTTCATGACCGTATTGAAGCGAGACAGAAAGAAGGAGAAAAGCCATCACATGCCTTAAAGTTCTGTCAGAAGGAAGCAACCAGAAAACCAACAGGCTAGACTGTCCTTTCTAATTTATTTTATGTTGATATATTAGAATTGTCTTTTATTTCTGTGTGTTAAAGGCTGGACTGAAATCCAGCAACATGACCGAGGTCACAAGGATCTGCTTCAGTGCTGGCAGCTTTGTCCTTGTTCTGTGGCTTGCTCTGAAACCTTTGCTGTGAATCATACACAGTGGTAGGAAACACTACATCCTGCTGAATAACCTTCTCAATCATCTTCTGAATAACCTTCTCAATCAGCTTCCAAAATGAACACTTTTCTCCATGACTGGGCAATGCAGAGGAATCTTTTCACACGTGTCCAGATCAGAAATGAACAGCAGCTGCCAGTGATTGAGCAACACCACTATCCATGCAATGCATGAAAGTGATTACTCCATTTACCTGCCCCTGCTTGATTACTTTGACTTGCCCAGAAATCTCCACGCCCTGTCCCAAACGTGTATTGTTCTTTATGCTGCTATTCTGACCCATATCATATTGGGAGCTTAACTGAGAACCTGAAATGTTCCTAGGAAGAAAGTAACAAAAAAGTTCTTATTGAAAAATTGAGGAATGGATAAGGAAGCCCAAAATAGATTCTTTATTCAGAGCTTGAATTCAGTTTGCAAGTCTCTCTGCTGTCGTCAGAGTAAAATTTCCCATATTCCAGTGTGATGTAAAAATGGAGTTGTTAGCTTGGTTTGGATTTTCAGCTGGAAAAAGCTTTTTATTTTTACTATTAGAACATTTAAATTCAAACAGTCAGACTGAACACAAGAGGCCATTACACATGTTTATAGACAACAATAAGTCAGGGACAGAGTTATACCACCAAAATAGGGGAAGGATATTTTAAGCATATGAAAGCATATGAAATTCAAACAGCAAAAAAAGTGTTAAGAAAACAGCTCACAAACAGGAAATAGGTACTTGCTTAGAATAAAAATTTCTGGTTTGTTTCTTGCAGAGCTTAACTGCTATTTAATGGTTTTTGATATTTCACCTCTGGAATAAATTCTGAACCTTATTACACAAATTAGAGGAGGAGCTGACAATTTATTTCAAAAGGGAATGATTCCTGAAGAAGTTATGTTTATAGAACCAGTTCTTTTTCAGTATTCTTTCTACTTGGAGAAATTTAAGAATACATAAGTAAACTGCAAGGCAAATCAGACTGTGCGATATGAATAAAAAGATAAGTTTCCTAAGCTTTGGCATGGAAAGGAAAAATTAGCTTCCTGAAGTAAAAATTAATCACACAAACATAATATTGTAAGACTATACAATGGCAAGAGGGGACCAGTTTTCTCCTACGTAGACAGGAAGGGATAGTGAGAAAAGTATGTGGACTTTCTAATAGATTAGGATAGCAAATTCTAGATACAAAAGGGACACCAACAAAGATTATAGCAGATTCTTCAGTCGTTTATGAGATTGTAGTTTCTTAACGATGCCTGAGAATTTGGCCTTCCAGTTATCTGCTGACTGTACCTAGATAAACAAAATCCGATTGGAATCACAGCAGAGGATTTGTGTTACAGTTCTGTGGCTGTGATTGAAGAGCAAATAAGCTGTGCTTTCTATGAGATGAATTAAAAGATACTGAACGAATGTTTTCTCATTGAAATCAGAATGTGGGGCCAAAAGCCACTCTAAGAACAAGGAGAAAATTCCAGAGAAGGAATTTTGCAGAAGAGTCTAATAAGGACTTGGCTGGAATTTGCAAACCTAGGAGTCCCAAATGGGGTCCCTAGGTATTCAATGTTTTTCCAATAAGAGGTCTGATTTTTAGAATTGTTTCCTATTGTGTGACTCCCACAAACTCCTATGAGTCGAGACATACGTAATAAGATACCAGTATCTTAAGGACCTCAGCTGTGTTAACTCCTAGGCACTCTTTCTGAATGCTGTGATTCACATGAATGATAGAATTTCTGTTGCTGTTGTACACAGAAATTTATGTGCACAAGAACTCTGTATGCTTTCGTGACAAATACCAGAGTAATTAAAACCACCTCTAGAAATGCTAATTGTTTTTTACTTTTTTTTTTTTAATTGCATATAATTCTTAATGTTCTTCAATTTAAAAACCTTTTGCTCTGTTGAAATTACTGCATTACTAGGTCTGTTTCCATTTTACTGTGAAATGACATAGGTTCGCTTTAAACATTGGTGATTCTCCAAGCTTCTCTTCTTTGAAAGGTGGATCAAATACTGCTGTCACTGTCTCCACCTACCTGGGAAGTAATTGGCCTCCAAGGCCAATGCGATTTAAGTGGGATTATTCTAGCTTTTTACTCTGTAAAAATATCAAGGGTCTGTTTAAAAGAACAGACAACTACAGAAAACACCAATAGACTTAGCCGATCAAGCCCTGAAAGTAGTCATTAACCTGTTGAATTACAAAGGACTTAAAGGGACTTTGCCCTAATATAAAAGCATGGTATAGGAGAACTGTTCCCACTCTACTTTGCGGGCATTATTTTGCTCAGTTTTAACTTCAAAGTGTGAATTAATAGAAGCTATTTGATAGCTTCAGCTAATTTCTTGCTTTTTTGAAAGTTTTTTTTTTTTCCCTCTGTCCCCACAGGCAGAAGAAGAGAGAGATGATATGGAGAGAGTCAAGCTGGATAATAAAAGAATTCTCTTCAACCTGTTGCCAGCACATGTTGCACAGCACTTTCTTATGTCTAATCCAAGAAATATGGTAATCCAAGATAAAATTTAAATACATAGTGATGTTTCATGGGTGTAACCCTGTGTAGCTTGGGTCACCTTTCAACTGTATGTTTTCAAGACCTACAAAATTTCATGCATGTTAAAAGGAATAGTTTTGTAAGAACTTGTGTTCAAGAATTAGATTGGAATTATTTCTTTCACTGTAATGTCCTCCTTCTCTGAATAATTTTAATAAAAAGCAGGATAAGGGAATGTTGTGTCATTCAACGTCAAGGCAGCCAAGTGTCTGCATGCAAATCACTAATTTTTTTTTTCAATCAATTTAGAATATTGGGATTTATCACAGTATTTCATGAGCTCATTTTGATTCTGAATGGTGAAATATACGAACGGCCAGACATTTACATATGAAATATGCTGCCATTACTAAACCCGTTCATTTAAAATTAAAAAAAGAGAATTGTACACACTCAAGAAATACACAGTGGCGTTTAACTTCAGAGACTGTAGTGATTAAATAAAGTGGCTCAGGAAGCCCTTACCAGAGTCCTTCCGGTGCAGTTGCTGTGATACTGTTCTTGAGAGTTTGGATCAATGTATTTGAGCCACAGTAGAGTGATTTTCGTTTCTGTGAGTCCTCCAAATTCTTAAGCAGAGATCTTACCATACGGAACAGCATTATATTGTTAATGTTGAATACAGGACTCTACAACTCAAGGAAAGATGTGAAGGAGTGAGGCTGGTTTTGTGCGGCAGAGTAAAATTGTTCCATCTCCGATTAGTTATAAAACAAAACTGAGAAAATGCAATTATTTCTCATACAATAAAATTTCTACAGCTGCTAAGACTTTCTACAAAATTTTTACTCACTGCTTCCATGTCTGTCAGAGAAAAAGACTAAGTTGCTTTAAATGGGTTTAATAGCTTAGGTGTTCATTTTCTTTTGTGTTTTTGAGTGGAGAGATCATTCAACATTTTTTTTAATAAGTCTGGCTTTCTCTCTACTAAAAATGATGGCTTAGATATCATAATAATGATGCCTGGTTTAGATTAATCTCTTAAAATAAAAATTATATCTGCTCATGAACTGCAGGACCTTTATTACCAGTCGTATTCGCAAGTGGGAGTGATGTTTGCTTCCATCCCAAATTTCAATGATTTCTACATCGAATTGGATGGCAATAATATGGGAGTGGAATGTTTACGCCTGTTAAATGAAATTATTGCTGATTTCGATGAGGTAAGATCTAAGCACTACATCTTTTGATCATATCAGTTCTACCAAATTATTATCAACAGAGATTATCTGTAGCAACTCAGCGTATCTTGAACTGCCTAATAAAACAGTACCGTAAACTTCTTCTTTAATTGTAGTTGGTGTCCACTGGCCTTCTCCAAAGTGCCCAGTTTGTACTTCTGGGCATGAGAGTCTTACCTCAAATTCCTCTAATATAGCAGGAGTATTAAAATGTGAGTTAATGGTATTTTTTTCAATGTCCTCACAGTGGGCAAGTCACAACTTACCAAAAATAATATCGTTTAATCAACTTGCACATATTATCTGATAAATATGGTTGCTTGTCTAAAATATTATGTAATATTTAACAGTTTTATGTTTTAAACAAAGCTTATGGACAAGGAATATTATAAGGACATAGAAAAGATCAAGACAATTGGAAGTACGTATATGGCAGCTGTGGGACTCGTACCTACTTCAGGAACTAAGGTAAGAAGATCTTACATGATGGTCATTTGCGGAGGAACCATTCTCCTTCAATTTCCAGAGGAATATCAGAAACACTACAAACTCTATGTGATTACAGATAACATGTATTCCTTCTTTACAACAATTTAAATCTGAAATTCAAAGAACAACTGTAGCCTGAAAAGAAAAATTTCTATCCTAGCAGTTGCCCATGTGGCTTCACTTGGGATTTCATTAGCTGCAGCTCTGGATTCTCTGCAAAGTGGCGTATGAAGCTCCTAAGTCAGAGCGCTAGTGCTTTAAACCCTGTCTCTTAGGTGACCTTATAAGATGCAGGGGAGGGGAAACTCTAGGTGTAATGAATTGCTGCAAAATTAATATAAGAATATTAAAATGTGATGGTTTTTTTTCTTTTTTTTATATTGAAATCTGTGTGCAGCCTACAATCAAAACAAGCAGCCTCTCCCAACCCCCATCATGGACAGGAACTTAGTGCTAGGTACATTACTGCACTTTACCCTGGTCCCTCCAAATCACCTCTTCTTTGTCTCTACTGATAGCATTCTTTTTACCCCTTTAATTACTCAGCAATAAAAAAAGTCAAAGTCACTTCAGACCCACTAGTTCTGGGGCACAGTTCTTCTTCTGTATCCTCATTGATGCTCCTGAATGTGTTTCTCACCTTAAGTTTGTGTCTCGAAACAGAGATTTCCTACATTTGCGAGCAGCACCTGGAAAAGCAGAGAAACCTGTGGACAGTATGTTGAATATATTGTATACAGAGTACTATGTACATTAATAATTGTATTAATAAAATAACTTTATGAAACAATAATAAAATTAATAACATGAAGAATATAATGAAAATTGAAGCAATCCATGCACGTAGTCTGCCCAGAATTTCCAGACACCTCTCCTCTGTTCTGATATGCATGTACGTCTCTTATAGAGGTATGCTCATGCATATGGTTTAGCATTGCAAAATAACACCGAATTATAGGGCAAAAGCAGAAAGGGCCAGAAGATGGCCTGTGAACTTTCTAGCAACTATAATCCTTGTTAAGTAAATAAAAAACAAGGCCACACTGAAATCAACTGTTAGAATCATGTTGGAGTATATCACATGCAAATAATTGTCTGGTCTGCAGGGTTATGTACAACTGATGCTTTCTTTTGTGTCATTCCCAGCAATCTACAAATTACAAAAAGGTATTTTTAAAACTCTGTTTATGCTGAAATGTTTGGCTTCTGGGTCCTGAGGCAGGCAAAAAAATTGATCCTTTGAATTTTGTGCAGTGTGATCTCAGGCAAACAGGCAACAGCATACTTGTGTGTCTGCTATAAATGCTCTTTGAACTATAATCCTGAAAACAAGTGTGTTATTGGGTAACTTTGGCAGCATATGTTCCAAAACCTAAACATGTTTATCTCTTGTATTTTGTAGTTGCTAACTGAAGGGTCAGCTGACTTAGCCCATTACTGACGATACCGCTCTGAGCTTACGTTAGTAATACATTTTAAATCACTGGAGAAGGTCTTGTACAGGACTCTGCCTTTCTCTGAAATCTTGGGGGCAAATTTTTATCTTTTCCGTACAGGTAGAATTTATTTTAACATTCAGAAAACCTAAAGATCTTGTATGAAGCAGTCAGCATGTTTTAATTTAACTTGGGGTTTCAGATGTTCCGTGATCTCTTCCCACTAGTTCTGTGATGCAAACCAGTAGAAATTATTCACGTTCTCTTGGTCTTCAGCATGCAGCTATGTATTAAAAGTCCAATGATCCTGGGTAGCCTGTCACACGCAGACGATCACTGTCAGCCATCACACAGTCCTTGGGCTGCCCTACAGAGTCCTATCTGTCCATGGGGAGCCGTAAGAGACTCAAGTGCTTCGGGTCTTCCCTCTGCCAGGGGTGTCCCAGCTTCTTGTCCCCATAACAGAAAATCTGGCACAACTTTATGATTGTGAGCCACCAAGTTCATGCTAGGATTTGGACATGAGCAGAAAGCAGCGGGTGAGGTTAACTGCGATCTTAACTGAGGATATTTACACACATAAGAACCCAGTACCCTGATGGAGTTAAATATTTAAATCCCGTATTTTACAGGACTGTTGTTTCTGCAGCTTGACTTCAGCAGGTGACTATAGTAAATGCACATTGCCTCTGTCAGAGGCGTTTTGCTGTGATGCTCTGGGCAGTCTTTCCAGTAACTATTCCTCTGATGTTTAAATAAATATATGTTTGCCAGATACACCATCAGGGCAGTACACAAACCAAGCTCTTTGTAGATCTTTTGCACAATATAAGTTCGTTGTGCGTGTGGAGTCCTTTGAAATTACGTCTGTGATTTCAACAGGGTCCTGACTTCACCAGAGTCCTAACTTTGGGGTGTTCTTCAGTGCAGTTTCAAAAGAGTTTGCCAGTAATCCTTTTGAGAGGCACCTGTCACTTGCAGCGCGAGTATTTGTCACCAGTCCTCTCTCCTGCAACCCTGAGGGGCACTGCGGAAAATCAAAGCATTCATCGGGCAGCAAATAAATGGAAAGATAAGGAATATAAAGAAGATTGGATTATTAAATAAAACTATACACTCCTCCTTCCATCCTCCAGGCATTCAATATTCTTCTCCTTCTCTGTTAGAAGCGTTAGCCAATATTAATTCTTGTTCTTTCTTTGTCTTGGTAAGGCTGGAAAAGAGTAGAGCTAGTTGATATTGCAAGAAGCAGAATGCCAGAGACCCAGGCAGGTAAATAAAAATACCCTTCCTCAAACTTGGGACTGGCCCAACGATGACTTTCATAATTTTTTGTTAGCGCTTTGCTCTAATTTTTGTAAAATTCCCAGCCACATGAAGGAACCCTTTCAAACTGAGCCGAATAAAACAAATAGCAACCTGTTTCTCAGGTTTCTCAGCCGCTGTCAAATACTCCATTTATACAGTCTCGCTATCATGACAAAACCCCAGTGAGCTCTCATCTCATGCCAGCAGCCACAGCCCTGTTGTGCAACACCCTAGTGAAGCTAGACTGCCACTGACCCTGCATTTCTTTCACCATATCCTACCTTTAGCCCACTTTCACTTTGCAAATCTGTTCAAGAATTCATACTTATTATTCAAATAAGAGCGCAACATAAGAGCAACCATACTGAGTCAGGTTAAAGGTCTATTCTAGTAACCTGTCTTTAACTAGCCAATGGTAGGTCCCGCGGGAAGAGCATGCAAACCTCTCTTTTCCACTCTCTGATGATATGCTGCTTAAGAAATTCTAGAGCTACAGATAATATCGTTTTAATATTTTGTAGCAAATATTTCTTCCATGAGTTTGAGTAATTATGTTTGAATCTAGCTAACTTTTGAAATCCACGATATCCTCTGAAATTGAGTTCCACAGTTTAATTAGACTGAAGTTGTAAAAATTATTTTCTTATGTTTTGGGGATTTTTTACAAGTTGATACTTCAGCATTTTATTTGATCCCTTCTGGTTCTTTTGCTTTAATTCATTTATATGCATTAAACTCACTTCAGCTTGCCTGGAAATGAAAATAAAATAGGGGTGTTCTGCATCTCACAGGATTAAACCTAACAGGAATGCTGTCAATGGGAACAGCATGCACCCCATGGAGCTGGGAGCTAGCAAAAGCCCCAAAGGGAGAAGAGGGCAGAAACTATAGTTATTAATAATCATCAGGCAAAGCAGTTTTGTAAGAAAGCAGGTTATATTCCCTGCCACTCTCACAACAAACATCTGTAGCTCTCTAGCAACAGAACCACTTTACCATGGGAACTTTGCTTTCCATTCTTCCCAGAAATCAAAAAGAGAGAAAAAAAAATAAAATATATAATTCAGTACTTGAGACAAGAATGCGTATGCTGTAGCCACCATCGAAAGTTTCTTTTCACAAGCAGCAAAATGGGTTAGATTCTTTTTCTAAGCCATCCAGTCTGAGCTTTTCACTGTTTTTCACTTCAGTAGTTCATCTGCCTCTCAGAACCATACAAATCTAATGTGCAATACTATTTTGTTTCTAGGCTAAAAAATCAATTTATTCCCATTTGAGTACACTGGCAGATTTTGCAATAGAGATGTTTGATGTTCTTGATGAAATCAACTATCAGTCTTACAACGACTTTGTCCTACGAGTTGGTAAGTCACATTTCTACAATTATCATACAAGCAGAACATTGTTGTTTGTTGGCTTTCCCTGTGCTGTCTGCAAAGGATAACCTGTCCTGCACTCATGATTAAAACTGAAAAGACTCCTTTACCAGTAAAGGCACATCCATGTAGAAGGTCAGCAGGCTGGATGTTAAGCATCAGTATTAAGGAATTATAATTGTGTCCAATTTGACTGTGTTTACTTAATTTACGCACACCTAAAAGGAAACTGCACCAATAATTTTATACAATATTACTAGTGTACCCAGTCATGTTGCTTACACTGCTTTGCATTGCTAAACTGCTGAAAACTGTGTCTGTCTGTACTTAACTATTAAGTTAAGTTCCATCTGCAAAAGCTTTGTTGGCATGAAAAGTGTGATGGGAGCTTTTCATCGATAGATGCCAAATCACCTCAACCAGTCCTGTTTTTTCCAACAAATCAAATCATAGAATCATAGAATGGTTAAAGCTGGAAGGAATCTCGAAGATCCTCTAGTTCCATCCCCCCTGCCATAGGCATGGGCATCTTCCACTAGACTAGGTTGCTCAAAGCCCCTTCCAGCCTGGCCTTGAACACTTCCAGGGATGGGGCATTCCTAACTTCCCTAGGCAACCTGTTTCAATGTCTCACCACCCTCGTTGTAAAGAATTTTTTCCTAATATCTAATCTAAATCTACCCTCTTTCAGTTTAAAAATGTTACCCCTCGTCCTATCACTACACTCTATGATAGAGTCCCTCCCCATCTTTCCTGTAGGCCCCCTTTAAGTACTGGAAGGCCACTATAAGGTCTGGCCAGAGCTTTCTCTTTTCCAGGCTGAACAAGCCCAACTCTCTCGGCATGTGACACACACAGGAGATGTGCTCCAGCCCTCTGGTCGTCTTCATGGCACTCCTGTGGACTCACTCCAACAGGTCCACGTCCTTCTTATGTTGTGGGCCCCAGAGCTGGACACAGTACTCCAGGTGGGGTCTCACAAGAGCAGACTAGAGGGGGAGAATCCCCTCCCTGGACCTACTGGCCATGCTTCTTTTGATGCAGCCCAGGATGCAGTTGGTTTTCTGGGCTGCAAGTGCACGTTGCTGGTTCATGTTGAGTTTCTCATCAACCAACCAACCAACCAACCAAGTCTTTCTCCTCAGTGTTGCTCTCAATCATTGCCCAGCCTGTGTTCGATTGATAGCGGCTTAGCAACTCCATCCACCAGTTCCCCCAGGACCCGCAGATGAATCTCAAAAGGTCCCATGGACTTGTGCACCTTCAGGTTCCTTAGATGGCTTCTTCTCCTACAGTGGGCAGTTCTTCATTCTCACAGTCCCTGCCTTAGCC
Organism: Rissa tridactyla; assembly: GCF_028500815.1. Taxonomy (NCBI): domain Eukaryota; kingdom Metazoa; phylum Chordata; class Aves; order Charadriiformes; family Laridae; genus Rissa; species Rissa tridactyla. Next base: position 106,849,070 of record NC_071467.1, on the reverse strand, counting down.
TTCGGCAACTTGGGCGGTGTGGTTAGAGCGCTTGCCAGTGAAGACCAACTCAAAAAAGTTGCTGCGTACCTCAGTCTTCTCCATACCCCAGGTGATTACATCTCCTGTTTCCTTCTGGATTGGGCCCGCATTTTCCCTAGTCTTCCTTTTATCACCAGCACACCTGTAGAAGTTTTTCTTCTTGTCCTTGACTTCCCTGGCGAGATTTAACTCTATCTGGCTTTAGCTTTCCTAACCTAATACCTGACTGCTTGGATAATTTCTTTGTATTCCTCCCAGGCTACCTGTCCTTGCTTCCACCCTCTGTAGCCTTCTTTTTTGAGTTTGAGTTTGTCCAGGAGCTTCTTGTTCATCCATGCAGGCCTCCTGACATTTTTGCCGGACTCTTTGTTGGGATACGTCACGCCTGAGCTTGGCGGAGGTGATCCTTGAATATTAACCAGCTTTCTTAGGCCCCTCTTCCCTCCAGGGCTTTATCCCATGGTACTCTACCATGCAGATCACTGAAGAGGCTAAAGTCTTCTCTCTTGAAGTCCAGGGTAGCGAGCTTACCATGTGCCTTCCTCACCGCCCTAAGGATCTTGAACTCCACCATTTCATGGTCACTGCAGCCCAGGCTCCGCACCAGCCCCTCCTTGTTGGTGACAATAAGGTCCAGCATGGCACCTCTTTTCATTGGCTCCTCTATCACTTGAAGCAGGAAGTTATCAGCTCATTCCAGGAACCTCCTGGATTGCTTATGCCCTGCTGTGTTGTCCCTTCAACAGGTATTGGGGTGGCTGAAGTCCCCCACGAGGACCAGGGCTTGTGAATGTGAGGCTGGTCCTATCTGTCTATAGAGGGCCTCATCTGCTCGGGTGGCCTGTAGCAGACCCCACTGTAATGTCACCTGTCGCTGTCCTTGCTTTAATCCTGACCCATAAGCTGTCGGTTGGCTCCTCATCCATCCCCAGGCAGAGCTCCATGCACTCCAGCTCGTCACTGACATTAGAGGGCAACAGTCCCTCCTCATCTCCCCTGCCTGTCATTCCTGAAGAGCTTGTAGCCTTCTATTCCAACACTCCAGTCATAGAAGCCATCCCACCATGTCTCTCTGATGCCAATGAGATCATAACCCTGCAGGCGTACGTACATCTCTAACTCCTGTTTATTCCCCATGCTACATGCATTTGCATAGAGGCATTTAAGTTGGGCCCCTGATGAAGCTGACTTACTTGCTGGAGCGTCTGGAATTCCTTTGTGCTGAACTCTAGGTACTCTCCTGTTGACCTGCAACCCTTCTCCAGCCTCTGGGCCTCTATTGCTCTGGGCATTGGCATCATACTGGTAGGAGTGGGATGGATTAAGTTTTCCCCCCAGGAATATAGAAATCCTCTGGTCTTCACAACACAAACCTTCCCATGCAATCCTTTTCATGTTATTACATGTCTTAACTCTCGGAGTCCTTTCTCCCAGCCTTTTTAGAGAGCAAGTTCTCCTCTTCCCTTCCTTCCCTGCATCCTGCTCCTCTTCAATGGTACTTCCACTCCTGTTCTCATTTCTTTGCATATTCTAACACAGATAGTTCTCTCCAGTTTCTTTCTCTCTATCATGGCTGAATTGTGATAAAGGTCTGGACAAGGAGCAAGTGAGATTGCTAATAGCAGAAGACTGAGAAAGACCAAAGACATGAAAGGTAGCAATAGGAGAGTTACACATCTCTGCCCTCCTGTACATCCTAATAACTATAACCCCCAAATTCCCTTTGAACTCTGTTATAACTGGTCTTTCAGGTTCACAAAGGGGCAGAAGACAAATATCTAATGGCCGTTCTTCTGCACAAATTGCCTGGGAAAGCCCTCGCACAGAACCTCATGCAGGATTTATCATCTGCAGCTCTTTAGGGCACTCAGAAGAAGGAACATCCTCTTTTATCTTCAAAACAAGGTGTCAAAATCAGTCAGAAATGTAGAATCAAGCCCTGTTGTTTCCCAAAAATACTTGAGCTGTTTTCACATATTCTTGTCTTCTTTCAGTGTCTCCCCGATCTGTGCTGTCTAGTAATGATAACCAATTTGACACACTTCCCTTACCCCATTCCTTGTGTCTTCCAGGCCACTATTTCTGTTCCACTTGGGAAATCTCCATTAAAAAGCTTTATATGAGCGACTACAGTGGAAGTCATAGAAAACAATTAAAGATCTTTAACAGTTTGTCCTGAATTGTTCTACAGCTAAACTCCGCACTACCACTGCTTTTTTGTTCTTTTCTCAAAACAAAGAAAAAAAGAAAATACACAGATACGCCATATTGCATTTCCAATAAGATATCTCTGTGAATGTCTTTATTTTGTGTCTAAACCTCTTACAAATACAGAAGTCCAATTGGCATTAATTTAACATATTATGTCTTATGACCAGAAAAATTCTAAGGCACTTGTGTTAAATCTATTTTGCAGGATTCCATTGGATAACATGCTGTGGTGTTTGAAACTAAATTCATTGTTTTGATTTTAGGTATTAATGTTGGGCCAGTAGTGGCTGGAGTCATTGGAGCCAGAAGACCACAGTACGATATCTGGGGGAACACTGTAAATGTTGCCAGCCGGATGGATAGTACTGGAGTGCAGGGGAAAATTCAGGTGAATGCACGCTGAGACTATTTTGCAAATTCTATATACCTCCTGTTTTATGTGCTGTTACATTTTCCAAGATCACTTAGAAAACACAGTTTCACTTTATCTTGTGGTCCTTATGAGAAGGGCAGCATTCTCCAGATGATTCAAGCATCAGAGGTATAGTTGTTTTCCCTCGTATACGCTTCACTACTACTAGGCAACGAAATCCTAAATAAATAATTTCCCATCAGAAGAAACAGAATTCTCTGCTGCATTGCACACAGTTGGAGGCAAGCCTGGGAATGCCGACACTGCATGGGCTAGTCCTTGTGCTGGTGGAATTTTGCCTGAATAAGGACTACAAGGAAAGGATCTATGTCCATTTGCATCCTGCTGGATTTTATGTAGCTTTAAAAATTCCTTGGATACTTTGCATTGGAGAGGCTACGCAGACAGAGAACGTTGTTGTTCTACTAGAGCTTGGCTAGAAGCTATGCTGCGCCTCTCAAAATCTCAACGAACTCTTGCAGTCCTTTATCCAAAATACCTGTCTAGTCTCCAGGGATCAAAAGTTCTTCTGGAGCAAATTAATGTCGCTGGAACTGAACCAGTTTACAAGAGTGGACACATTGTTTACACATTTCTGTTGGACAGGGCTTAATTTGGCTGTGTCAGCTCAAGACCAGAAGTTCTGCTTCTCAGATTCCGGTTTGGTCACTGATTTTTAATTCTCTATGAAAATTCTAAGTGAGCCCAGGAGCAGCAGTAGGTGCTAACTCATTCTACTTATACATATTTCATGACAGAGAAGTAAAATGGGGAGGGGTGGGCAGTTCTAGGATTAACCTTATATGAACAGGAAAAACTAATCGTTCTTTTTTTTTTTTTTTTTTTTGTGTCTCCAGGTAACAGAAGAAGTTCAGCGGATATTGAAAAGGTGCAGTTATGAATTCGTGTGCAGGGGTAAAGTCAGTGTAAAGGGAAAAGGCGAAATGTTGACCTATTTCCTGGAGGGAAAGGCTGATGGAAATAATTCACAAACACGGTCTTTAAACTTAGAGCGGAAAATGTACCCTTATGGGAGAGCAAACATTCAAACAAAACTGGGCACCAGCTGTCCGTCGGTGTCCTCAGCTGCTAGCTTTACTGTAAAAGCTGGGCTTGGAGCAGGTCAAACGTCTGCCACTCACGCAAATCAAACACTGCATTATCTTCCTTCTGTGCCAGCTGTGAAGGAGGTGTAGAGCAAAGGAGATTTGGTTATGCCATTTGAAGTGAACTTGGAGAGCAATGGTTGCCTGAATTTTTACCGAGAGATCAGAGGTCATAGGCCATGGCATTAACCAAGGACCACTACAACCCAACCAAAGAGAACTTGGGGACTTGTGTAATGAACTCTTGGGATGGAACATATAAGGGCTAGCAATTCTGTTAGGAAAAGTCAAAACCTGATTTTTTGGAAATGAGGAATATTTTCTTGGCATTTTTAAAGGGTAAATGAAAAAAAAAAGAGATAAACATGCAAGCAATTATTTGTGTGTGTGTGTGTGTGTATATATATGTTTTAATCTATATATGCACATATACAAACCGTCCTGTGTAGACTTAATAGAGATTTATAGAGATACACACAAAAATATGTATTTATTTACACATCCACCTGCAATGACATAGCAAAGAGATTTCTCTTTCTGTCATAGCCAGCACTGTTGGGTCTGGGATTAGCAAAGCTGCATTTAACTCTGGAGTGCGGGGCACCTGGAGACTCTCCAGGGCTACAGCAAGACTCAGAGAAACTGTGCTCCCAGTGCATGAGTTAAAGCAACGAGAATGGTGTTCATTGTGCTGTCAATGGCAGATTACTGAAGGCTGGATTCAGCTAATTGCTAAACCCCATGTATTTTTTAAAATTCTCTTTGCATGCTCCAAAAACTTAAAAAAAAAAAAATTCCAATTCAAACTGTAACACTAGGATATGAAGTAGATAAACCACAGAGCTTAAGGTTTGGCAGAAGAGCAATATATAGTCTTTCAATTAAAAAAAAAAAAAAAGGATAGTAGAGTTTAGAAGTTGCTGCCTCTTCACAGGTTATTTGACTCTGTACAAGACAGAGGAGCCACCCTGCAAGCCCAGCAATATGGTTATGCAATATAGAAACATTCCTTTTGGTACAGTGCTGATTTTATTCAAGAGCGGAAGGATGGTATTATTTCAGGCTTTTACAAACAGCACAGGTCCTGTAACTCAGTTCCAGGATTTAGCTTTACCTTTTTAAACAGCTCAAAGAATAGTCCCGTAATGGTGACAAACATGCTGTTGCTAGCTTTGTGACATTTGTGTGTTTGCCAACATAGTCTTACGTCTTAATTGATTTTTAAATTTATGCCACAGTTTTATTATATCTTGATTCTACCCAGGCTCAATCTTCAAAGCTGTACAATTATAGAAAGCTATAATTCTGAGAAACAAGCACAGTCAAACTTTGCCCAAATGAGGAGCACACTGGTAAACGTGCCAGGAGAGTGAGGCCTGCTCTTAATCTGCATAAAAGGGAACATATTTTGACTGCTTTTTCCTCTAACGCAGCCCACATCCCGTTGTTCATGGTTTCATCTTGAAACACTGATCTGGATGTGAAATGTGGAGTGTAGCTCCATATTTGAGGTGCGGGCAGTTGGACGCCATCCTGCTGAGTGACGTGTGCTCCATGGATGGTGCCATACTGTCCTACTGTCCTGATGGGGATACACAAGCTAACCAGCCTTACTGCTTTCCAAAAAAGAAGCAAAACTTTACGTTGTCTAAAAACATGCAAAACTTACTTTTAACTAAAAAAAAAAAAAAAAGCACCACCATCACCACCAAAAAGAAAGCCCAAACTTGAAAAACCTACCAAAGGCTGCAAAGTTGTCCAGGTTCTACACAAGTAGAAAACTTGTGCGTACTAGATGTCACATTTCCCTTTGGTGGGCCTATTTTATTACTCATTTCAGTGGAAAGAAGATTCTGAGCGATTCTCCTACAATCAGCATTGCTTTGGAGCAGTCACTGTATTAAAAGTATACAAATGTATAAAAATACATATAAAAAAAAAAAAGTTGACAAATGCTGTGTCAACAGATGCAAATGCTTAAAGAAATGCTGCAGGAGTTTCCATTCTCCATGTAGCCATATCAGGCTGCTGTGGGATTCCAGTGGTTTTCAGCGGGGTTTTTAATTAATTTTTATGTACCCTATCAGCTGAGTGCTTCATTACAGAGCTATCAATATTAGTCTTGTGATTAAAATGACTATAAAAAACTGAGAATTGCTTCCTAACTATACTAAGTGTATGCACCCTGACTGCTCTGTGGAAAGTCGGTGCATTTCTTTATCTCCCCAACAGCTATTCAGTTTGAAGATATTCTTCTTGAATAATTTAATTCTGGTTTTGAGGCATTCAAAGCCATTTAAATAAATACATGTAGAGAATACAGATTTAAAAGGACAAATATTTATATAATTAAACTGAATAAGTGGTAGCCATGTGAAGCACACTGCGTATTAATGCTTTCTAATAGCTGTGTAAGAACGAAATCACCACACTGGTAAAGTTAAATATTTAACCAAAATGGAAAGTATTATGTTCAATAGCATTAATCACTCAGTTTCGCTCACAAAGACCCCAAGTTACACAATTTTTGCATCAGAGAATTAGGAATAATTTCACTAATAATAATAAAACGTTATTTTTATGTGTACTCTTACTGAAAGCATCTTCAGATCCTAGCAGTAGATCTGATACTGTATGAACACTTAGACCAAATACAACCATTGACCCACCCCAAAAGCTTACTATGAATGTATTTCTTTGTTACTTTTTTAATGGGTCCAAGATGTAGGCATATTGCCATTGTTTCTTTTAATCACTAGGTGGACAGTGATCAGAAATGAATTGTCCTCTGTACTAATATACTCGGGACTGTTCTTATTCCCAGACTCATTCCCAGCCTACTCCTGGAGTAATGTCAGTGGTAGATAATGTAACAAGGTAAATTTGGATTATCCATTTTAATATTTTAAAAGATTAGCAGGTGCTAGTAGAATTACTCCAAAGTTTTTCTGAGCCTAATCCTCCTCTCCAACAGTTAAATGAGGCACACGGCTTTTTTAAGAATGCTTTCCGTGTTGAATGGGAAGGACCAGTCAGGTGCAGTCCATTGGCCATTTGGCCCTTTTGCAGGAGGTCTGTGACTCCAGAGCAGGTTGAGCAGACCAGGATGGCTTCTTGGTGCTGCAGCCAGTCCAGTGCGGGTGTGCTAGCCTACAGTATCAATGACGATGTATTTGGAGTCAGTTCCCAGATTTTGCTTGAGTTAACGTTTTTTCTTATTTTTGTTGTGGTTGTTGTTGCTGGTTTTACTATGGGGAAAACTACATTTTTCTATGTAGTCCTGGACTGAGCAGTGCAGAATCATGAAGAAAGTCCAGGCAAGGCACAAATTAGTAAGAAGCCATGGGAAAAAGATAGGCAGTGTTCAGCAGCCATTTCAATAGGAAAAACTAGGTGCCCGTTGAAATCATGATATAATGAAGGTGTGCTCTTGCCTTTATGCTTTCCCTCCCTATTCATATCATTTTTTCCCATTTTCCTTTTCTGTGTACATTTGTTTTATTTCAGCTTTTGTGTGATAGCTTTAAATGACAGATTTAACCTTTCTGCTCTTCTGCATTCTTTGATGCATTCAGTAAGTTTTATACGTGGAAGGAGGTAGTAGTAATACTTCCAAGAACCCCACAAATGCACATTTTCTGCCAAATTAGAGAAGCTTGTCATCAAATTTTTATTGGCAATTGGCTGAGGATAATATGTGGCCCACTCCAATATCCCTGAGAATGATCAGAAGGATTTCGTCGGATTTCTGTGGGATTTGGGTTGTATCCACCTTAATGCATGCAGTCGTATTTCCTATCTTGCATTTATTGATTTTCTGGTCAAGCTCTGTAACTTTTGCCTGGGTGACCTTGCTGTAGCCCCAGCAAGGAATCAGTTCTGCCCCACAGTACCCAAAAGTCCCTCACATTTAACTGAGAATAGTAACTTGTTGCATTGTGGGCAGAATAGCCACCTGCACTTCTGTTCACTGCTTTGTGCAACTATTAGCTTGAAAAAGCTAACAGATACGAGCCCTATCACAAAGTGATGCCATTTTGGCATGTCGATGTCTGTCAGTAGCAAGCACAATATTTCACATCAGTTTGCACATTTTCTCTTTCAGATAATAGTAATAATCGAAGTCTTTTCTTCTTTATATAATGAGAGAAGTATCAGAGATGTTCAGACTTCACTGTCTTGGGAGCTAATTTCAAAGTGTTCCTATGCTACCTTTATCTTTAAATGACTTTTTAATTATTATTCTCTGCTGAAATTACAAACTGGCATTCAGTTGAATTACTGGCTAGATATTTCCGAGCATTTTCCATTTGCATTGACTAGAAAGCTATTTTATCCAGCCTGTAAAATGCGTTGGTTTTTGTCGCTGCTTCCCGCTGTGGCAAGTCACACTTCCTTGTCTTCACTGAAATACACGCAAATTCTCCCTTGCTTTCTCTAGGTGAGACTGAGAGCCAAAAGCTTCAGCTCTTTAAGGCTGAATCTGCATCCCTTAGGTGCCCACAAGGCCTGCAGAAATCTCTGGGAGTTTAGCATGCATATAAAGGTCAGGAGTTGAGCTTCTGTAGGCCAAGTTCTGCTTGGGGTTACAGTGATGTCTCATATCGGTACTGAACTGAATATTTTACAGCACTGTAACTAAGAGTGGGTTATGCGCCTAGATCTCTTTCACACTTTTGCCTGTAATTTATCTACAAGGCAAAAGAAAGTACTTGGGAGTCACTGTTTGAAGGGAAACAGTTTATTACCTGTGCCATTTCAGTGCTTTGAGGAGTCTGAACTCACTAGTAAGTAACGTGAATCATTTTCATGTGTTGAATTCCTGCTTGTAGCAGAAACAGAGTGTTTTCTTTACATCAGCAAGTCCAGATTCTGTATGTGTTCTGCCCAGGCAGGAGGACTATTTAGCCATAATGTTCTTTCAAGTTAGAGTTTTGTATTACAGTGAAAACCAACATTTTTTAATTTGTGATAAACCTATATTATAATGCCTTATTTATTTTTAATCTTGTACAGTGTTACAAAACAACAGAAAACATTGGCCTTTCATGTATTATTCACTTTAAAAGATGTATTGTATTATGGAATTTTGTAAATAGTTTTAGCTCGGACAGGTAATTGCATGTACACTTGTATAAAAAGAGGCAAAAAGGCACACTTTTAACAAATGTTAATGATTTTTGTAAGAGACATTTTACATGTGCATGGAGATTATAAATCCTTTGGAAATGGACGTCCTTTTGTTTTTCCTTGAAATCTACTGCATGCCACTCATGCCTGACTTCAGTAAAACAAAACAAAACAGTAAGTTTTCCTAAATGTTTTTGACATATCACTTCTGGCACAGAGTTAAATCCACTAGTTGCATGTGCGTTCAGCAAAGCAAAATCAAAATGCAGACAGCAAATAGAAAAGAAAAGTAATTTAATTATTGTAATCTGCCAACCTCAGTGTTCCATGATCCATAATACAGTATATGAAAATTGTTATCAACATCTATTCTGTCTTCATAAGGTACCTTCTGGTCATTAGAAGCAATAAACTCTACTTACTGTAATATAAAAAGCAAGCAGATATTCTAGTTCATAATGGTGTGATATCTGACATTCAATGGGTATTCTCTGATACTGCATTTGATGTAGTACTGTCATCAAGAAAGACCAAGTGTCAAATCCATCATTGCTGTATGCAGGTGCAACACAATGGAAGGTAAAGAAGGTGAATTTGGCCCACTGATGTTACCCAGAGTGTATTTTTAATGTGGTAATAAGTTATTGTATGTGAAAAGTGCACAATGAGAATAGATTGTTTTCCTGGATACATACATATATATATGTATGTATATATATAAGAATTAAATTTTTTGCCTTATTTTTGTTAGCTTTTTTGGCTCATTTTCTAATAATTTCTATTGCTAAGCAGAAAGTATTTAACAGAACTATTAGGAAAAGGTTCACTGGATTCTCCGGCTTTGAGCCATCTGGGTGCCGTGCTGATGCTAGTCCTGCTGTCACTAAAGCCGTGCTTACAGGGATGCCTCCCTTACGCATCACAGCCTAACCCACCGCTTGAGGCCTGTGTCAGCTAGTGACATAGGGATAAGAAATCAATATCCAAGCCTTTAGCTGATTTTTCCCATATTGCTGCTGAACAAAACTTTAAATTCTGGAGGCATTTTGCATGCATCATTTTGCAAGTTGTCATATCTGTGTCACTACAGCCCGGGACTACTTCTCAAATTAATTCTATAATTGCTGTATGATAAATGAGGAGTACTGTAGAAGCATAACACTGAGGTGGGTGGCAGAAGAAAAAGGGTGTGGACTGTGAATACTTTCTACTATGGATTAATAAGGATTACTTGTATTTTACAGATTTGAGCTAGTTTTATACATAGGATTTAGAAATCTGTTAATTTGTTTGTTTAATCAGGCGACTGTGGGGTTAACAAAGCAGTGCAGCTTCTGCGAGTACTTCTGTCATAATAAGATGTAGGTTCATACAATGTATCCCAGTTGCCTGCATACAAGACCGCTACCTTGTACTGATGATTGGCTTCATACAGCAGTTAAGGGTTTCTAACGGTCATAAACTAATTAATCTCAAATTCAGTGGGTTTTGCATCTCAGTGTGGCGTAATTGTTGTGACTAATGACAATCTGGACTCTGCTTCTCCACCCCAATCCTGTCTACAATTGGCTTTTTCCAGAAATCTGTATAGGCTTTTTTAAACTCTTGACTGAGTTTTCAGGCCAAATCTAAATCATGAATAAATATGTAAATGTAAATAAATGGAAAAAAGTACACATAAGGGAGGTATGCCTGTTGCCCTTTAATTACTCCTCAAAATGTCACACTGCTTGGGTGGCCTGTTGTGACTTATAATCTGATCGGTGCAAGGACAAAAACAGGATAAGAAGAAAAAAAACAAAGCACAAAGTTAGCAGAAGTACAAAATAACAATAAAAAAAAAAAAGCCTTTGAGGTAGCAATTGCTGAAAAGAAAAGGTGAAAAGCCAATACTCCTTCTGAAGTCAGTGGTAAAGCTCTCAGTGACATGGAACTGAGTATCTCATGGATCTTGAGTATCTGAGCTGGTAGAGTACTCAACCAGATTCCTAGTGCAACAAAAATAAGGCTTGTGTTTAACTGTAGGGCCAGATCCATTTCTGAGTTTTTGTGTCTGTTCACATTCACAAGAGTGTCCAATACCTCTTGGTGAACTGCTGTCAGAATTTCAGAAGGAATTCTTAGAAATGGTTGGGGGTTGTCACCTTTAATGCCTATTTTCTGATCATGAGGAAGCACCTTGAAATTTTAATTAGCAATTGGTTAATGTTCATAGCCTATGTGCTGAGAGAACTTGGTGTTGCTTGTGCCTTACTGCATGCTGGAGGATCTGCTTCTTTATATTAGGATCCCTGTTTTATGCCTTCTGTGGCATCAGGCATGTCACACCTGCATAAAACTGAAGGAACAAACAGTGCTGCATCACTGTGAAACTTTTTTACTACTTCCTTTACTACTTTGGTTCAGTACCAGCACAGCTACATGGGTGCAAGGAGTGCTCCAAGTTTTTCTGGAGGGAGGCCATACACAGGTATACGTGGGTCCAAGCTAAATAAGAACAGATTTCCTAGAAAGCTCGTCCACACGGTGAGCTGAGTTTTGTGCAAAATCTGTCCAGGTAGTTTGGAGCTCTTTTGAAAAAGCTGTCTGTCTTCCTCTTCAGAACAGGCTTACACAACACATTGATTAAAAACATACAGAACGCTTACCTACAGCTTGTAACTGCACTGCCACATTTCCTAGACATAGGTTAGACTGCTGGTGGTAAAACAATTCTCGTTATGGGCAAGGCTAAGGTGGGCTTTAATTACTGTGGCTGTGCATGCACACTATCGTGTCTTACTTTCAAGTGCCTGACCAGCTGCTTTGATCCTAGACCTGTCAATGGTGGCATTCAGTTATGAAAAATTTAAGCTGGCACATTGAAGTTATTTAGGTGATTTCTCATGTCTTTTACTCCTTTGTGTACATGGGTGCACAGGTTGTCTGTTCTTACATTTCAAATGCCATTTGAGCAATATATCAAGAATTTTCAATGAAATATAAGTGACAATTAATGACCTGTGCCATCACAAATTGCTTCATGACAATTACATTTTTAAATTGTTACAGAAGAAATCCTTCTTCACTTAGAATTCCTGCCTTTTTAACAGTAATGTTGCTAGGGTTCAATTAAGAAAAAATAAGTAAAGTGATTGTGTAACTTGCTCCCATTTACAAGTACAACTGTCTGCACAAATTTGGACTTAGACAAAGCAAATCATGAGTTTCTTTTCTGCATTCAAGCAGCTGCTTATTACACAGAGGTAGCTTTGGAAAATGTTACAGAATACAGTAAGAATGAAAGCAATGCTTTCAGAGTTACTGGTCTAAAAAACAGAGTCCAAGAGAAGTTACCGTTTGTAGCATAATTTAATCCAATACAAAGAATTCTAGAGCGGTGATATTACTTTCAGTGAAATTCTGACAGAGGTTAAAAACCTCTTCTTGGAGGTTCTTTTTCAGTAATCTACTTGTGTGTAGATTTGTCTACGTGGAAATCATCAGTTTATACATAGAATGTGGATAGTTGTGCAAAAGAGTAGTAATGCGCACATTTCACAGTTCTGAGCAGATTCAGCCAAATTTGACCCATCTCTTAAAATCCCTGCCACTAAAACTTGTCCTGCAACTCAACATCTGTCTGGATTTTATCCTGCTGATTACTCCTTGTATTTCTGCCGTCAGGAGGTTAATTTTTGCCCTTCTGGTATATGTCCATAGGTTCTGCCTGAAAATGAGATGTTAAGTATTTTTCTCCTGTGTTAATTGAAAAGATTTAAACGTGTCTGTGATTCCTTCTTTTTATAATGAAATGTTCAGCAGCCTAAGGTAAGAAGCAAAAAACCACACGGAGCGTGTGTTCTACAATCAAAATTGGTCTGCCTACACATGATGGCACAATGTCCATTATAGGCTTACCCATAATTTTAAGCATCCTAGAAATATTTAAATGTAATAAACACCATAGCACTAAGAGGAAATGGAGCTAGGCATGCCACATAATTCTTCTTTGGATGCAAATATGTGACCTGCAGCTCATAAAATGCTGCTTCTTAAGATATTGGTGCCCCTGCTGCCCTTAACTGAACTTCAGTTGTTCATTGCCATTACATTTTTGTTGCAGAGTGGGGTAGCCTAATTTATGTTCCCTAGCAGTTTGCTAAACACATGCAAGCCCATTTCAAGGTCAGTCATGTCATCTGTGTCTCGATGCCGGTCTTTGTTAAAAAATTAGAGCAAGGAAAGATCCACTCTTGGAGTTTTATAAGGCTGGTTGAATTGAACTATTCAGGAAGAAGACTGTGCAAGAGAAATCTTTTCAGCTACTTAACCTGCAGATGTTTGCAGCAAATCTGTATTGCTTCCGAACTAACTTGAATATTCTTCTTACATTTTGAAAAAACGATGTATTTGCATCAGGTAGAGATAGTCCATTCCTCAAATGGAAAACCAGATGTATTCTTCTCTCTATTTAATTGGCTTCTCTCTATTTAATCAGATCTTTCGGTCTGATTTACAGCCCAGTAAAGTTAATGCAAATATGGATTCCAGTCATGGTTCAATTATTAGATCAGGCCTTATTCTGAGGTCTGTTCCTCTCCCACTGATGTCAAATGGGGTGTTGCCAGTGACTTCAAAGGAACAAGGAGGAGGCCTACCGTATCACAATAGAAACATCTATATAGGTAAATAAAATCAATAGTTCTAACTTTAAGGAATGAGCTAGTAAGTCTAGATGTCATTTTTCCAACTATTGTAGCCCACTGAACCTATAAATAATTTTTATATCTATATAGCTATACATTATATATATATATATGTATGTACATACATACTACAATACAATAACTTAACACTGGGTAACTTCTCATGATAGATTTGCATTAATAATACGGGTCTATTTTTATGTACATAGAATATTGTAGAGTATCTTCCAGTCTTTTTCAGGATTGTTAAATTGAGAAGAGCAATTGAATATTTGTCCTATTTTTATGTTAAAAAGTGAATGGACTGAAATGTTAAATGTGAATGTAAATTTCTTATTGCAACTTTTATACTGAGTGTTTGCACTATTGTAATTTCTGGAATCTAATTAAAAATAAAGGAAAAAAATTTGCTTGAATAAACAGCTCTTTGGGATTGTTGTTTTGGTTTTGCTTTTTTTTTTTTCAAATCAAGTTGCATTCATTATTCTATAGCAAGCTGCCTTTCAGATGGTCCAACTACAGCTCCTCAGTTTTCAGGCTAAGAACATGCGTCAAGAAATACTGCAATTTTACTTTCACAGTTGCTTTGAACTAAAGAATCTTATAGGAACAATTCAAGCTCCCTTGTGAGTCTTGTTGACTTTCTGCATTGACCACAGCGGAAGCCAGTTTGGGTCAAGTGCTCCATCCATTGTGCAAGCAGAGGAAAGTAAACGTGCAAATACTGGCAAAATACTGACCACATAGACCAGAAGATGGGGAGGGGACGCTCATCCCTCCTTTTCCACAAGCCAGAAATAATCGGCCAGCTTAGGCCAAGGGTAGGCAGTTTATATTGTGCAAGATACAGAACCAACCTAAGTGCAAAATTGCGTAGTTTAACTTAAAATTGATTTGAAAACTGATAAATTATATCAGGTAACGTGTCTTTTCAGAGGCTCTGTAAGCTTGGGCACAGTACCAAAGTAATTTGATAGTATCGCTTCCAAATCACAGCAGACTCCCATCTGGACAGCTGAGAGGAAAAGCAGGAGGTGTTCAGGTCTGTCCCACCTGTCCGTGCAGATATGCCCTGAGATAACTTGGAAATGCAGAGTCCCTTGTAATGGAAAACACCCTGGGCTCAGATGCAAGGGGTTTTATTCCAAATGCTAGACTAAGGCTTCCCAGCTGTTTCTCTTGCAGGTTAGAGAGCACAGTGTGAGTTGTACAGAATTATTGCGATGACAGTGAGCGTGATGGAACTGTTCTGGGTTTGCCCTTAAACCAGTGAGAAGTGTTTGAGGCCTTATGTAGCCATTTTTTGTTTTCTCCTTCCCCTCTGAAAGACAGCGTGCCAGGTCTTCGTAAGTTTCAATCAGAATAGCTCCACTAAAGTCAAAAGGACCTAAATAAACTGAAAATCCATCCCTCATCTTTCGTTGCATCTATCCTGACACATTGGTATTTTAAGTCTTTCTCTTAGCACTAAAATGCACAGCCCTCCCTGTGTTGCTTTGGGAGATTTTATGCATATGATACAGATATATACATATATACACTTGTATATAAAATATGTACATAGTTTTCATACATATGTTAATGAGATAGTGTACCTTCTGGATTAATGACCCAGGTCAGGTACTTGGAAATATTTTTCTGCCATGCTCCATTACACAGCTGGGTCACTTCAGAGACATAACCACACAATATGAGAATTTGTTCTTCTTAAAGAATGAGGTAGTATCAGTGGTGGGTTTCTTATGTCCTCTGGTAACATATTTGGACAAGAACACCAGTTCCACTCGTGGCTGGTTTATGCTATAGAAATGCAGTCCCTGAATGAGAAATTCCAAAGAAACTGCATTTCTATAGCATTAACCACCCAGGACTGGAACTGGTGTTCTAGTCCAAAAATGTTACCAGAGGTTATTGTCAATTTGAAATGGGGGGAAGGGGATAATAGAAAATAAGACTATTGTGTACATCATACAGGCGTTATTGGTACATTGCCATGGTATCTATGTCAAAGCCTTACAGTTTTGGAAGCCATTCCCTAGGTCAGCGGGTCACCTAATGCACTGTTCCTGCTGGCAGAACGTGATGTTCAATGAAAGGAAACAATTAGACTGGTACCAGTCAGGACCATATTCTCATTCGGGCCATTCTGATGGCAAAAAAGCCATAGCTGGAAAGTGAGTCAAATAGTGGAAATTGTGAGAATTCTGGCTCTCATTAAACCCACTGAACTGTGGAGAGAGCATTTGAAGATGGGGATCTTGAGATATAGCCAGGCTACTTAGGAGTCCTGATCTGATCCTAAACATTCAGTTCTGCAAAAGTTTTTTCTGCTGTCAATTGCAGCAGTAGTTTGGGTAGGTTTTCAAGCTCAAAGCTCAGAGAACAGAAACTGGCTTTTAATATTACATTAACATGAGCCTCCCAGGCTCATGCTGTTTCTATACTTACAAACAGACATTGGTCCACTATTACTAGGTTTAGCCATAGCAAGCTAGAAATGAAGAAGTAGAAGGAGCTAGTGAGGAAGAAGCAGTCATGATTATTATGAATGTTTGCCTTTTCATTTACTAGGCATAGTCTGAAGATGCCAATGAGGACTTTCATAGAGACAGTGTAACATATCAATCACTACACCACCACAGACGAAGCAGATGAGCTTCCCTATCACCAGTGCGCTGCTTCACCAAGTCAGTGGGACTCCAATGACTTCATTAGCATTCCCTCATCTCAGACCACCTGGGTGATTTGTCTGTAAAATTCTAATATGACAAGAAAGAGCCATTGATATTAATCTGGCCTGATCTCCTGCACAGGACTACGCTTACCCTGGCCACTCTTCTGCACTGCACAAACACAGCATTTTTTGTTTATTATTAGATGTAATAAAGTAAAACAAATCCATCATTTTCTGGTTGCTGAGAGATTAGAAGTTAGACATTTGTTTGGCATTGGTCAAACTGTGCTCTTACTGTTGCCAAAGGTCATGAAAGCACCACCGACTGTTTTCCCCTAAACTCTATAGTTACTCTGTATGTTTATTGAACTTTGGCAATAATACTATGTGCTCCTCAGCAGCACTGCCAACATAATTAGAAAGGAGCAGTCATATCAGAAAACACACAGCAAGTTACTGAGGAAAGGTCCCGATTGAATATTAACTCAAATTGACTTCTGGGGTGTAGAAACACGTAGAAAGTGTATAGCACGCTGTCTAGTGAATAAACAACATGCAGATAGAACACATTATGGCACTCAGGTAAGACTGAAGTGGATAAGCATATAATGAAGAGGAGTCATTGACGTAATTACAAAGGCAGGTGGTGGCACATTGATTTTATCAAGGTCAATGACCTCTACTGCTATTAAAGTGTACCTAGTTTCTTACTACTGAGGTAATTAGGCTTTTTGAAGTCAAATATTAATCTGCCAGACCTTTGGATAAAAAAGATACTTTTCTCAGTCTGGCAATTCCCCAGAATGGTTTTAGATTGGCTACTTATATATTTTAACCTTGTTTAACCCAGACATGCAACAACTTTTAACGCCTTAAGGTTTTGTCATTGATCTTAAGACAGTAGTGCCTTTAAATATGTACAGTCTAATCCTCCTCTCACACAGAGACCAAGCACTGCATCTGAGGGCAGAGCTGGTCCATGCTGAGGGAGGATGTGGCACTGAACTTGTCTATAAGGGATAAAGGTGTGTTCCTTAGGGCTTTTGTTTACTTAGAATTTTATATACTCAGAACTTTAATATAATACATTATATTAAAGAAGAAAAAAATTAGTTGTTAAAATACTACTTTCAATTAGCTGCAGTTGGTAGACCTAGGTGAAAATTTCATAACACCAACATCTAAATTAAAAGCACTTAAGAATATTTGCAATGGTTCAGAGACAAAGAGCCAGGTCTCATTGTTCCTCAAACTCTCACTGAAATGAATCATATTGAAGGTGATTTAGACATTTAAATAAGGGTTTGACTTTCGGAGCAGCCATGAAACCCAGTTAGTATATCAACATTGTGGTTTTGAGCGCACAAAATCAAATTTGTTGTCCAGTTGGACAGATCTAGTCATAGCAGAGGTACAATATCCAAAATGTGTAGAAATATATAACCTGAAGCACACATCGTGACTCAGTGTATTGCTAGTACAGAGCCATTTTTTTTCTGATAGCTTATGAAACCCCCACACCATCTGTACAGGATTCCCTAAAGCCTTCCTCTCAGGCTGTTTATGAGATGCTTCAATGACAGGAGTTAGAGTGTTATATTATACCACACTTAGGTCTGTTCCTGGACACAGTAGCCAAAGACATTGACCTTGCCTCTGGCCAGAAAAAAGGTCATTGCCACACTGAAAAATGGGAAATTACAACAGTTGCAAAGGTACTACTTCCACACCACCACCATAAATATTGCCACATTTTTCTCCATCGATCATAACATCACAATTCAGCAGAATTCTACCAACTACGAAGAAAGTCTTCCAAAAGACAAAAACTTTAAAGTTGCTGGAGAGCAAGTTCATAAATGTACATAAATGTTTTTCAGGCACTGAAAAGCTTGTTTAACAGATCACAAAGGATTCATACAGTCCTTGGTTTCTGAAGGTTTCAGCAAAGCTTTTGCTGGTGAAAGGGCTGGAAGGCATGTGCTCTGAGAAGCAGCTAAGGACTTTGGGTTTGTCTAGTTTGGAGAGAAGGAGGCTGAGGGGTGACATTGCTTTCTACAGCTTCCTGAGAAGGGGAAGTGGAGAGAGAGGTGCTGATCTCTTCTCCCTGGGATCCAGTGCCAGGAGGCGTGGGAATGGTTTAGACTGAACATTAGGAACCCTTTCTTTACCAAGAGGGTGGTCAAACACTGGAACAGGCTTCGTAGAGAGGCCCCAAGCCTGTCAGTGTCTAAGAGGCATTTGGACAATGCCCTTAATAATGTACTTTAACTTGGTCTGAAGTGGTCAGGCAGTTGGAGTACATGAGCATTGTAGGTCCCTTCCAGCTGAAAAAAAATATCCTATCCTATCCTATCCTATCCTATCCTATCCTATCCTATCCTATCCTATCCTAAAATGTCTTCAAAACACATATATAAAATTACTGTCTCCGTCATATACTCTATCACGAATCTCAGGATTTTCAGTAGTGCCTAGGCATGTAATTCCTATTGAAATAAGGGGAAATAAAGTGCTACAGTGCTTTTGAAAAGTCCCACTGAGTTCCTCTGGGCAGCTTTATGTACCTAAAGAGGCTATGTCCACAGGGAGTGTTGGACTGTTTCCATTTCAATGTCTGGCTGCATAAGGAACTTATGATGCACTGGGATGGAGGCTCTGCTCCTCTTGCATGCCCCACTTGCACGTCCCCCCACATAATGCTGGAAAGACCAAGGGAGACACTACATCTGCAGATGTTAGTTCACGATGAGGCTCCCTGCTGGTTTCAGCCTTCATGCCAACAAACGAGGTGTTCCACTCCTATTTTCAGCCTCGTCAGCAGCCTTAAAGCACTCCTGTTTGACTTGCCTATACACAAAACTCAGATACTGGAAGAACTGGTTATGGGAATTTGAATCAGATTTGCATTTTAATGGGGTTTAATCCATAAATGACTCATAATCTTCTAAGTCTTCTAAATCATTTAGGTAATACAGTTGAATTTCCTTTCTTTTTTGTTTTTTCCTTTGTTTTGCCCATTCCTTTAATCTTTCTTCTAATTTATTCTTTACACATGGCTCTAAATTTAGGAAAGTATTTTCATCTTTGTGTCCCTCTCTTCATTTCTTCTTCTTTTTACCCTCCTTTTACTCCACACCACCATTTGTATTCTTCTTCTGGCTCTTCCTTCTTTCTTCCAATCGTCCAAACAAGGGTCAACCCACCACGGGTCATCAGGCAGAGTAGAGTGCTGAGCTACATGTACTGGCTCGTACTGCCTGTTATGTCCTTGTTTCTGAAATCACCCCCTGCACCAAAAAACACCAGACTAGTTGCAAGATCAAGGAGAAGGCCTGATGCTGTTCTGCCAAGGAAAGACTGCACTTAGCTCCTAACTGCTTGGACACATCTGCAAGATTTGTGACTTCACAAACTAGAATTACATATCCAACTCAATATAATATGTTAGGGAAGCATATGAGCTAAGGGCTGGTTCAGCATCCAAGTTCCCTTCAGGAAAGCTGCTTGGCAAGTGGGTAATGAAGAAATGAAAAGAGCAGCAATTGAAGAAGTGCAGTCTTTCAGATTAAAACAGAACACTAAGGGAAAAAGGTGTCCTTTTATGTCCCTGTATGTATGTAATTCCTTGGCAAACTGAAAAATAATTCCAGTTTCACCCTCTCCCGGATGAGGCCTCCTCAAACTCCCATGTCTCTGAAGTGAATTCGCGCATTTGAACTGGAATGAAAGGGCAGAAATTTGAACAAAACACTGCAGTTTTTGTTTTCCCCTCTTTGTTGGTTTTGGAAGTAAAAATATTAGTAATTTATTTTTCCCACAAGGGGACGCAGTAAAAACGTTTAAATCATTTCCTATGTGGGTTTTGTATTTTTGAAACAAATTTAGAAAGGGAGATGAAGTTATCTCCTAAAATGAGATCAACAAAAGAATCTTTCAAGCCTTAAACATAAAGCAGTGGGAGGTTTGATATAATATACAGGGAGGTGCATAACAATATTGCTAGAATGATGTGCCATCTTGCATCACACAGCAAAAGAAAGGAAGGTGTCTAAACATAGACCGAACAGCTGGATCCAGACCTATGGAGTTATTGCTCAAAAATATCAGGTAGACAATGCTGAGGAGGAAGATGGTCATACCAAGGAATGTAATTTTAGTGAAGGAATGGAATGGTTCATAACGAATATCTGTGAGTGCAGGACACAGTATGTTTCATCCTTTGAAAGATGCCAGAAACCTTCAAGGTGTCACTCATACCAGAACTTGGGTGTTTTATGTCCAGGCTGCAGATACACCCAGGCCAAGGTGACATCATAACTCCAGCTGATCTGCTGAGCTTCACATGCTTACATTAATTTTGGACTCTTTTCTGTCTGATCTCTGCATAGTTATGT
Source organism: Rissa tridactyla (assembly GCF_028500815.1). Classification (NCBI taxonomy): domain Eukaryota; kingdom Metazoa; phylum Chordata; class Aves; order Charadriiformes; family Laridae; genus Rissa; species Rissa tridactyla. The sequence continues at coordinate 106,828,431 of NC_071467.1, read as the reverse complement.
CCTTCCTGTTCTCTGTAACATGCTGTCACCACTTCATAAAAAGCTAAATCTGTAGGGCATAAGAGAAGCCACGGATAACAGTGAGAACAACTTGCAAATCTCCTAATTTATATCTTGAGAACATTTGACAAGGAACTAGAGGAAATGGCAAGTAATAGCTTTGCAGAAAGGGGGAAGGTTATATTTTAAGAGGTTTGTAGGAAAAGGCCATGGAAGGTAGGGATAAAGATGATGCAGCTACTGAGAGCACTGGTGGACTGTGAGATGCCATGAAAAGGATACACTAGAAAATAAGGGCAAGCATGGTGAGGAAGGCAAAGAATGAGCTAGAAGCTAAGGCCAGGAGTTTTTGAAGGGGTCCAGTGACATTACGTCAATTTTGCTCAGACCCACCAAAAAGCTTCTCGTGCAGGTTCATGCTGCGCAGTGTTGTTTGCGTCACTGTCTTGCTGGGAGAGGTGATATTATGTTCCACTGACACAGCAGGACAGTGCAAACATTGCAACACCATGTCAAGACATCACTCACCACTCTGTGCTATATAAGGAACTGGCTTGCCAAGCTCTGCAAGATACAGTATGGCTGACCCGGTGGGTTTGCTTACCAAGCCACAAGGCCACTAGTTTGAAAACTAACTACTAATATTCAAAATGAGGTAAGGGTTGGCCTAGCCTCTTCTATGTTTACAAAGGACTGAGAATTATTTTTTTTTTTTCCCCAGCCACGAATATCTCAACATAGTTTCTGTTTAGTTCTCAAAATATTCCTGTAGGAATCTCCCCTGGGAGTTTAGGAAATAAATAACTTATCCTGGACAGACTATTTATTTCCAGGATGTTTACTCATGCAATCCATGTGATTGTAAAGTGCCTCCATTTCTCAAGCTCTCTTTCAGTTCCTTAGGGGCACATAATTTAAACCTAGCAACTTCTCATATACTGACAGACTGTTATTCCTAAATATTGAACTGGTAGCTCCAATTCTCTATTCATAGCACAATTATTAATGTGGCAAGGGAGGGTGGTTTATGATTAGGTTTGAAATGCCCAGACTCCCTGGAACCACAAGTTCAAATCCCGGCAAGATCGGCCCTTCACCCCTCTGTCTGCACTAGATGCACTCTACAACCTCAGGTCACCCGCATAAAGCCCTGAAATTAGGTCTGCCCGGTCACCTTAGATTTTAAAGGTTCACAGGTCATGCTTTGTCAAAAGGGGCTACCCCAATATTTGTGCACATTCTCCCTCGTGCCTGTGCTCACTCTACAGTGTTGTGATAGCAGCTGTTTACCACCACCCACCACAGAGCTGACTTGCAATTCAGTGGGGCTGGTGCAGTCGAGCTGCTTTTGTGTGTGTCAACAAAAATGACGGCTCTCCGTCTGAATCATACCACCTCAGACCAATGCAATTCTCATCTGAGAGCTGATATTTTGAAACCACTTCCTTCAAGATGAAATGCTGCCATTTCCACAATTGTTAGCTGCAAAGGCCGTGAAATTCAGACTACAGTAAAATAATCTTCAGTTTATTCTCACTACCTACTTTCCTAAAAGAAGAGCTTTTTCATGGCAGATTTAACATTTGTTTTCTCATGTATATTTTGGGCAAGAGAAGCAGTGAGAAAATAAAATCAGGATGGGAACAGATATACTCCATCAACCTATATATGTTCATCAACATAACATCCATGTTGAGACAGATCCCCAATGTGCCTTAAGCAGCTGTGTGAAGCCAATTAGCCACTAGATGTGTTTTTGTGATTGAAATAGGCAGCAAGCAGCAGAGATTCAACAGCAATAAATATAGCACATAGATAAATTGGCTAGACTATTTTCCCGTGATTAATTCATCCTAGATTTCTATTTAGTAGTTTATTAAGTTAGCAGCACTGCTGAAACTCCTAAAAAAAATGCTAAATGTGTGATTTAGGGAGTCTCTGAAGCAAAGGATGTTGGGAGGCTAGCAGGGCTATAAGTGAAATAGCAGCTGAAACCAGGTCACCTGAGAAGCAGAGGAAGGTATTGGGGGGAAACCAGGTAGGTCTAGTAAGGCTGGGGTTGTTGTTTTTGCATTTGGTTGTTTGTTTTGGGGGGGGTGTGTGTGTCATAGTTGCTGTAAGATATGTTCTCTATGGTTAGACTCTGATATTCTTAAATAGTGTATCTTTCTCTGTTGTTTTTAGACTTCTCTCCTCCTCTATCTGTAATGGTGTTATTAAAAGAACAGAAAAAGTTTGTTGCTTGGATATATGTACCTCTAAAGCACAGAAAACTGTGAAAGAAAAAAAATATTTTGTTGTTTTTCTCAGAAACTTTGGTTGAAAATATTCTTTAAAAAATAACTTCTTAAAGAAAAAAAGCTTTTAATTGACCATCTAAATTTTAATGGGTAAGGGGAAGACATCAAGATGCATAGCTGAGGGTACGCTGGGGAGAGGGGAGGGTGGTTGCAAGCTCCTTCTTATTCCCTCTCTGAGTTTAATTATGCAAGCTTACCGCTAGTAAGCTTCTATAATAAAGACTGAAGGAAGACAATCTGGCTGAACAGGAAAGGAAAAGGCAGCGTCTGTAGGGTGAGTGCTGCTTATAATGTGTCGCACAAGGTAGCACCGCTAAGGAGCTAGAAGAGAAATGGGTATCCAAATGAAAGTGATAATGGGGTTTTCTCCTTCCCCCGCCCTTAATTCTAAGGGGGGGGGGGGGGGGAAGCAAACCACAAAACCCCTGACTCTTGCTGTGTTGAAGAGTCAGAAGCTCTGCCTTTTGCCTATTGTTTTTTAGAAACACAAAGTGGATGTGAAACTCTGCTGAAGTCAGACCCTATACAGGTGCAAAACATTGACGGCAAATGGAGAACTGATGTCTTTTACTTAAGCAAACCCATTCGTTGTCATGCCCCCCTGCTCTAACCCCGCCGAGGCCTTTGATCTATAGAGTTTAGAATAAGGGCACTTAAAACACATTGCCTCCTTGACGAGCTTCATGCATTCAACCTGTGTGAAATAGCTGAACTGCATCATGAAAGCACAGAGTTCAACAGGTACTAGAAGTACTTAACTGCTCATCTAATTAAGATATTTATCTTAAGATATATCTTAAACTGGATATATTTATCTTGGGCTTCTCCACATGTAAGAAATCAAGTTCCTTTTTGTCGGGGGTTGGCAAATGGGTAGAGGAAATCCTACGAACAGAAACACCCTTGCTGCTGCTGTAAATTCAATTGAAAACAGACTTGCACACAGTTATTTTAGGATCAGCAGAAGCAGCAAGCCTAATTTCAAGTAAGTAGGAGGGAATGTGAGGTTTTTGAGCCCCCTCTTATGAAAATAAGAGAAACAAAATGGCAGTTGAGATGCTTGCTTGAAGCCAGAACTCTGCACATCTCTCTAGAGCACTTGAATTTTGCTATGCTACGGTAATCCCTCTGGCATGTAAATTTTCACCTACCTACCCAGTGTTAGCAGCTGTAACCCCAAGAGCGTATTATTTGTATACTCTGAAGGAGAAAACGCTGTCTTAGTGATGTTGCAGTTAATGAGTCACTTAAAAAAATTCTAGCGTATGTGGAGCTCCACATGCAGAAGGCTGGGATAGGACTGTGTGTTGTATGTGTGATAAACTGTGTTCTAATGTTTTGTTTTCAACACAGCTCTTCCAAACCCTTGGAGAACACTGATCTATACAAAGGATATATTCTATGTAAAGATAGAATGCAGACATGAAAATAGGAACACCTTGGGTTTGGTTTTGCAACAGCTGAACACCTTACGTGGCGTTTCTCACTATGTGAACTATGACACATTTTTCTCTTATTTTCTTAAGGCAATAAACCTGACCTCAAAATGTCAGAGGAAGAAGATTCTTTTCTGAATGTTAAAAGATCTCTGAAAAAGAGAATGGTGAAACACAGCACTCCAGTGGACTCAATGCTTTCAAGAACAATGCCATCTCTTACAGATCTAACAAATCAGTCAGTCAAGGACCAAGATGCCAGTGAGAGAGTTTATGGATCTCCAGTGCCAAAATCAAATCTAAGTAGAACATTAGCTCAAGTATCATTAGTAAGTGTTGAAGCATACATCCCTCATGCGTCCCCGAAAAGGCTTTCAACGGTGTTTGATTCACAAGAATTAAACAGAGAGATAAGCCAAAGCTCTCCGGCTGTGTTTTCTAGAAGGAGGCTTTCCACAGTGTTGGCCTCTGATGAATCAAATGAAGAGCCAAGTGACAAGCCAAGTGACAAGGCTGACACAAACATGGGAACTCAAGCTTCTACCAAAGCATCTGAGAAGGATGCAGTAAATCCCAGGAGTGGCCCTTCATGGCTTGTTACTGGAATACCAGGGATAAAAGATGTCCCAATAGTAAGAACCAGAAAGAAGAAAATTGACAAAGCTCTTGTGGTAATTGCTTTCCCTTAGTTGTGAAATAGCTAAGTTACACAGTTTGCTACCAATGCTGAATATATACAGATCTCTCTAGTAAGATGGGAATATGTTAGTTATGGAACGAGAACATATATTTATGAATTGAGTTATAACCTGCTAGAATTTGTAGTATCATTCCTAATCACAGATTGGATGGGACGCAGTCTTCCAAACGAGTACTTGCTTGTTAACTTACATGATTAGTGTACACTAGTGCAAAAGTACATTATTTTTTTAAATGTATCTTTCTTTAGGAGAAACTTAAGAATGGGAAGAAATCAGTGATTTAAATTCTCAAGTTTCTTAGTGTTGGCAAGCTAACTAAAATTGGAGAAACAAATAATCTAGTTCTTTCCTTGTTTAATCCAAATCATAGCGTTTTATAAAAAGAATGCCAGTCATCGCAAATGGGGTCTTGTATGCAGTCCTTTGATTAGCATAGGGTTTGCAGGGGAAGGCTTAGATTAACACACCTTATGCAGGTCTTTATTTTTCTGTTCTGCGGAGCATGAGAAGTCAATTTTCTAGAACTCTGATTATTGGCAAGGGCCCTATGGAAAGAGCTTAGAAAGGGTAGGGAGGCAGGAGAGTCAAACTCTAAAGGTTGTCACGTCAGTGTGAAGCCATCAGATTCTGTTCTGGTTTGGTTTTTCCCCTGTCCCATATTGTTCACGGGTGTGTTGAAACCCAGGAAAACTTGCCTGCTTTGAGAGTAAAAGCTTCTTAGCTTAAAACAAATGGAAAAATTTAGCCAAAATACAGTTGGGTTCATAATACCTTTGTGTATGTTGTTTGGGGTTTCTGTTGGTTTTTTGGTTTTTTGTTTTTTTTTCCTATAGGCAGGTGACATCTGAATGGATTAGGTTGACTAATATTTTCTCTTCTATAACAGAGAAAGAAACAAAGAGAATGGCTGCTTCGTCAACTTAAAAACATTGAGGAAGCAACTGAACACGAACTGACAATTGAAGAAGCTTGATTGAACTACCTATGGAACTAATGCTTTAATCACATCCTTCTTGTGGGAATAGCTGGTTCAAGTAAATCACACACCTCACTATAGTGCCTGTTAGACTTCCTCTTTCCTTCCAAAATATTCTCTTTTTGTTGTTTGTTTTGTGATTCTTTTTGCCTCTTAAATCTGGGATTAATTAACGTCTTAATAAATTAAGAAGTGCCTCTACATGAGAGCCAATATTAATTTATAATGGCTGAAGGCCATTCTTCTTCCTGACCATTCTCTTTTGTGTAGTATTCAAATTTTCTAGGCTTGCTCATGTTCCTTAAGTGACAAAGTCCTAATGGCCACATAGAGTGCAATCCTAGTTAGCCAAAGGAGAATCTCCTCATCTAAAGAGTAATCAAAACTGATGCAATCAGGAATGTTTTTGCTGCTAGCTGGGGAGATGAGGAAATAGTGAGAGGCACCAAGGAGGGAGGCCAGCCTCTAGAGATTACTAGTTAATGACAGTTTGTTTTGAACTTTTGGCATAAAATGAGCTTGCTCCAGATTGTAAACGCACCTCACTGTTGCATTGGAGGTCCTTAATGCTCAGTTGTGTGTTTTGAGGAGGTATGGGTTTTCTGTTTTTCCTCTAGAGCTGCTGCATGGGAAGGAAGAAGGGTGTCTCCCTGACACCTCTACTGGCAAAATGGCAATTTATCTCAGAGCAGCTTTTTCTAAAGCACCAGTCAAGAAGCGATGCAAAAAGCATAATGTTCATGTTAATTCCTGCTGCTGTCTGTTAATCTTTAGTCAGAATTTAACACTTCTAAGAGATCTATGGGCCGTCAGCAGCAGGGACCCAGCAGAGATTTACCATGTGCACACACATATCCCTGCATTTGTGTGCCTCTAGCAGATGCACTTTCATGGGTATTCTGGCTTTGCAGCCTGTCCCAGCTACTATCTAACTACCCCAAAGGTTAGAGGTCCTGTTCAAAAGAAGCTGCGAATTAAGGATGGAGGCAACGGAAGCTTTTGCATTTCCTTCTCACACACTGAATCTTGTAAAATCTCATGTCCAAGATGGTAGAGAAGGAGAAGCATGGCCCAAGACAACATTACGGGATAGGCTAACCAATAGCAGCTGTGTTGGGCTTAAAAATGCAAGAGTGGAGTTGTGGTTTTACAACATCCTTTAGGATTTAAAAGGAATTAGGATGACTTTGCTAATGATTCCTGAAGTGAAACTCTTCGGAGTTTCTTAGAAGAGCCTTATCCTCAGACCTGGCTCTCTGCGGTAGCCAGGCAGTGGAGCAATGTTGCCCCTCAGGTCACTGGCCAAAGCATGTTCGTTTGGTTTGATGTTTAGTTAATGTTCTGGTATTTGTTTGTGTGTGTTACCCAGGCTGCTTGTCTGGCTTCCACAGGTTCCTCTGGCAACCAGGCAGCTCCTGGCTGATGCAGATCCCAAGCTGCTTTTGAGATAAAATAGGCATGGTTGCAGATGTGCTGCTATTCCCCTTGAGCTTGCAGGCTTTTCATCACCATCTATGACTTGTGCCAGGGGCCGAACTAACATCAGGCAAGTGCAAGGTTAGCGTAAAACCCTCCTCTACCCCTGGGACAAGCACAGATTAGTCTGGCCACATGATCCAATGCTTAATCCAAATGACCCAGTTCTGTCTCTTGTTTATTTGTACCTTCCCAGATAGCCAGTTCCACTTGTTCCTTCTTCAGACTTCTCAGCCTGGTCTCAGAAAGCCCTGATACTGCTTCTGCTTTTCTCCCTCCCAATCGCCTCTCAAAGCCACTCTTCACTCCTGCCTGAGCCATCCAGTTCCTTGGTCTTCTCTAATCTGGCCTCTAGAGGCTTCCTTCCTTATAAGACATAGAAGTCTTCTGTCTTCCATGCCTGCTCTTCACTGCTGGATTCCTCGCGCATCTGATACAGCTCTGATACCTGATGTCAGTCTTCTGCCAAAACTCAGACTCAGCTGCCATACCCCTAAGTGCCTTTGTCTACTTAAGTTGCCCCACCCCCCACCCCTCCGTAATGCTAAGCCAAGCAGAAGGTCATTAAAGGCCAATTGGACCAAGTTCCAGCCCTTAGCAGGCCAGGGATGTAGTTGCTGGGAAAGTCCTTCTCAGACACTGCTTCCAGCTACAGCAAATGCAAGAGGAATCTGGGAAATATGGCTGCTTAAGATCTAAGAAGTTTTTTGGTTTGTGCCAAGTGCAATGTTTTCCAGGAAACAAGGCTGCCACCCTGTCAAATTCATGGAACTAGTTGGTACCAATAAAATACCAGAGACTTTCCGCAGTTCCCCAGAGTGGTAATACAGAATTGACTTTGACCGGGTCTTTGCAAGTCCTGAAGCTGTATCAGGCAGACAGATGGACAAAACTAAGGGCTTTCAGGATTTTGGAAACTGCTTCTATTTCCTCTCTTTGGAATGTTTAAAAAGAAATACAGAAGACTAGCATTTCTCTTGCAGTAATTTAGGTCCTCATGAATTTGCAAAAGTCACAATATTGCTCTGATAGCCTTTCATGTGAAAATATTAATAGAATTAATTGGTGCTTCAGGGATTTTCTGAAATGTGTCTGATACTCTAGTCCAATACTCTACATCAACAGTATTATTGTTAATTATAGGTTAGAACAGCAAGGGAATTCAACCAGACCTATATAGCACTAAACTACACGTTATCCCAAGGAACGGCTTGTCTCTAATTTTTAAAAGCCAGAATGTTAGGGAATATGAAACTACATATATCAAACTACACATACAAAACTACAATGCTAGTATTGCCTTCCATGTGTAAGTATATCCATTGAGGCAAAATTAAAAAAAAAAAAAGCCTAGTATTTCTTTTGTTTACAGTGTTTGCACTTTCCTTTGTTTTTCCAGTAGGTTCCCAAGTCTACTGGAGTTTAATGCTTAAGTTTAATGATAGAGATAGTTTTCTGTTATAGTATACGCATATACTTTGAGTTAAAGGCTTTGAGGGACTCGCTAGTAGTATGCAGTTTCAATGTTGTTTAATGTTTATCCTCTAGTGGAAACAATGGCAAATTACTGTTTGGTTAACTACTTTCTTCATGTGCAAAACTCCTTTACGCATATTTATATTGCAATATCAACACAGTGTAACAAAAAAAAAAAAAAAAAAACAAACACAAACCAAAAACCTCAAACTTAAAGGGAGCCATGGAGTCCAACACCTCCAAAAACTAGGCCTCTAATTATTAGTGACCTTAAGTATGGACTGCAGGTGCTGAGGCCAGAAAAGATTAGGGACTACAGACACCTTTCTTATGACAAGATAACCCCCACTGCATCGTGTTTTGTGAAATAGAAAAAAAATAAAAAAAAAAAACACTTTTTCTGCATGGATGAATGTGAATCAGAGTTGCAACAAGTTCTGAAGCCTTGCTCTTGTCCTGGCTTTCAAAAGCAACACTGATCGCCTTTGTAAGTTCAGAACAGCCTTCCCACTGAGGGTGCTCTTTTAGGGCAGTATTTTTCCTTTAGGAGTTACGCTATGACCTTGACCTAGGGAACTGTTTTCAGTACACTTGTCTCTGAACGGATATTACACAATCTACCTGCTGATGGTGACTAAGCATGATGTTGGATGGAGAAGAACAAAAACACTACCAAGAACAGATGGAAGAGACAGAAATGTCTTCACCCTGGATTTATGAGCTCAGCCTTGTTCCCACTGAAGCAATGGTAACACTCCTGTTGACAGAGCTTGGAGTGTTCTGCCCAGCTGCAGTGCTTCTGTAGGAGGCCAGAAAGAAGAGAAAAAAATGTTTAGCGCGCATATTTAACATATTTCATGTTTAAATAAAAGAGAACTGGTAACTAAGCTACTTTTCTGATCATAGCTGAACAATTTTAGGGCAACTAGGAAAAGTGGAAAACTCTTAAATAAAAACAGATTGTTTTTCTTTTCTAAATCACAACATAGCTACATTCCTGCTATGGACAAAACCCTGAATAATAAATCACGTAGCAGTGTCACTGACCTGTACTCGGGTGTGTTTTGTTCTATAAGGCACACACACACAAAAACCCTCCTTAGCTCCATCTGTTGTTCAGTCCACAATGCCTATTAAACAGTTCAGTCCTCAAGACTTCTGACTTATTAGAAAGAAGTGAACAAAGTTCGGTTCAAGCGAACCGAAATTTTGACTGAGCAGCACCTAGAAAAGTTGGACCAGTTGAAGATATTGAGTAACATTTTCAAATGTTATTAAAAAAACAGAACTAAGCACAGACCCTAGGACCGAACCTAAGATATAGCCCCGCCACCCCCACCCCCCCCCAAAAAAATCCCCTCAGACCTGCTGCTCAGTCCTTGTACTGCTATGTAGGTACCTAATACCCCTATACAGTGAAATTTTGTTTTATAGTGCAGTGAGTCCCAGTGGGCATGCAAGACCCCGTAGAGCTTGACAGCCACTTCTGGTTACAAGCCTCCTGGCACTGCCCATGCACATGATCTCATAATACTTTACACGTGTCCCATCCCTCCACGCTGAAATGGGACGTGCGTGCAGGAGATACGCACAGACACCAGCCAGACAGAAGGTATAGCTATCTGCCTTTAGTTTCGGCAGCGCACAGGATAAAACTCCATGAAGTGAGATAGATACCGCATTTCAAATCCTCTTCTCATCTGAGATAGGACCTTAAAACCAAGCATCCTAGGTCACAAGGCAGTAATCACCATCTCTAGGCTTACTAAGGAGTCCAGGCTTTTAAGCAGTACCTGACAAAGTTGTTCTGCTTTGCCCAAGTATTCATTGAAAACAAAGATTGAACTTGCATCATAGGTCAATGACTTACCGTCTTGCATCTGCGATATTTTATTTCTTGAATGTTCATGGGGCTTTTTTTCTGTTTTAATTCATTTTTATTGAAGAAACGGAAAGAAGAAGGGGCAAAAACATCCTTCATTACTGCCAGGGAGTGAAAAAAAAAAAATTTTCTGCTTCTTACTGTTGCTGACGTTTTGATCCCTTTTGTTGTCCTCCATTTTGTCCTTTTGGCCTGTTCTAGCTCTAAATGTTCTCTTCTAACTGGCTTCTGCTTTCAGCTCTTCACATCATTGCAGGTTTGTCCCCTGTAGTGATCCCCTTCTACGGGCAGATACCATAAGCTTCCTAAAGCTTACATTTTATGTCTTCTCCTAAAGCAGAGATGACAGCAATGAAAGGGGAAAAGAAGTATCTTATACCTCTAGGATAGGAAAATAAAGGTTCTCTTTCTAGAAATGGAATAACCCAACTTTCTAGTATGGAAAAGTTATGTGAATTCAGATACAGGAAAGAAAGTATGGGCAGTACTACTGAAAAATTTACTGGGAGAGAAACTGGATACAAAAAAGGACTTACAAGGTGCCCAGGTAAAATGGGTTTCAAAGTACACTTCCCAGACAAGAAAATAACGAGCAATTCATTGCATCATACAGCATGCAATTAAGTCAAATTGGCACTGCGTGAGAGTATTCATACAAAGCAGATGGGCGCTTTAGCACCTGTTGCTCCTCTCAGAAAAACAAAACAAAACAAAACACAAAAACCCAAAAGCTGCACAAACCATAGCTCAACAACAGCAACAGGCTTTGTCACCATGGGAGGGAAGCCATTACAAGTAGACAAAAGGCTTACAAGTGCAATGGAAACTTTTAATTACAACACATATGCTAATGTGGATATGTGTTATAATTGTAACTGTGCTAGAGGGAAGAAAGAAGGTGTGGAACTGGGATGGTAGAGAAAGAAGTGCTGTTTGGCATCCTGAATGCTGCTGGATAGCTGAGAAAAAGTCCACTGAGTCTGTAGGACTAGAAATTATACTACAAAGGTTATGATGCAAGTGTACAAATCAATAGTGTATCCTGACCTTGACTAGTATATTCGGTAGCACGTGGGTTTTTTGGGCCACAACTGGGTGACGATAAAAATTGATTAAAGACAGCAAAACACAGAGCAGAGCCCTTACGTGAGACTGGCAAAATGAAAAGACTGTGATCGCTACATTTGGAGAAGAGATAAGGCAATAATAAGGCAAGCAAAACCACAATAGCAGGCTCATGACACCTAAAAGGCCATTTGGCCATTCCAGTTTCTCAGAATGAAAAATCAGTGGAGTTAAAGGCAAATAAGACTCGAATTGATATTTTAAAAGGTGTGATTTTTCACATACACTTAATAAATCTGCAGAATATGTTTTCACTAGATAGATGTCTTTGAGAAAATTATCAAATTGGGGGGGAAAAAGTACTATATATGAAAATGTAGAAATTAACATTAAAAAGAAGGTGGTGTCAGGAGGGTTGTTTATTTTTGTCATGTTGACCATGTCATGGTCAACCAGTCACTGATTGTAATAACAACAACAACAGCAAAAATAAAACTTAAGTCATACTTGGGTAGTTACACATATAAACATTTCTCAATTAATCAGATTTCATGAGAGAAAAACTTTTGAGACATCTAATAATTCTTCTCTGTGTCTGTTTTAGTTTTTACAACTGACCCATCATCACCAAGCTGTGGGTCACTAGAAGTTTCATTCTTTTCCATGTGGTGTTCTACAGAAGGCAAAATCAAAGTGATTTATTGAATGCAGTTGTAAAGACACACACTCTGCTTTCATCTGTAACGAAGCGCGTTGACAATCTAATCTTGGCTTTTTGCTTTGTTTCATTATACATTAATTATATCGATTTTTTTTTAATCCAGTAACTCTGTGTGATCTCTGTGTTTGATGGCAGAGATTATTTATACAGTAGGTCAGGCAAATATCCGTATGACATTCAATCTTATCTCCAGTGTGATTTTGGTATAATAACAGGTTGGGTTAACCCCTTCACGTCTCTATTTGCAAAATGTGCAAAAGGAGCCTTGAAATTGCTGACAAGTAAAGTTAGCAGCTTCAGTTTTATCTAAAATGCTCGCTGAGGTGTATTAGCCCAAGAATAGGTACTACGCAGGGTGATCTGCCTGGACGAGGGTGTTGTGTTACTTACAAAGACAGTTACTTTGTCTTCATGCTGTTCTCCTACCTCTTCCCACAGAAAGCAAGCCCTGCTCCCCTCACACCATAAAGGTTCAAGGATCCCAAGAAGAGGCCAGTGCCTCTGAGCATCTTTGCTCCTCTGGAAAGTGTGAAGGTACCTAAGTGGATCTCCTGCAAAGAGTCTGAAATAGCAAATACATGTAGATTTTGGCTGCAGTGAGCATCAAAAGCTTTCACACTTGATAACTATCAGACACTAATTCAACGGTAGTGCTGTTTGAATAGCTCAGGCAACCCTGTATCCCAGCAGCAGCTTACTTGGGTTTAGTTCTCCATGCAAGCCTCAAGCTCTCTGGAACTGACTGAAGTCCCAGAGTCTTGTGTCTCATCCTCTGGGGAAACAGTGGAGGCTCTGAAACCTGAAAGGTACTCTTGGTATTACCAGCAACAATATTATTATAATAATTAATAGCAATGATATTGCTGAAATCAGAAATGCCCTAGGACAAAAGGCAGGGACAGATTTATTGACAAAAGCAGCTGGGCAAACTGTTTTATTTTTGTAAGAACCAATGCAGAAGCGAATAACCTAGATGTGAAAAACAATTGTAAATGATCCAGAGAAATGTGCCCTCCTGTTTCAATGATCTCCTGTTTTACTGAGAGCATATCATTTTGCTGTCAGTAACAGCCCTCTTGCTCTCTTGCTGAGGACTTCAGGCTGCTGTCTTCTGCTCTGCATGCAGCCCATCCCCTGTTCCTGTAGAAGGCACAGTTCAGGCATATTTGTCCCCCGGTTTTGGCTTCCCACTTCACAGGATGGATAACCATAGAAAACGAACCTCTTGACTTACTGCGGTCTGGGTCTTATGACTTATGACCTATGACCTATTTTTATTAGCATTTTTAAAAGGAGAAAAGATGAAAGAATGGCATTTTAGGTTCTACTACTAACAGCAAATTTTGGGGTTAGCAGTAAGCTCCTTTAAAAATCCAGCCTCTCTACTGTGAAAGGGAATAGCCACTGCTGCATTGGATGAGATGTAAACCAATATAAATGAATTATTGTTGGCTGTTATCCCACGGACACTTTTCCCCTAAGTTGTGCAACTGGCTATGACTATGATGTCCCTGGTCATGACTATGATGCCCCCCTGGTCTGGGGCTGGATCTCACTTTTTTCTCCATCACTACTGCCTACTTTTCTCCCTAGCGCATGTGGAAAAGCTTGTTCCTGGAAAGCCATGCATTTTTTTGGGGAGGATAGGGGAGTTTCATGTACGTCCTGGCATTTAACCCATGTGACGGACCCAGGCATTAAAGTAAGCAGTAGTTTTTTGTCATCATCTCAAACTTTCCTTCACATGAGATGCTGTAATATGTATTTGAAAGCCCTATTATATTTAAATTGCTTTTAGAGTAAATTCTTGGGGAATTTACTTTTTCTTTTATCAGCATAAGATAGCAACCACTTAAGAAAGCATATCTAACGGTGTTGAAAGCGGGAGGCTCATGTCATCAGTGCCTACAGCCCTCAGAGACTGCGGTAAAGGGCATGTTACTTGGTTGGTGGTGCTCTTTTCTGTTTCTGGGCCCAGAGAGACACGGTGCCTGAAGAATACAAAGAGATTTAAACAGCTGATGCTAGTTTAGGTGCCTGGAGCCAGTGCTAAAGGGATCATTTACATTTTTCAAAGTCCTTGCTAAGCCATAGCTCATTCTGGTAGGCACTGAAAAGCCTTTATCTCCATGGCTGGCTCCATGGCTGGAATAACCTAGGGTTAGTAATGCTGACTGCAGCCGAAGGGGTGAAGAGGAAGCTTTTTTATATTAACTCTCCACACAGGAGCCTGTGCTCTGCAACGTGCTTTCACTTTACCTCTTGTCAAAGTGTTTCTGGATTATTTCTGCAGCTAGGCAAACTCACCTGTGCCATCACTGTATGGAGCAGCTGGCTCATGGCAAGATGACTAAAGGACTTTAACCTGTCTTGCCAGAAGGGCTCAATAGTTCTTAAAAAATGTCTGGCTGGTCTATGCACACACAACATTGTGAACAAGGTGTTTTACAACAGTGCCCAAACCCTTTAGGTGCCACCAAGGAAATATATTACTTTTTTTATCCCATTTTTTTGAACCTGATGACCCATGATTTGGTGCAGAAAGTCCATAGCCTTCCCTAGCCAGGCTTGCCATGAGACAGCCTGTCACTTCTTTTCTCTTACTGAGTTCCTGCAGTTTTAATTTTAGGTATTTCGAAAATATTTTCCACAGTCTAGCAAAATTAATTGCTGGGGGAAAAAAATAGCAAAAGTCATTCTGGAAAAGTTAGAGAATATTAGTGCAAGACAAACTTGGAACACCTCATTATCTGCATGCAGAATCTAATTCTAAAAGTCATGCTTATCCAACCAGAATAGAAAAATAATACAAAATGGCACATATGCCTTTGCCACAAAGTAACAGCAAACAGTCAATACATGCTTGAATCGGATTATACATCAATAACCTAAGCACTGTCAATTACTTGGAGAAAAAAATCCTAATAATCCATAGAGCTGAAATAAAGCATTTTTGATAGGGGATAAATGACAGAGAAGGGACTAGTTTTTTTTATATTTCTATCAATCATAGCTATTTCTTTTCATATGCTTGATGCAATATATGTGTGTGTGTGTCACATAGCCATTTTGGATATTAGGCTTACAATTCAGGATTAGTTTCTTACCTAAAGAAAAATAATGACAATATTCCATTGGTTATTTTGGGGTGTTTTAAAGATATCCAGAGAAGCAGTCCCAGTAGGAAATTATTTGGCAAGTCACTTGAATTTTTGGTGATTAGAGGATAAAGATCACTTGTACACAAACTTATATAAAACTTTATGTTCTGTGAGTCACTCCATGTGGCTTTAAAGCTTTAAAGAAAAAAAAAATCCCAAACTTTATTTAACATGCAAAATGAGGTCATTGGCTAAGAATTATTGAGAAACAAATGAGAAAAGTCTTGTACAAAAGTAACCCTTGCCTAGAATTCATCTGCTGTCTTCTGACAAGTGGTTCAAATTAGGGGACAACAGTTGGAACACCTAAAAATTACCATCAAAAGTCTTCAGTAAACACAACTTTACATCATGGATGTTTTTAACCTCCCAACTCTTATCTGTTTGTGTTCTTTAAAGCAATGTCATGGAGATTGGTAGATGAGTTGTAGTATTACATCAAACAGAGCCTACATAAACATATACACTACTTTCACTTCATTGATGTCCCATGGCCTATACAAAATCATTGCCTTGTTGATTGATACTGCCCTAAGTTATCATAATCTGTTCTAACATATGTTCATTAAATTTATATAAATGAAATATGAAGGGACTGATTTTTATGGGTCTACCATTTGTGCAGAAGAACATCGGCTCATGAAGTCTGCTTTAGCAGAGTTTTTGGTTTCCTCAGTTTGATTGTACAAAAGACAGCAAGGGAAAAAAGGCTGGGCCATCATTTAGAGATGACTTGCAATCATAAAGGAAACAAAACAAGAACATCTTCAAAATTTTTTTTTAATCTATGGGTTCTTTTGTTTATCTTTTGTTTATCTCACTGGGTAAACTGAAAAAATCGGGCTTCTAAGAGGCTGCCAGTTGTTAGGAATTGCCTGGCCAGTTCAGATACTGACAGCTTCCTGACAGCAAGGAAAAATATGCCAAAGGACTGAAAACATAGACCTGCTTTGGAAAAATGAGATTCTTCTGAAACTAATGGAAGTCTTGTGAAGTAGACCTGTACGTCAGACAAAGAATCTGTTCTTGCATTAAATGTCTTTCTGTATCTAGTTACTTAAAAATAATGGTGATGTGTTAAAAAAAACTTTTTAAAAACATTTCATGTGTATCATTAAAAGCTATTTCCTCTCAGTTCACGTCTCCTTTTTTTTTAAGACGGAAAAACTGCAGGCAGGACAGTAGCAGTCACTCTGGAGTACAGTCATTCCAGGGGCAAGTAACTTCTCTTAAGCAGTCAGTGGTGGAACGATCCTCCACACTGTTCATACAAAGCTATCTAACACAGCAGAGAGACGTACATAGATAAGTGAATGAATACGTGCATACACATCTACAAAGGCATATGAGCTCTTTGGGTCTTTGTCATTTTACAACTGGCTCTACTTTTCAATTGTAACTTTTTTTTTTCATGTTTCTTCATGAAAGAGTCTTTGTTTTGCGTTGTTTTCTTTTTCTCGTTGAGGGAGGAAAGAAGACATATTTCTGTATATTTTTCACTTCACATTGCATGGTAAAAGAATGGTGATTTTCCATGACAGATGTACAAGAAAAAAATAGACATGAAAGAGGGGAAAGAGCATTAGAGCTTGAAAAATTTAATTGTGATGTTCCGTAGAAATTGTCGTGCTCTAGATTTTCAGCCAAGATTTGCTCCTGGTCCACAGAAGTCCACAGAATTCTTTTCAGATCTGTACACTTAGTTTTGTATAAAATGCTAGTGAGTTTTAAAGGCTTCCAACTTTTGTGTATCCAGATATATATCCCTAAAACAACTTGAATTTTTTTTTTTAAAAAATCCCACAATTAGATGAAGTAAAGTGAAAATGTCTCAAGTTGTAAAAGACTGTAACCAATGAGAATACTTTTAAGAACTGAGTTATGAATATAGGGGGATGAAAATTCACTACATTAAAATAAAACTTTTGACATCAATACCAGAAAAAAGAAGAGTGAATACTATAACGTTAAACAATGCTCTGCAGTTCTGCTTCACTTTCTTTCACATGAATGATGTATTTAAAAAAGAGAACTAAATGCAAAGTAACCAACCAAACAAAAATCATGCTACATTACATGACTTGACAGTGGAATTTGCTATTTCCAGCTCAGTACATACTGCAAATACCAGGATAAAATAATCTGTTCAGCACAGTGAAGTTTGAATACTTTTGCTTTTATTGCAGTGACAACGGTTGCATGCAAAGGAGAAAAGGAAAGATTTTTATTTTTTTTTTCTTCCCAGGTGATATATGAGGAGGTGGAGAGGGTAACAGGACAGAGAGAAAAGCAGATATCTCATTTATTTCTGCTCTGTTTGACAAACACTATTTTCCCCCAAGTGCATGTTTTGAGGACTGATACTCCTCTTATCCCAGCAGCAGTAGCAAAACTGAGCCCAGACACGGGAGATCCCTCCAGCTTCAGCTGCACAGCCCATCCCGGAGGTTAATGCAAGGACTCCTACGTGCATATGTGCAGTGGTTACAGGATCCTGATGGCTTTATCACCCTTGGGGCCTCCTCTTTGGTATGTCGGTGTCCTCCTAACCTGCAGCCACATGACGAAAATTAAACAAGGGTTTGTTGCATTTGTTGCTGTGGAAATATGAAGTCAGTTGCTTCAGTTTCAATGGGATTTCCCTCCTCCCCTTCCTCCCCCCCCCACCCCCACCCCCACCCCCCTTTTTTTAAACATTTACGTTTTCATAAAACGTCAAGAACAGGAGACAGGAGACATTCGTGACAGGCAAAATTCATTCATCCATTCCCCTCTGCGGGTTTCCCCTCCACCCCCCGACACATTTTTCCTTGTTAACTGTGCTAGGACGGAGAGGTGGGGGTGAGGGAATAAAAGCATTCCTGCATGTCTGGAGGAAAGAAAAAAGATAAAGGGGGAAAGTGAAAGGGGAGGGGAAGAGTGGTCAGGGACTTGAACCGCCAGTGAAATGATGCTTCTCCAGCCCTCTTGTTCAGATAATAGTTAACTCGGGGTTAAAGATTAATAGCCAGGCAAAGCACTGTATAAATGGCCCGGGCGAGCTGAATGTATGCAAACTGCCTCCTGCTCCTCAGCCTGCTGAGCTGCCCTCTCTGTGGTCCCTCCTCATCAGCGACATGAGTAGCCTGCGGTCTCTGCTGCGCCGCTGCTGGCTGCCGTCCCTGCTGCTGCCGGCGCTCCTGGGCCCCCGCCTCGCCGCCGGGGTGGCCCTGGAGCCCATGCACTGCGCCCCGTGCACCCAGGAGAAGGTCGCCCTCTGCCCGCCCGTCGCGCCCGGCTGCCCGGAGACGGCCCGGCAGCCCGGCTGCGGCTGCTGCCAGACCTGCGCCCTCGGGCCGGGCCAGCCGTGCGGGGTCTACACGGCCCGCTGCCGCCAGGGGCTCCGCTGCCACGTCCCCGCGGGAGAGCCCCGGCCCCTCTCCGCCCTCATCCAGGGACAAGGGACGTGCCTGCCCGCCAGCGAAGCCGGAGGGATGCGCACGGCGGAGCCGGCAGGTACCTTGCAATCGCGTCCCCGCTCCGCGCCGGCGGGCTGGGGAGCCGGGAGCCGGGCGCTGCGGCAGAGCCCCTCGCCCAGGGGCAACTAGGTCTCGGCAGCGGGATGCGCCTGGCGCCAGGGAAGGCGCTGCGGGCACTGGTCGTCAGGAGCTTGGAAAAATGAGCAAAGTTAGGCAGGCGTTTGAAAAATAGGGAAGCCGGACTGCGTTTTCCAGGAAAACGTGCTCAGACTTGCGCGAGGTGAGACGCATCCTGGTGCGGAGCCAAGAGATGTTCGCAGCAGGCTGTTACGTACGCCACAGGGAACAAGCAGGAAAGCCCTAAAGCGTAGTAATGGGATGATGCAGAATAATCAGAATAAGGTTTCTGGGAAGTTACAGACAGTTTTTCTTTAGTAGTAAACAGTAACTAGAGTAGGACAAATGTTTTCTAGACTTTGTTTATGTCCGTCTCCGAAAGTCATGATAGAGATAGAAAAGACCTAAACAGGCTTTGTGCCTGGCTTCATTTCAAGAATAAAACGTATTTAAAGTACTGCTGTGCTAGTCAAACTATCTTTGAGCAAAAAGACATATCAAGCATCTTATGCTATATGATGATCAGGAACTTCTTCAGTGTTATTTCATTATTATTATTATTACTACTACTACTACTACCACCACCATCACTTACTGCTATGTCCATGCAGTGGTGAGTAAGGTAACTCAGTAGCATTACAAAAATAATGGTTGTAGACTCAAAATAACAATGACCATTGGTGGCAGTAAGGGGAGTTTGTCTTGTACTTGAGGGGGCAGGGCAGGGAGGGAACAGTGACTAAACTGAGGGTTTAAGGCTCCTGCAGTTGAAAAGGTCTAGTATTTTATTCTTTTTTCTTTCTTTCTTTTTTCTTTTTTTCCTTCCTTCCTTCCTTCCTTCCTTCCTTCCTTCCTTCCTTCCTTCCTTCCTTCCTTCCTTCCTTCCTTCCCTCCTTCCTTCCTTCCTCTTTCTTTCTTTCTTCCTTTCTTCCTTTCTTCCTTTCTTCCTTTCTTTCTTCCTTTCTTCCTTCCTTCCTTCCCCTCCTTTCTTCCTTCCTTTCTTTCTTCCTTCCTTCCTTCCCTTCCTTCCCTTCCTTCCTTCCCTTCCTTCCTTCCCTTCCTTCCTTCCTTCCTTCCTTCCTTCCTTCCTTCCTTCCTTCCTTCCTTCCTTCCTTCCTTCCTTCCTTCCTTCCTTTTTTTCTCTCCCTTTCTCTCTCTCTTTCTTTTCTTTCTGTATTTATTTGTTTATTTCTCTCTTTCTCTCTTTCCCACCTCAATTTTCCACTTCCATTTTTTCTTAAACATTGTCAAAGTGAAAAACGGGTAGTTTTTAGTCCGTTGGATGACTATTTACAGCCTTCATCCAACAAGTTATTTAGACATATGTCAAACTTTTATCCCATGATGAGTCCCTGCAATTCCAAAGAGCTTCTCTTGCCTCTAGTGGGAGAGTTCACACATGCTGGGTTAGGCCCTGGCGTGCGGACCATGATCAATGGTCCGAAACTGCCGATCCAAACAGTTTCTGCTATTCCCTGGCTATTTGATGCACTGCAGGGCAGCTTGAGCTACTCACGGCTCCTGTGAATTGCTACCCCTTCTTATATGCGAGGCAAGCCATGGAACAAAGTATAGGATGCCATGGGATCTGGTCTGGACCGGTTCATCTCCTAAATAAAAACTGAAACACATCATGCTGACAAAAATCTAAATTCATAGCAAGATTAACTCCAGTCTTTCGGCATTTAGTAAAGTGTTTACAATCCACTGTGGTGAAGAAAGTTTTTTCATTTTGAACAGACTGGCTGCAGCTTCATCTTTGGTATTAGAGTGATATTGATGGATCATGAAATAACCAGCTTGTTAGAGAACAGTTGATGCATCTTCATATGAATTTATGACAAAAGTTTAATTTGCTGTGCGTGTAATTTATTACTCCTGCAAGAGCTACTGTTATGGATCTGTCTTAGATACTACTTTTTTTTTTTGCTGTTGTTGATTCTTTTTCTTTACCTTTTTAACTTGGAAAAATAGATGCAGCAGTTCACTGAAGATATTCACCTTAATATCATTCTTTTCCAGACTCTATTGAACCTGAGGATATACCTTTGGAAAGCACTGAAATGACACAGGATCAGCTGCTGAACTATCAGTTGATGTTTCCCATAGGCCAGGACAAATCTATACCCTGGAATGCCATCACTGCATATGAAAACATGAAAGCAAAGAGAATATCTGAACTCAAGAAATGGAAAGAGCAGGTGGGTTTTCTTTGCAAACCTTTCAGGGACCATTTCAGCAGATGCTATCAATTCAGAATCCAAACTAAAAATGCGCGTGAAATTCTAGCAGCAGCACTGGGATGTCAGTATTTTGGGTAGCCTGCAAACAGACTTTTGGGATGCCTTCATCAGATGCTTGAGGAACGGGCAAAATGGCAGGAGAGATAAAAACAGGTGTGCAACGGATAGGCTGAATCTTTCTCTGCATTTACTATCAGATTATAACACAGGCCCTTAGTTTCCAGGAGGCCGTGTTAGTTCCAGGAGGCCACTCCTTTTGTGTTTTAGTTAAAAAATAAAAGACATTTGTCACTGGTCCAGTGCTCAGTGAAATAAAAGGGAGTCCCTACATACAGTTGTGGATGAAACTCCAACGCAAACCAAAACGTTTTTCTTTCTGATCACAAGGAAACGCTATGAAGTAGATGCACGTAAAGAGACAGAAAGCTCAAAAATCAAAGTAAGCGCCTACCTTCGACGCTGCGAAACAGCGGTGAGACGTGGTGGTGTGGGGCCTTTGCAAGCGGTCCCGTGTTCCACTTGAGGGCACCAAAGAACCGCAGTCAGAGCAGTCCCGGTGCCAGCGCGCAGCTGAATTAGAATTGGGCACCGCAGGAGCCGAGTTTTGTTAATGGTCACAGACAAATGGAGGGGGTGGAGGAAAAAAAAAAAAAAAAAAGGCAAAAACGTACTAACCACAACCCCACCTTAGGAAACCTCATTCCCCATGCAGAACAGGACTTAATCACTGCTTTAGTTTGAACTATTACACATAAGCGCTGTTAGCGCCAGTTCTGATTTTCAGGCTTCTGCGTTTCTAACCCAGAGCCACGGATAAGTCCGTTAACTCGAATAGGACTGCTTATGTGAGGGGAGGTCTTGGAAAAGCAGAGGGTATGATTATTTTCACTCTGAAGTAAAAATGTTTGTTCAGTCACCTCTCCCCTTTCACTCATTTAAAAGCACTAGGTACCACTAATATGCAGCCATTGTGACTTTGAAAAACAGAACGAGCGAATTGTGATAATAGCAAATACTGCAAACAGTTCTTCATCACCAGTTCCAAGCACTTTGGGTTTGGGTCTCAGAGCCACGGGGGTGCTCTCTATTCTGCTTTGGCGACAGCTCTGTCCTGTACAAAAGATAACAAACATTCAGATGTTTGTTCTTGCGCTGTCTATATAAGTCTTGCACCTATTCGCCATACATCAACAGAGCACGGGGCCATGGCAACCCAGAAAACGTGGCTAGTCTCACGTACACCAGCCTCCTAACATGCACCTCCCCATAATAGGAGATTGTACCCTCTGAGCAGTAACGTGTTTACTTAATACAGGTTAAATTTCCTTGTGTGGCAATTTAAGGACTTAAATCCTCATGTTTCTGAGGATAGAAAATACCTCAAAGAATAAAAACAAAGGCCTAAATGCAACACCAGAGTTTTCTGGCTGTGCTCCTACTGAAACAAGTAAAAACTACATGCAAAGCAGCCTGGTGCAGATTATATGACTAATAAGTATTTTCAGCTTTTTGCTAGCTTTATGCCGATCACTCTTTTTTTGGCTGGTTTCTTTGTAATTTTGGTATTGACAACCTCTGCACGGTATTCTTGCAGGGACCTTGTCAGAAGGAGCTCTACAGAGCCCTGTATAAATTGGCGAAGGCTCAGCAGAGAAGCGGAGGGGAGATTTACAAATTCTACTTGCCCAACTGCAACAAGAATGGATTTTACCACAGCAAACAGGTATGTGCCTTCTCCCCTGTCTGCTCGCAGCAGTGCTGCGACTAGCCTGACACGGCCAACCCTTTCATAGCCCTCTGTTCCCAAACTCACAAGTTTGCAGCTGCTGGAAAAGCAGGTTGTGAAAACAGGGATACTCAGTAGTGGGAACAGATGGTTTGTCCTTCTCTTAAAAGTGAGCCGCATGCTGTGGGCTGACAGCAATGGAGGCAGGAGTCTTTTCCATTCACAGAACAGGTGCATGCAAGGCCTTTTCCAAAATCTTTTAACCCTCTCTGCTCCCAGGCCAAATCAAGCTCCATGTACCTGGTTTGTTAGCATAGTTATCATATTCCCAGTTGACGTTAATTTATAATATCCACCATACTGCCTGGAAAGCCCATTGAATATATATAATAATCACAATGGAGAAAGGAGGCTCTCAGCTCCTAGGCAGTGAAAAACTCACACAGGCAGGGAAAAAATTCTCTGGAGCAAAATTAGCCTTCTGAAAGCAGAACAAAAATACTGAATTGTGTTGCCTGTGGATTATGTTATACGCTCATTTCCATTATAGCCTCAAAAAAAAAAAGCCATTGCGAGTTACACTGAGAGTAATCTGCAAACCTAACTAAAGCTCCAAACCTCAGGCCACGCCCTTGTAACCACAGGTCATGTACACAAATTTAGTAGGTCTGCATAAATCTGTGTCACCGAGACTCCTTGTTTTTTGGGCATGGCACCACTGTATGACTCACAAACATTGTGACCTGGGATCTAATCAGGCACAAACAGAAATCTGTTTAACCCCCTCCCGAAGAAAAAACACACCCTATTTGCCTCCTTGCGTGAAGAGCCAGACCGTCTAGTCATTGCTCTCACCCTACCAGCTCATATATTCTGCCTTCCTTTGGTTTCTCACACTGGGAGATATTGCTGTTTTGTACTGCTCTTTACCAAGGAGGGGGCAAACTGTTTTAAATTGGAAGTTGCTGTTGTGGTAGCTGAGCTTGGGTCATGGCTCCCTAACCAAGTGTGCTGCTCGGAGGCTCTGTCAGAGCAGGGACCACCACATTCAATAGCGCTGCATGGCAAGTCCCCACTTTCTGATCCTATTTCTGTCCAAGAATTCTACTTGCAGTCTCTCGTGGGTAATCTTCTGCTTACGGTTACTTATTGTGGCGTTTGTTTTGCTAATAATATTCTAGTGTGAAACTTCACTGGATGGAGAGTCTGCTGGATGCTGGTGTGTCTATCCAAAAAACGGAAGAAGAATTCCTGGATCTCCAGAAATGAAAGGAGACCCCGAATGTCAACAGTATCTCAACTCACAAGAATAAAACCAAACACATTCATTCACATCAAGTTTTCTGCGAGGTCTGATCTAGTCAGGAGCCATTTCAGTCAGGAGCCATTTCAGTTAGGAGCCATTTCAGTAAGGTAGCTTCGTGCACCTCATTTTCAGCATATGAGTAACCCCATAAAGTAGCTTTTTTACTGCACTGGCATTACTCAGATGCTCAAGTGACAGATATGAGCATCTGCAAGATCAAATCCTACGATCTTGTATATTTTGTTTGTATAATATTATAGATACTCTCATATGTAAAGCTGTTGAATTATTTATTTCACAGTATATGTATTTTTGTCTCTGTGTGTTGTTACTAATTTATATCCTCAAACACTTCATAACTTTATATGTAAATACTTAATATTATTGCTCTTAAATGTATGCATCTTATGTTGGAGGAATGTTGCTACTTAAAACTTCAAATGGCATAACTCTACTGGGAAAAATGTCTTGTAAACTTGCGTTTTTGTACTATGTATTTATAGATTAAAAACTGAACTTTAAAAAATAGCTTTCAGTAGAGAACATGCTTAGAAACTTATTTAAAACCTGATTTGTTTATATATCATGTTGCTTTTGCACCTCTATTTCAATGTCAAGCTGTTTCTTAAAAAAGTAAGTCTAAACCTTGATTATATACTGAAGGTCCTGATGGGACAGTATTTGTTTCTATTTTCCAAACATATGCACTGGATAAATGGCAAAACACAACAGGATATTCTGTGCCACCTTTGACAGGTGTAAGTTGTTCACATGTTGACATTGTCATGTTATTTAAGATGAACTATTAAATACTGTGTTCTACACTGTCCTGCTCTCTTGCTTTCTGCATGTTCCCGTTCATCAGTCTGACCTCGTCAGGCAGCGCAGCAGCAGGTGGGAGGGTAGAAGAAAACACGCCTCTTGCAAATCTGCCTCCTGAACCCCTGGCGCCATTTCCCTGCAATGAGTTTTCTTCTTTTGCTCTCCCTGCCCCGTTCCCCTTCTCCCCGTCCTCTCCAATCCTGGCTGTGTTCTGCAAGTCTTTGCGTTGGGCAAAGCAGCAGCCTCCAAGGGAAGTTAGTAAAAGATTTCTGGGTGGGAAAGCTGGATGCCTTTCTCCGCTCAAAATGCCCAAGGCAACAGTATTTAGTGCATTTGAAACAACGTCAAGACCAGGAAGAACCATTTCCTGCACAGAAAGTCAGAAGTTATGAAAGGGGGGCTGGGGAAAAGCCTGGCCATACCCTTTTTGCTGAAAGCAGAGAGGAGGGTCCCCTTGGCTTGGGATGCAGTCCCTCTCCCTCCCCGACATGTTCCTTCAACTTAGCAGTTGCAGAGAAAATAAGAGAAAGCGACTTCCCTGCCAGATTCAAGCTGGTTTTGCCCATGGAGAAACTGGGGTGGGAGTCAGCAAGTCCCAGAGGTGGAAACAGTCTGCACCAACCCTGCCTGAGAAAACAGCCTGAAAGGAGAGTAATAACATTTTCTAAGAGCCTGGCAGGAGGGAAACTGCATAAAATCCTCCTGCCATTTGTTGGCACAAGCTTTGCGTTTTAAATGGGAGGGGGAAGTGGCTTGTAGAAACTGCAAAGCCAAAGCGTGGAGATCCCTGCTCTCCGTATCACAGTTCTGTGTCATCACATGTTGTGCTTGCTGAATATGTTGGCTGTATTTGCATGTCAATGTCAGTTGATCTGATTGGGGTCTAATAAACTGCTCCAGATTTAGAAGTATGGATGTACTACTAAGCTTCTTTGTGAAGTGTTTTGAGATCTTCCCAAAGAAAGCACCGCAAAAAGCACTTTATAAAACCAATGATGGCATTGGTATTATAAATAATTAACGTCTAACCTCCCTGTAACGAGCTACAGTAAGACCTGGCTAAAACTGTGTCACAACACAGCATTCACTGTGTCAAAATGCTTGGCAATCATTGTATCAAAATAATGAAGAAGCAGCAAATTTGGGCAGAACCTTAGAGTTCTTTCATGGAGTCTACCCAGCACTGAACAACTATCGTAACAGCACAGTCTATTTGCAGTATAGCCATCCAGTAGACAGCTACTTCAAATGTTTTGCATGGTGGCAGGTTCTCATCCTAGCTGCAAGATGTTAGAACAGGGAGAGGGTTTTAGGGGAACTCTTTCCTTATAATGTTAAGTACCAGGAGTAGAAATTGCTTCGTACAGCATTCAGGCATAACAGGCCAATTTCTTAGAGGGATTTAGCTCCTTACCTCCCACTGAAAGCAACAGGGGAGGAGTGCCGCCTCATCTGCAATCTGGCCTCATGTGACATCTTGCCAGGACTCACCAGGACAGACTTCTGCTGAGCTGCTCTGGGATGGGCTGTCTGACTTGGGCCAGACTTTTCTGCATACTGGGGTTAGGACTAATGCAAGGAGGCGAAGAAGGCAAATTTTAATTCCCCTATCGCAGTGCTGCCAGAAGCTTGGACTACTTTTAGACTATAGATGCCATGCATTGTGATTTGTCCTGATTTTTATGATCAGCCTCAGTAATAGGGTGAGAAATCAAAGGTCCGTAGTTTTCCTTTGGTTTTGTTATTTTTTTTCTGTTTGTGGGGGCACTTTTTTTTTTTTTTGGCATGTGTCAGCTGGCAATCCTGGCTTCAGTGTGTCCCTGCTGCGGTGGTCCCACCTACACTGGCAAGCCAAGCCTGGTGGGAATGAGTGAGGAAACAGGGAAGGTGCTGCAGGATGCTCTTAGCAACTCAGGTCACCTGGCATGCAGCTGGATGTGTAAAGGGGATGTACTGTTCCTTGTTATTTCATCTCCTTCCCTTCACACCCTCTTGCACTCCTCCTACCCCACCTAAAAAGAACTAATTGGTGGGAAGGTCTTAGGTGAGCATCTGTAATGTTTAGCTCATGTTATCTGAGAACCTACCTACCCAGTTTGTGCTTCTTCCTGCCAAAACCCTGCCAGGTTTGCTGCAGCAGGGTTTGTTCCAGCCATGCCTCCTCTTGCCCCTGGCCTAATGCCAGCTGCAAAATGCTCGTAGCACAGAAATGAGGTCACTGCCCTATGCACTTTATTTTCTAGCCTCATTTTCCCCTAAAGCTATCCGAAACAACCTACAGTCACCTGGTATTGGGCTCTGCTCACACTGTGTCAGTTCTGCTCATCACTTTTGGATACAGCAGAGACACATTTGTGTAGGCTAATGCTGGCAGGAGGCAAGGGGAGAGAAAGAAGGAGAGAAAGAAAATGGGGGTGGAGGGCAGCCAACACTAATACTGAAATCCCATCAGCATTTCTGTCACTTTTCTACCATAAGAAGACATTCTCTGCAAAGGCAATGCTTAGGCAGGGAACAGCTTTCTACAGACCCAGCCCAAAACACAAGCAGATATGAAGCACGTCAAGATTTAGCCTTGTTCATTCCAAAACCAATATATTCCTTTGACCTTGCATTTGCTAATGAGAGTCCTAAACACATCACAAAATAAAAAAGCAATCAAAAAATGCGTCACATATAGCTTTCTTTCCTCAATGGGAAGAAAAGTGGGATGGAAAAGAATGGCACATGGCAGAGGCTTGTCACAGGATTTTCTGCACGCCTGGAAAGAGCTTAGCTCCCATAGCATCAGACACTAAATAAATAATAGTACTAAGTACTAAATACTAAAACAGAGAAGTTTTTTTCTACAAAGTCAGAACCAAAGATGTTTGTGCTTTACCAGCAGTATAGCAGCACTGACTTTGCAGAAATAGAAATGTTATTTTTCTACCCACATCACTGCCTTGCTATTGCAGAACACCACCAATGTCTAATCCCTGCCCAACCCATAATAACAATAATAATAAAAAGTATCTGTAAAAAAAAGGATCCAAGTGACTCATTCCAAGCTAGTCTCTAGCCCATGCTGCATGTCGAATGGACAAGTCCTATCTCTATATTTAGACAACACCTTTGAAGTGGGTCTACTTTTCCTTGGCTATCACTTCACTGATAAACCACTAGCCTAAACAGCCTCCCCAGGCTGCACTGACAACAGGTTCTAGGCTTTCTATTTGCTGACACATTTCATATTTATGGATCAATTATTTTAGGCACTTGTACATTGCATTGAGAATCAGGCAGGGATTCAGACCGCAGAGGAAAGTGGGGTATAAGCATCTTAACAAACACAACAAAGAAGGCATGTTTGCCTTCTTTAAGACTTGGGTAGATAGTATATAGTGAGTAACAGTAGCAGAGCTGGGGCAAGTAGAGGGCTTCTCTTACTGACTTGTCACCCTATATTACCTAGTCGCATTTAGGTAAAGGCGGAAGGGGACAAAGAAGGAGACAATCTGCACAGCCGGTTAGTTCTGTATTACCAGAAAGTACCAAAAACAACAGCAGTGGAGCAGGAGCCCAGACATACCAGCACTTGCACTCTGAGTAATGAAAACAGCTCTGATGATATCTCTGTCAACAAACAAGGGCTTTATTTTATTTTCCCTCCTTTCCTCATCCCTTGACCTACCTCCTCCCCCAGGGCGCAAAGTTCATCTGCTAGTAAGCTACTCTGAGGGCCCAGGGATAGGGGCAACCTCCTGCAGGAGAGATGTGGGAGCAAGGATGCTCGTAGATGTTGAAATAAGGTCAAATGAACAAATCTAAATGTAGCCCGTTCCAGCTCTTGTCTGTCTAATTTTGAAAAAGTTTCTGCTCGCCTTTTCAGACTCTGTGTTGGATTATCACCTCTGAGTGGCAGTATGGGAAGCCCAGCAGAGACAAGGGCATGCAGGGGAAGGCAGGGCTGCACACATGCTTGTCTCCTTGCTGCTTCCTTACGAACCACGTTGCCCAGCAGGTACAGTGCCTGGCCAGCAGGCACAGCCATTCCAGGAGAGCCCCCCTGCTCAGTTCTACCCTGCAGAACATAGCGCAGGCAGTCTTTCCTCCTGCTCTCCTCCTGTTAAGCACCCATTTGTGTCTACACTGAGGTTTTTAATTGCATAATTATGCCAGTGGTGATGTGTGATTTTTTTTTCTCAGTCACTGATGGTGCTTTGTAGTTCAATGGGCTCATGGGTAGACACTGAGGTTCCTTAGAAAAGCATCTTAGTGTGGGATGTCTCTGGAAGCCTAGAGCAAATGCTGGCTATATCATAATTTTCTTTTCGTATTTTCTCTTTGCTGGTGGCTTCTGTTTATTGCTGCTTTCGCAGCTGAGCCTTCACCATTTAGCTGCAGCAAGGGGAACAGAAAAAGAAGGGCAGCAACAGATCACTGATAGCAGGGTAACAGCAGCTGTGGAAATGCATGACAGGATCTCAGGGCCGAAGGCTGCATGTGGCACCCCTGTGATAAAGCAATAATCAACTTTCCAAGCTCAGTCAGTTAGGTCTTTTTTACTGTGTGCACGTTATGTGATATGTACCAGATGTAGGAAACAAGTCTTCACCTTGAATATTCTCTGTGTGGCATAAGCAGGCAAAAATAGCTTCTGCTCTCCAGTTGCAGGGAGTGAGGGAAACGCGCACTCAGCCTGGCTCTCATAAGCAAGTCCCTTCACTACCCCATTTTTGGAAGGTCCTACACGTGGCTGTGGAAAGCCTTCTCAACGACATTTTCTTCAGCTTCACAGGTTTTTCTGGAGGAAATCTCAACTGCTCCCTGCAGCAATAACTTCGCTGCCTTTCTTTCCATCCCCACTTACGGAGAGGGAGAGGTGGGTGAAATTAGCTATGACAGAGAAAGGCTCTTAAGGAATTTTGATAGGTCAGCAAAAGTGGAAAGCCAGCGTACATACTGCAGCAGGACATGCATTCTGCAAGGATAAACTGAGATTTGCAGCATTACCCTTTGCTTCTGCTAATACCTGGTCTCCATTTTTTTTTCAGCTGGAACTTTCAGCCTTGAAGTCATTTGCATTTTTTAATACATGTACAGGACAAAAGCAAAAGCAAAGGTTTTTACAATGGGATTTTCTCTAAAGCTGGTGTATGTGCTTCTACATCTTCAAAATCTGAACTGGAAGAAATAATACATAAAATGCAGAGTTTTAAAACCAAAACTTCTGGTGAACAACAAATTTGCACTACTTGCCATTTTAACAGAAAAAGAAGTAACGTCTTCTCTATCAATGCATTGTATAATGTAGGCAATCTCATGCACTGGAACTCTGGACACCGAGCTGCCACATCCTGACAGGTTCATAGGATCACAGGATAGTTGAGGTTGGAAGGGGTTTCTGGAGGTCACCTGGTCCAACCCCCTTGCTCAAGCAGGGCCACCTGGAGCCAGTTGTCCAGGACCATGTCCAGATGGCTTTTGAATATCTCCAAGGATGGAAACTCCAAAATCAAATGAAGGCTAAATACCTTCCAGTGGAAGAAGATACCCAGGTCCACTGGACATACCAAAACACTTCTCTTCTAGTGCCCTTAAACAAAATGAATTTTGCACCCTGCAGATGAAGCCATTACTGATAGCGAGCACAAAAAGCTTGCCCTTGGAATACTCTGATACCCTTTGTTGGATTTTATTTTTGGACCTCTCAGAAAAAAAGAGGGAGTGGGGGAAGTGAAAGGGGTCCTTTCTAATGCAGGAAGCAAGCGTATTACTCTGATAGAAATTAAGAGATGTGAAGAGTTCCTGAAGGTGCAGCAGGACCACTGTGGTGGGTTGACCCTGGCTGGATGCCAGGTGCCCACCAAAGCTGGTCTATCACTTCCCCTTCTCAACTGGACAGGGGAGAGAAAATACAACGAAAGGCTCGTGGGTCAAGATAGGGACAGGGAGAGATCATTCAGCAATTACCGTCACAGGCAAAACAGACTTGACTTGAGAAAAATCAATTTTATTTATTACCAAATTAGAGCAGGATAATGAGAAACAAAAATTAAATCTTAAAACACCTTCCCCCGCCCCTCCCTCAACCCCAGGCTCAACTTCACTCCCGATTTTCTCTACCTACTCTCCCTGAGTGGCGCAGGGGGATGGGGAATGGGAGTTGTGGTCTGTTCATCACATGTTGTTTCTGCTGCTCCTTCCTCTTCAGGGGGAGGACTCTGCACACTCTTCCCCTGCTCCAGGATGGGGTCTCTCCCATGGAGACAGTTCTCCACAAACTTCAACATGAGTCCTTCCCATGGGCTGCAGTTCTTCATGAACTGCTCCGGCGTGGGTCCTTTCTATGGGGTGCAGTCCTTCAGGAACAGACTGCTCCAGCGTGGGTCCCCCACCAGGTCACAAGTCCTGACAGCAAACCTGCTCCAGAGTGGGCTTTTCTCTCCACAGGTCCTGTCAGGAGCCTGCTCCAGCGCGGGCTTCCCATGGGGTCACAGCCTCCTTGGAGCATCCACCTGCTCCAGCGTGGGGTCCTCCATGGGCTGCAGGTGGATATCTGCTCCACCATTAACCTCCATGGGCTGCAGGGGGACAGCTGTGTCACCGTGGTCTTCACCATGGGCTGCAGGGAATCTCTTCTCTGGTGCCTGGAGCACCTCCTCCCCCTCCTTCTTCACTGACCTTGGTGTCTGCAGAGTTGTTGCTCTCACATATTCTCACTCGCCTCTTTGGCTGTAATGGCACAGTTGGGATGTTTTCCCCCTTCTTAGATACATTCTCACAGAGGCGCTACCACCATCGCTGATCTGCTCAGCCTTGACCAGTGGTGGTTCCATCTTGGAGCCAGCTGGCATTGGCCCTATCAGACATAGTGGAAGCAGATTCTAGCAGCTCTCACAGAAGCCGCCCCTGTAGCCCCTCCACTACCAGAACCTTGCCATGCAAACCTAATACAACCACGTTCAAAACAGCTACCCATACAAGCATTTCATTTTGAATACTAATATGCTTTGGCATCCAGGAAAATTGCTCACCGCTTCTCATACTTTAAATATAATTCCTATTGCTAATACGTAAAATCTCTGTGGAGCCATCCTTGCTTACACAGTTTTAGAGAGCGACTAGAGATACCAAAAAATGATTTCCCAAAAGGTTTGTAAAACCATTACTTAAATTTAGGGCTCAGTTCAATAAAGAATTACGCTGTGTTAAGGTTTCTATGGAATTTAGTCATAAGAAGTTCAGACTGTACTAAAAACTAATTAATTCTGTGGTTTTGGTATTCATTGAAGCCTCCTTCCCCTGTGCACAAATAGCTAACGTTATGCCCTGAAGGGCGTGCATGCCAAAAAGGTGAAAAAGGATATTCTGAGCTCAAGAGACTATAACACAGTAGGTCTATTAAAAAAGGGAACTTTCTCAAGTAGTTCGAAAGATAATAGAACTGCCTGCAGGCAGCTTGAACTTGCATTCTGGTCAATTACAGGGATTTATGTAACTATTTATTACACTGGTTAAAATAAATACTTACCACATCAATCTGGGCTACATATGGTACCCATGTAGCATCTAGAGATTAAATATGCTCAAAAAGAAATCAGCAACTTTTGCAGTACACACAAGCTTTTGTAGTGCCTTCCAATGCACATAATTGACACGTAAATAACGTTAGCAGTTACAAGGATTTTTCTGAGACTTCATAACATTTACCCATATCACATAAGGTTTTTGAAAAAGCTTGTTAAAAATCAGAAAAAAAAGCTGAAAAAATGTTCACTTAAAAACACCAAAATACCTGAGCTGAAGGCAGTGAAGGCACCAAAACAAGAGGTATTTTTTGAATGCATTGGTTCCATTTTTGCCACCAAAACCAAAGTCCTCCAATCATTGCAGTTCTTAGCAGGAAATGTTTCTAACCTGTGCATGGAAGGAGACCTTCCCTGAACTGATCCTGACCCATACATTTGCTCTGTGCTGCCCATACTCTGCTGCTTGGATGTAGCCCGCACATATTTTTATTTGAATCGCAGCCTGGCTCTCCCAGTCACGAGAAAAACCTTTGAATTACAAGTAACTTGTCTATTGAATTGAACCCTTGTCTTCATAGAAATAGGAATGTAAAACAAAAACAAAAACAGAAACAAGGAGAAAAAGCCACCGATTCTCTTCATTTTAGAGGACGAATTTTTTTTGGGGGAAAAATAATGTTATTTTGCATTTCATACCAAGAATACCAGCTGCCAGGAACATCAGATAGACAACGGGAAGTATCCAATACTAGTGCAAGCAACTGTGCTTGTAAAAAATATCTAAAAGGCAACTTCTGAAAAAGGGAAAGCTTTAAATTACAGGAGAGTGGGGTTTTTTTTTTGGGGGGGTGGCTATTTTTAGACAGTCTTTGTTTTATAGACAATTGTTGGAAGCAAAATAACTAAACTGACTTGCAGAACTACATAATTCTTTTTTTCTTTCCCCTTATGGCTGTGTGTTTTCTCTATTACATGGCAAAGACCATTAGTACCACTAAAGGAGCTGAATGCAATTTCCTAAATAACGCCTAAATAATAATGTGACAGATTGCTTGAACAGTCTGAGTTCCTTGAGATGTAGTATTTTTTAAAAAAACAAGGTTTAGATTAGAGAATTTAGTATCACTTAATGACCTTAACTAGCCAGCTTCTTCCATAGTTATTTGGTTTTAATGGTAGAGCAAAACATAAAAAGCTTAAAAACTTGACAAAATGCATCAATCAGGAATACTGCCACAGGCTGTTAAAACAACTGGCATACTGTCAAAAGGTGGCTTGCAAGGCAGCTATCCACCTTTTTTGATGAAAAGCTTCTTTTCCTTTTCATGAGGCTCACAAGATAGCGACAAGAAAAAAAAAGGCAAAATACTAACTCACTTTCATGAATCCCCTATTTTCATATCCATGGTTATGTGCCCAAATATTGTTGTGTATATAATTTTCTTCCCTCTGTGAAATTATTTGAAAGGAACTTGTTTACAACTTAAAAAAAAAAAAAGGCCCAGCATTTATTTTTTTGCTGACAAATCTCTGCAGGCATTACATTTGCATTAGCAGTAAAAAAATATTGCAGTAAATCTCCACCTCACAAAGCTTTCTGTAGCCATCTGTCAGGAAATCTGTATTAGCCTGGAGTAAGCATCACTCCATGTGTACTTTTTTCCTTACTGTAAGGTTAAAAAGTTTCAGTACTGATGATAACGTGAACTCAATTCATCAGACAGAAATCAGGAAGATGTGCAGAACGCACACAAGGCGGTTCCACTAACTCATTCCAGGGTGAGGCTTTAAACATCTGATTTATGGGGATTGGCCGTCTTGAGCCTGCCGAGTTGAATACCCAAAACCTTTCCACGTCACAGTTTCAAGACATTTGCCGCTGCTGGCAGGAACAAGGGTAGTTGTAATTCACGGGGCACAGAGGAACGGGCTCCTTGGCCCTGTGGTGCCCCCCTCCGTCAGCACAACCCCTGGCCCCATCGTCTGGGAACACGCTGCCCTCAGTCTCCATAGAGCTCCCAACCCAACAGGAAATTACAGTGTTGATGGTTTCTTTTTTCTACAGTGACATCAAACATTTATAGTGACACATAGAAGAATATATTATATATTTATATAAATATATAAAATATTTATATAAAATATATAAATAAATACATATACAAAATATGGCATTACTTTCCAGAGAGATGTTACATTTCACAGGCCACCTTTCCTTATCCAGATTCCATTGTCATACAGAATTTGTCACGAAGTTCAGTAAACAATCAGCCTCAAAAAAAAAATAATGCTGTCAAAGTCCTCCTTATGTGAAAGCGTCACATACCATAACGAAACCAAATCACTTGTCTTCCGATTAAAAGGACATATAACATCATGGCAGAGAGTTGCTTTAAATATTTAAACCAAATGATTCTTATTCTATGCTTAGATGCAGGCAAATAATTTCTACCAATGTCAATGCAAGCAACAATTTTGTGTAGTATAAACGAAGTGTGGGGGTCTCAACCACGATCCCCCATCTTGTCAGCATTGTTTTCAACAGGAGTTCCCCATACAGAATACGTGCTTTGGTAGAGTGCACCAAGACAACACAGAATAGATACAGCTTTTCAAAATAAATAAGCGAATAGAAGGGTGGTACTGTAATAGCAATTTTTTGTCCGTGAATATCCTGTATTAGTGTGAGCAAGAAACGGAGGAAATGCAAGCCCTGAAGCAAAGGACAGACAGAAGAATGCTTTACTGAGAGCTTCAGTGCAACTGTTACCCTTTCCAGTGGCATAATTCAGTGACGGGTACATTAGAAAAACCAATAAAATAATAACAATAAAAAAAAAATATTATCTTGGTATTTGTAGTTACTTCAATTAACAAAACTTAATCTCTTCTCCAAACACTTCTTTTGCTCCACAAATTCATTTCTATTATCTATAATAGGTCACTGTGTGTGCATATGGATCTATACATATTTGTAAATCATTCCATATCCTTATTTTCTCTTTGCATACAGAAGTATACACTAGAATTATTGTGTAGTATTTGGTATTCACATGTTACATTTAAATAAAGTTTATTAAAAAACAATTATATTAAATACAGACTAGCAGAATATTCATAATATATTTTACAGAAAAAATAGCCATGTCTTTATTTTAGAAATATGTTTCTTTAAAAAGTTGAGATTTCTATAAAACTTTTTACCCGTGAAAATGTTTCCCGTCAGACCTGTAAAAAAAGCTTAACCTTTAAGCTTTTTTTATTTTTTTTAAAAAATCCTTGTGGGTTTTTTTTTGTTTTGTTTTGTTGGTTTTTTTAATTTAATACTTTTACAAGCTTACAATCTGTAAATTCTTTAAAATAAAAAACCAGTATCTTTCGGGATCAAATTGGTCACAGGCCGTTCTTTAAAAAGTCAGTGGAGACTCCCTGAATCCATTCTGAAGTGCCTTTTGTTTTTCTCTCTGGGTATCAATAGTGCAGGTTTACGTGAGAATTCAGAGCTCCCTACACGTCCTAAAGGAAGCCCAACGCGTGTCGGAGACAGGGTGCAGCTGCAGCAGCGTCCGCAGAGGCTGCGACTCCCCATCCGCTGCAGGAGGCAGAGCTCGTTACTCCACGCATAACGCAGTCCACAGTGTTTGCCCAGCCCCTCCAAGGTCTCTGCGAGCTCCGGTGGCCACGCACAGATGCCAGAAGAGCTGGCACCCAGCCCTCATTTGCTTTCCAAGTTATAGCAGTGGACATCTCCTTTTCCCTTCCCATCATACCCGGGAAGCGGTTGTCCGTATTTATCCACACACCAGCAATAACCTCTCTTTCGGCCTTTGGATGGGCGACACTGAAACAGAGTAAAAGACCCAGTTAACATTATTTTTGTTTTCTCTGCTCTTAGTGTTATATAGCAGGGATTCCCGCTCATTTGATAGCTGCACTTACATATCCTGGCCATACCTGACAATCAAACAGAATATTACCACTACAAAGTATGACAATAAAAGCTTACCTGCTCTGCCCACCAACCCCTGTGAGTCTAATTACTCCGGAACAAAACTGCTCTGAGAAATACCAGGAAACAGCCTTTATGAACTACTGCCTATTACATTAGGCAGCACAGTTGCCCCCTTTGAATACCAAGACTACTTGTTAACAGTACGGGCTGATGACTGGGACCCATCTTTGGAAAGAAAAGTTAACAGATTCGTTCTACACTAAAGCACAGATCTGGCAGAGAGTCATTGCAGCAATAAACACCCTTGGCTTGCATTTGTTTGCTGGAGCAATTTCAATACTGTTGTTGACATTTATTAACAGATACATAATCCTTCTGTAATGGAGGTATCACTACAACAAACTTGTAGGTGTACTAGAACTTTACACGTACATTTTCCTATAAATAAGGTTGCTTATAGACTAGTCTATAACCTATGTCAGCTTTAGAAGTTGGCTGGTGGAATTTGCCAGCAATGCTGACCAACGTGAAACTACCACTAGACGCTGGAAAAGACGCTGAACTTCTTTAGAAACAGTAATGCAGTAAAAATGCATTATAAAATTTTGTATGTACTAAGTAATGCTCTCCCCAAGGAGCCAAGAATGGTAAAAACGACACTAAAGGAGATGACACGCTGCAGGTTGCATTCAGTATGCAACCCTGGACACAGTTAGATACTGTGAACCTCTGGGACCCCGCAAGGTTTTCATCCACTCAAAAGACGTGTGTCTCCAGGACACAGATTATCTCACTAGGTTTGCCACAGTCAACCTCATTACCAAGATACAGCCAAGTTTTGAGACTTGGTGATACAGGATTCTCTGCAGATGCTAACAAAGGTGGCTGCTTAGTCAGGACATACTTACAAAGGAGGCAGTGATGCAAATATACCCAGGTTTTCAAAGACGGAGGTTTCATCTGTTGCACTGCCAACAACAACCGAAGACAGGCTAGACTGAAGCCACTTATGACCCTCAACACTGTGAAGGCTATCCTGTAAGCCAAACAAATGCTGCCTCCAAGATCACACTCACAGCAATTCAAGTATTTCAAAGGTTCAGGCTGGTACAAATCGGGCAAACTTTGCCGCTACTGCTCAACTGCTTGTTTTCCAGAGTCTAATATAAATGTCCCCATCTCCCATGTAGGTATGGCAGTGGCTCACAAAGCTAAGTGTCTTTTCCACGTGCAGGTACGCAAGTAAACATCAAGCAAGTACTGGGCTTCACATGCTGCCTAAAGTGCCTGATTTTTCCCACATCTGGTTTAGGACCTCAGGCAAAAGGGTGGTATTTTGGACAGAACTGTGAATATAGGTCATTCCTGGGGACAGCCTGCACCAGCGCATTGGGCCCTGAGCCAACTAATTTGTGGCAGCACAGAGGAGGGCAGACAGTCTTCACAAAGAAGTTGTGAGAGAGAGATGGGAGCAGATCACACATTAGACACAAACTTCTGAACAACCTTCCATCTTGTTTATTTTCCTTTAGAGTAAATGAAGTAATGTTAATCACCGTAACCGCAAGTTAATCTACTACCCTCATGATATATTTTTGAGTAACAAGCCCAACGCAGAAATATACAATGCCTTCTCTTTGAATTTGCAGTCCTTATGCATTAGCTCTATGCAAATGGACGGCAGCAGGATGACAAGATCAAGCTTAAAGTACGTATCAGCTTATTTTAGGAGAGGGTGAAGAAGTTCAAACCTACTGAGAGAACAGCTACATTAATAATTTGCTGAACTACACCGTTAGCTGCATTTGAGTTCTAGTTACATGTTCAACTGTTTTTCTGTACTAAATCTTTAAACCTAAGTTTTACAACTTACGTTTATTGTCTCAAAAGCCTGACTAGGGCTTGCATGTATTCTCCAAGATTTCCGCGAATGGCTGCTCAAAGTCCACTGACATCAATGGGAAATTTTCCTTCAATTTTGGTGGCAACTGGACTGGACTGTAGCTTAAGTGGTACTAACATTTAGTGACTTAAATTCTTCATGCTCAAACTGAGGAATTCATAAACAACAGCCTTTGCATAATTTAAATTTTACAGAAAAGGAAACTGAGGCAGCAGTTCTTGAGTTGTTTTTCCCAAGAGAGCAGGCACAGATGGAGCCCAAATTAGAGCACAGGGCTTCTGGCTGCCAGCCTGGCGCTTCGGCAATGAAACTACACTTCTGCTAATAATAGTAACACAGCCTCCCCTTTTAGAAGTACTATATGAAGTATGTTACACAACTCTCGCTGATTCATAGGCTTGCATCACTCTCAAAACAAATGATCAATTAAAGTTATCTCATGTTGTTGGAGTTTTTGATTGCTTTTTACGGTTGCATAGTTAATTTTCAGAATTAACGACAACATGAAGTTAGTCTGTAGGAACACCTTCCCTACTAATAATATTTTTTAATTCCTTCTAGACAACCCATTTGGAAAACGAAACCCTTAGGTCATTCTACAGCTGAAATAATGCTCTGTGATGAAACAATTTACCTTTTCCAATCTGCAATTTTGTACTACCCGCTCAGCCGTGCTGTCCATAGTAGAATCATAGAACGTGTTGGGTTGGAAGGGACCCTCAAAGGTCATCTAGTCCAACCCCCCTGCAGTAAGCAGGGACACCTTCAACTAGATCAGGTTGCTCAGAGCCTCATCAAGCCTGGCCTTGAATGTCTCCAGGGATGGGGCCTCCACCACCTCTCTGGGCAACCTGTGCCAGTGTCTCACCACCCTCATTGTAAAGAACTTTTTCCTAATGTCTAATCTAAACCTACCCTGCTCTAGTTTAAAACCATTGCCCCTCGTCCTGTTGCTACATGCCCTTGCAAACAGCCTCTCCCCAGCTTTCTTATAGGCCCCCTTCAGGTACTGCAAGGCCTCCCTGGAGCCTTCTCTTCTCCAGGCTGAACAACCCCAACTCTCTCAGCCTGTCCTCATAGGAGAGGTGCTCCAGCCCTCGGATCAGGTAAAGCTGATTCAAAAGTGATGCTTTTATCCTGAAGCAGCTAGCGTATGGGAAAAAAAAAATAATCATCTGCTCTTCTGCATTTTTACTCCACATACATTTCAAGGCTCTGCCCAGCTCTTCTGTGTGACTTCAGAAGTCCAAAAAGCTGGAAAACTGCCCACATGGTGGAGCCAATAATTACTTCTGATAGAAACACCAGCTGCCAGCTTCCATGCCACCTGCCCCTCTCCCTTCCACAAACAAGTGCCGCAGAGGCATTCGTGGGGCGCAGCAACCCATATGGTATCCCATTGAATATGGTCAGCCCAGAATTCTCCGTGGAGCTACAACTGTGGTCTCCCGGAACAGACAGCAGACAACATTGACATATACCTCGGGCCGTTTTGGCTCCTGCCAAGCCCAGCCCTGTTTTCAGTGGAACGATGCCAGCTCACATTTAGGTGAGTATCTGGCTCCAGTATACAAATATGGGGCAATTCTAGTAATTGCCCCATATAATAATTCTGATTTCATCAGAACCTTTTTTTCCATGCTTGAGGCAGAAACGTGCCTGTATCAACCTACTCCATGTAAATATACCTATATACTGCAGTCAAATAGTACAACATTACGTGTGTGATTTATTAAGAACTCTAAATTTTAATATATCTGATTTTAAAAAAGTTTATATGTAAACACAAGGTGTGAAATATTTTTCATGTTATACCCTGACAGATAAGTTCATGTTCTCAAAATTTTTTCACGTATGCCAATTACTCCCTATGGTTGTTCCTGAAAAGTCAGTTTCTAGATATCCACAAATGTCTTGAAAAATAACTTCTTTCAACTTGACTGGAAAAGCAGGTGACCAGGAAGACAGAACATATTAACATGTGAAGCGCCTCCTGAAGGAGTTTTAATGGTTTCCAGGGTGATCATAATTTTTCAGATGCCAACACATCTACTACATTATCATCCTAGGCAGTGGTTTTGGCAGCTGTTTCCAGCATCAAAAATGCCTAGCTCACACTTATTTTTTGATGGATTTACTGTCTGTTTCCTAACCTATTATGCTGAATTTTGTTGTCACAACAGAATATAACTGAATTACAGATTGAATGCTGCTAATAATAGCAATGAAGGAAACCAATAAAATAGTCTAGCGTTCTGTTAATGAGGTCAGACACCTGCTTGTGGTGCCTAAAATATTGGACCTACATGTTGATGCTCCAAAAAGAAAACCAAACACACACAATTGTCGCACTGCCTTGCAGACAGTGAAATCAGTCTGGACAGGACTCGCCCTCTCCTCAAACTGATGCTTTTTTTCTAGGAGTTAACTCTACAAGGGCAACTCATATACATAATCTTTGGTTTGTATTTTGTTCATGTGAGAAGCAGCCTGCCTCTGTAATCCCTACCTGTGAAGGCCTGTTCCCAGGGCTGATTTAAGGTTCATTTACAGGGGAAGCACTCCAGCAGCATTTCATGCAGAATATTTACTCACGTGGGCTCCATTTGTAGGCATCTCCTATAAGATCCCAAGCTGTTTCAAACTACCATTGAAACCACTGGACCTGTGTAAATTGGCAGCACTTGACAAGGCTGGGCAAGTATGAAAGTGCCCCTTCATCTTCTATGCTCACTGACCGGATAAGCTGTTGAACATAGAGCAGGAACCTTTCCTAAAGCACTTTGAAAGTCTCTAGGCAGCACAGAAACTACACAGGAGGGCAGAAGCGTGTCTTTGCTCTGTCCCGACACCTTATTCTCGTTAATCAACTTTTAGGAACAAAGACTAGGTAAGAGTATTATCTGTCTTTCCTATTTTTTTTCCTCCGTATTTCCTTTCTCTCTGCCTTAGTGGCCGAACTATGACTACGCTTTGAAGTACAGTCATCCTTAAAAGTAAGACACTGTAATACGTGCTTACTGTGAAGCTGATTTACTACATACACATGCCAGAGACTGCATGCAAACCACCGCCTTTTTGCTAACACAGCAAAAACCTCAGAGTCTGAAGACAGATGAAAGGAAAATCTACTGAACAAAGTAAATACCAATCTGCAGTCTTCTGTAATACCTAGAGAAGCAAAGGGCCTACAGTGGGCTTGTGTGCCTTGAATACAGTTAAATGATGTGCTGTTCTAGGGTAGCTAAGCAAATGCTGCTATGGCACAGGCACAAAACACAGTCCTAGCCTCACTCCGCACAGCAGTCCGACGTATTTTCTGAACGAATGCAGACCGAGATGCGAGCGCTTGCTCTCTGCTAGTTTACACGCAGTGGGACACAGATGACATGGGCTTCTCTAAACTCCAGACAATAAAAAGAAACTCTGTCCCTGCTCGGGAGTTGCCACCACCTGCTCGGGAAAAGCTGTGGGGCATAGACAAGCTCAGCAGCATGCACCAAAGGTCAAACAGTGCAGTCAGTGCTGGGCTGATGGCAGAAGGGGAGGCTGGAAACCTCACCCCTATTGAAAACGCCCCACCTGACACTACCAGCTTAACACAGAGCTCCAGGGAATACCCGAAAGGGAAAGACTGTTTCCAAGAAAGGTGGAAGCCAAAAAATGGAGAGATACCATTCCTAAAATAAGGTTGCCCGGTCAGAGGTTAGCTTCTCACTTCCAACCAATGAACTGCATTAGCTGGTAACACAGAGTCAGCCACTCCTTTGGTTACCAGAGATAGAGAGGCTGACTTGTGTAAACCCAAATGGGAGAGCAAGATGGTCCACACAGAAAAATCTGTCCTTACAGAGGGTTTGCCTTTAGGAAAATCTTGAAGACTCTTTTCAATTCAGGAAATTTTGGAATTATACCAAGAAACACATTTGGAGGCAGGTCACTAACTAAACACTGGAATTAGAACGGATGAGCACACGAGGCAAAGAACCTGGCACGTCTCACACATCCCCAAGTTCCTAAATGAGCTTCAAGGGCAGCACTGAATGGAGAATGCTGGCATAGCTCAACCCGTCACAACTAAAGCATAAATACCTGCAGTTTAGGTCTGCACTTGTCAAGAAAGGTCACAACCCCAGAATCAAAGAGGGCTGAGAAGCCACCCTTGCTGCAGAGTAACTACTAGATGTATCACTTTCACGATAACATGACCTGGATTTTGGAAGCGATCTGTGTCGCGCATAAAGGACAGATACATGCCTTTCTCAAGTTGCTTTTTGTAATATGATCCAGCGCAGTTCTTCTAGGAACTCTCAAGCAGCTATTTACAATTCAAAGCATTGATCTATTGCAGTCATATGGTGACTGCAACATTTAGCTCTGTGGGTTATTACACAGGCACTGCTTTTTTTAAACCAAAAGGCATTAGTATCTAGGACACTAGCCAATCTATGTTGATTAGGTATGAAGTTTCTCAAATGAATCTGTTGTCATGACCAACAGAAAATAAAAACACTGTCCCCACTTGACAAGCTTCAGCACTATCAGATCAGGTCCTAAAACTGGAAACGAACCAGTTCCTCTGTAAAATGATACAAAATGCACCTTGCTGGCAAGATCCTTCAGCAAAGATGCAGAAAAGGTGAACTGCATTCATTGAAATGATCAAGACTCTGTACTTACTTGCTTTTTCTTGTAGAACCCCTTCTTGTCACAATTTGGAATATGAAAACCCCTGGGACTCAAGACATTCAGGATCTTTAGGTGGTTTAAAGTGTCTTCCATTTCTCTCCGACAGGGACCCTGTTAACGAGCATATTTTAGAAAACACAGATGAAACTTCATTCCCAAATGCTGTCTTTCATGCAAGAGGTAATACATCTTTAAAGGGCAAGAAGCACAAACCCAAACAAATCCATTAAAAAAAAGGGATGGTTGGATATATGAAAAGGCAGACCATTCACAGATAAAATTCTGACTTTCTGCTTTATTCAGGATTAAGTGATTTCTAAACGCTGAAGACCCTATGCCATGCTGAGGCACAGGCTGGCTTTTCCAGTTGAAATCACAGTCACATATACCTATGGGAAGGCTTATCCAGTATGTACGTAAATCAATCATATATAACATAACTTAGGTTTGGAAAATCTTGCCTTGCACCAAGCGGGAAAAGAAGGCAGGCAACTGGAAA
This sequence comes from Rissa tridactyla, assembly GCF_028500815.1. Classification (NCBI taxonomy): domain Eukaryota; kingdom Metazoa; phylum Chordata; class Aves; order Charadriiformes; family Laridae; genus Rissa; species Rissa tridactyla. The sequence continues at coordinate 106,785,008 of NC_071467.1, read as the reverse complement.
TACACCACTTGGTAGATTTTCCCTAATGCCATTTCATTTTTGTCATTCTGCTGGATTTGAAAGGTTACATGAAAAATATTTAATTAAAAACAAGTAGTTTGTCATAATGTATATGCATCTATAAAAATACTGCAACTTTGGACAACAATTCACAGTTTCAACTGGAACAAACGGATGCAGCCATGCAAAGGAACAGTTGCGTGCAACATTCTCATTAGATATGTCACGTTTTGCCTAACTTTCTCCATCTGCGAAAGCCTGACAACAATGCAGTGAGGATTAGCTCTGGGACAATGAGCCAAAAAGAATTTCCAGAAGCACTTTTAAGAACATGTCTCAAATGCCAACTAATTATTTCTCACTGCAGCCCTCCGGGGCAGGGAGTAAAGCATTACGAGCCCCACTTTGCAGTCAGAAAACCAGGAGTGGAGGAGTTCACGTCTTGCCAGAGGCCAAGAAGGCAGTCAGTGTCAGCAGTGGGACTGAGATTCAAGAGTCACAGCCTACAAACTGTGTACTTAGCAACACTCCTGTCTGGGCATATTACTGACTGGGTCCACCAGCCTGCTTCTTCAGCAGAAACCCCAAAAAATTCTTTTGCATGATTGCATGCGTTTAAAATGTTTAAACTGCTGTATCAACACAAAGACTCACTTGGTGCAATTTTTAAGACATTTATACCTTTAAATAGTAATATTAATAGTTTGCTCATGTAAAGTGTCTTTCATGTCATTATCTGGAAGCATACAGAATCCACCGTTTTACTGGAGTTTAAAATTGACTTTTTTTTATTACCAAAGGCCTTCCTTGCTGCTTTCGTATGTCTTTTTTCAGTATCAACCTCACAAGCTCTAAACCTGTGCTTTAAATTGCTGCTCTTATTGGCAGTTCCTTAAAAAAATGAAACTGCTCAGACATGCTGACTGCAAATCACACACGTTCAAAGATTTGGTCCTGAGTTAGGCCTCCAAAAAGATCAAGAGATTTTTTTTTAATTATTATTTTGAAGCAGGCTTCCAAAGTCAGAGAGATCAATATCAAAAGCTAACATGCAGACACAGCTAGAAGGGCATTTGCTGACAAAGGCACCTGTCCCCGATGGGCTTATTTCTGGTTCTTACAGACACCAACAGCCCTGGTAAGTCAGCTCATGGGGCCCAACTACCACAGAAGTGAAATGTTCATCCTAATTTATACCAGGACCCTGTTTCCTCAGAGCTACCGAAGTTCATTCATTTACTGTAGGCAGTTTACTTCACATTTTTGGGAGGAGGACATGCTGGAAGGCAGATACTGAGATGTTTTTACTAGACAGCTGGACATCAGTGACAAACTACACAGGCAGCTTCACCACCCTTGCCGTGTTAACTTGGAGGCCACGCTCTCTTCAGACACAATTTTGCACTTCTTTTGCAGATGGGAAGCCATGTCTGGTTTCACCACAACTGTTTTGACAAAATGCCAAAGCATATCCAGACATAATTTTTAGGTCATCTGGCACAGGCACACGGATAATCACTGGGTTATCAGCCAGGATGTCCAGGAAGAAGAATTATTCTCCCCTCAGATTCACCACACTCCAACTGCCCTGCAGATCCACTGGGCACAGTCAGCAGGAAGCAATGGCAACTCGTGTGCCTGTGAGCCTTTGCATTTAAGCAGTGGCATCAAATGATGACTGCAAGTGGAGGCAGCGTTCAGCACATCACACAAACAATGACTGATCAGTCAAGATCCTAATCTTCAACCCAGCCTAAGTTTATCTCCCTTGATTTGTGCCATGGAGTGTGAACACCGTGCCGCTACACTGAATGCGAAACATCTTTTTCCCATCACTGCAACCCAATAATGCTGTTTGCCAATAAATTTAATGATGTCTCTATTAAACCTGTGCCAAGTCCACCCACACAAATGTGTGATAAATATAGAGGGAAACAAGAACTTTCAATCTCCAAGAAATGACTTTGTGAAAATCATAATTGTATCAATGTAAACATCATTGTGTTTTCTGAATGTGATCTGCTTGATCTGCTAATAGTCTGCATTCGCAGATCCAATAGTTTCACTGGTTAAGCAGCCAGAATGCCCTAAATGGCTACAACAATTACCATCATTTAGTTCTTTAGTTTATTTATTTATTTAGTCATATGCATAACATGCATATACATACACACACGCACACACTCCGATGCTCAGAGATGCCTTTCCGTTTACAAAAGTACTCACGTATTCAGTCTCTTGTTTGGATTCAGAAGAGAAATTCAGTGTATCCGTACTCTGTGAATCATATTCCACTTTATAGCGCTGCGTATTTTTGGCTTGCACTTTCCTGATGATATCTATTTTGATGTGTGGCGGATGAGATTTGGAATCTGGCACCCTGTGAGAGTTTGGGACGGCCTGATTTTCTGTGCTGCTGGTACTCCGGTCTTCTTCTTCTGAATCACTGGAATTTCCTTCAAGAAGAACAAATGCAGTGAAGACACAATGTTAATTAACTGCCAGCTGCGTCTGGAAGGGCAACAAGCCACTAGATTAGTCTACGCGCTTAACTTTCCTTTACAAAATAGCAATATACGAAAGATTAACAACTTAGCATTCCGCATGCATCAGCACGTTTGTTGCCGAGCAATGACTTTTGTAGCTGAAGCATCCCCTTGCTCCCAGCTGCCTCGCAAGGTACGCCGCCGCACCGCCCGTGCCGTCTTGCCCAGCACCCGACAACTAGCTACCTCCACCCCGCTGCAAGCCACCACCGCCCCGGTTTGTCGCCCCTCGGCGTCGGCTGCAGTTTCCGCCGCCGGCAGGAGGGGGCAGGCCTGCGCAGCCGGCGGAGCGGCGGCCGCCGGAGCGGGGAGCCCACGGCAGCCCCACGGGCGCTGGCGGCGCGGTGCCTTCCCCTCCGCGCCTGCTGAGCCACGGCTGACTGAATCCGCTTCAGTTAAAGGCGGCGGGCTGGGGTAACTTATGGGCTGTAGCGTGACTCTCTGTCTTCCCCCGGAAGGCGGTTTGCTTGCTTGTGGATTTTTTTGTGTTTTTTTGTGTTTTTTTTTTTTAAATAAAAGGCTTTAATACAACACATTCTACCACCTTGAGTTTCACGGTTCTAGTTATCTATTCTTAATGCTTTTTCCTTCTTAATTTTATTCAACGTACTGAACAAGAAAGAGGAAAAGAAAATAGCACGTTTTCATTCTTCTGCCATTAAAATCAGAAACGTTTCTATGTGTACAAAATACATTTTAAAGATAACGGACAAAAAAATGCCATTCATTCTGTAACGGTGTCAAAGGACAAACGTGTGCTTTCATTACGAGCTTCAATAATATTTTCTCTTTACCATCCACAAAAATACAGGAGAAGCACATTTTTCCAAAATACTGCATAAGCCCAGTGTTCCTGTACCTTCTGAGGTATTTGCTTACACTGCATTTCTCCCTCTCAGGAGACTCCTGCAGCGTAACTGTAACTGTCTGCATTTCCTCCAGGGAATTTTTCAAGTTTGGACATTCCTACCAGCTAAGTAGCTAAGTCCCACTAGTTCCTGCCTTGGCTGCTGGCCACTTTTTTCTTTTTTTTTTTTTCCTTAAAGGAAATTATTTTGTGAGTGCACAATGACAACTGATGTGCAATGAACATCCTGGACATCTGTATTAAAATTGTACCTGATGGCTCACTGAAAAAAACCCACAAAAGCCAAGAAATTCAGCGGTAAACCTGAAAGCCCATGTTCATGTAGCCCATTGGCTCTAAATATTTCAACGCAGGCAGTATAGTGGCACTGCCAATACACAGGAACAGGGGAGGAACAGGAGGAGGAAGAGGGATTCAAGTTAACATCTTCGTACCGGTGGTTTTAGTGGAGCCACTGCTGGCAATCGACATAATTGACCAGGAAAATCCAACTCTCAGTGCAAATGGATTAAGGAAGTTTAAGTCTTAAATCTAAATTTCCTGGCTTTTGTGGGTTTAACTCAGACTCTCAGTGGTATTTGAACATATTTTCGGTGGTTTAATATCCTGTTTTTTAAACAGTGGAGTTTTTTTTTTCCACGTTCTCAATGAAGTTTGCAAGAAATGACACAAAATGTTATAAACCTGAATCTCCTAACTATAACTACTATGCGTACTAGTTTTTCTGCGATCTAGTCCAGTTCATTAGTTTGCCTCCTCTGCCAAAAATAAGTACAAAATATTCTTAATGTGCATTAAATAATTGCCAGGCTGGTCATTTCAGTTTAGACAGACCATCCCACTGCAATAGCACTTCCTACACTTTAATTTGGAACAGTCATAATGCCGCATTTTAAACTGTAAAGCATATTTGAATAGCTCAGTTTGACAAAACTTTGTGCCACGTACCCTCAAAACAGAATCAAAGCTGCTATGAGAGTTACTTGCCCTGTTTTAAAAAACATATTAAAAGGGTTGCACATGCACAGTACTACTTAACACTTTTGTGCCCCCAAAAGATGACATGTAAAGTAAGTTAGCGGCCTACTACAGTTGCTGTTAAGAAGCTACTGTAACATACACCACCTCATACCGATTTCTAGCAATTTCTGTAAACTAGGAATGATCAAAAGTGTAGCACATGACGCAGGACCTAGCTGTAAGGGAGATGATGTGATCCTGCTCAGGGAGAGTGTGTACCAGGGAGTGTTGAATTTAAAGCTGAAAGTGGAGCAGTCCCCGTGAGGGGGGGGGACACTACGTGTCACACAGGTTCAGTGTACTTCTTCCTTCTTGCACCCCAGGTTTGCAACCTTCACTCCTTGAATGTGAATTGTAAGGGTCCTACTTTGCCCTTTTTAAAGAATCGAAGCTCCTACCAACTTAAAAATCTGAGTTCTCCCTCAGACAAGAATGCAGAAACACAACACAGCATTTTGATTGTTTAGGCTGAAAATGGAAAGATTTTCAGCAAAGTGCAGCTCTGTCTTCCCCTTTCTCCTTATCTAACAGTCACGATTTAAAACACTACCCCTGCATTACCCAGCACCGACTCCCAAGTATGCAGAGACGCCCCTCGTTTCCAATTCATGTCAAGGATTAATACGCAGAGCCAGGTTCACGTGATGATGGAAGCCGCTCCATGTTCCAATGAGATTTAAAACTTCCGTGAGTACCTCCGAACTCTCCCTCATTCAAATTGTCACAGCTTGGGAGCAGAACACAAGTAATTATAATAAGGCATCTCCTACTCCCATAGTTAACTGGCGCACTGGTGCCACTTCCTCAGCTAAAGAGAGGCCAGCCAGAGTCCCTGCAACCTAGCTGAAAACTCCTGGCTTTTTAAAAATGCAAACAGTGGAAAGCCTTTTGACACAGTTTTCCATTAAATAAATGTTAACATACTCGCTGTTGGTTAGCAAACAGTTTAATGAAATGTTTGCACGCAGGGCCTCTGCTTTCTTGATCTGAATCCCAAGTTTCCCTGTCTTAAGTTTCCAACAGTGCATGCTAACGGGAACTTTTTCCAACCGTCCCTTCCTCTTCAAACAAAACAAAACCTGCTCTGTGAATGTCTCATTTACAAGACATGCAAGAGGTACGGGAAAGCTTCGTTTGACCAAAGATTTATTTGCAGTGCAGGCAAAAACCCTCTTAAATAGTGCTCTGCAAACGCTTTGTTCTGAGTCACCACCCTTCCCGGGCCAGGGGCATATTTAACTCCCCCTTTTTTTTTTCTTCTTTTTCTCTGTGCTTAGCATTCCCCTGACTTAGCCACGCTGCAGCGCAGAAGTTAGCCCACACTCTCCAGTTTTCTCGAACCCTCTTTCCAGGAACACTGGGGACAAATCGCGAGGATTTCACCCTCCCTCCCATCCAGGCTCTGCAGCCTGGCAGCCCCACGCACCCGCAGGAGCAACACGCGATCCCTTCCCACCCCCCCCCCCGAATTTTCGTAAAAAACAGCTACTCTGCCTCTTGCGGGAAGCTACTTCTTAGCATCGGCGTTGAAAAAAACAAATATATACATAAATAAGGTATAACGGGTAAATCTTCCTTTCCTTCGGTAACAGCACCCCTCTTTCAAAACGACCCCCCAGCCTCGGCTACGCCGCTGCCCGAGAAACCCCCCCGCGGGCCGGCAGCCGGCGGGCAGCGCCGGGCAGCGAGCGAGAGGCTTCTCCGCAGGAACAGGTCTGCAGCACGCCTGCCTGCCTGCCTGCCTGCCTGCCTGCCTGCCTGCCTGCCTGCCTGCCTGCCTGCCTGCCTGCCCGCGCCGCCCCCTCCTCCTGCTGCGTGCAACTTACGTTTTAACTTTTTTTTAAAAAAAAAATAAAATAAAAAGGCAAGGAAGCAGCGAACGAGAAAAGAGCCGCGCATGCATGCCACCTCTTCGCGCTTCTTCGCCCCCTGCCCCGAGGCGCAGCCCCCTTACCTGCAGCGTTCGGTCCCGGCAGCAGGAAGGCCCGCAGCTTGCCGCCCGCCGTAGCGTTGGTGCAGAGGCCGCGGCCCTCCAGCAGCGCCTGCAGCGGCCGCGCCTCCTCCCGCCGCGGCTGGCAGCTGAGGCCGGCGCCGCAGCGCTCGGTGTAGATGCCGCAGTGCTGCCCCGGGCGCAGGGCGCAGGTGAGGCAGCAGCCGCAGCCCGGCTCCCGCACCCGCTCGGCGCAGTCGGGCTGCAGGGGCTTGCACTGCTGCAGCGCCCGCGCGTCGCAGGGCTCGCAGCGGACCACTGGCCCCGCCAACGCCGCCGCCGCCGCCGCCCGCCGGACCAGCAGCGCCAGCGCCGCCGCCGCCACTGCCCACAGCACGCCGGGCCGCGGCACCATGGCAACCGGCGGAGGGGGGCCGCCGGGAGGCGCCCCCGCGCACCCCCGGGCGGGGAGCGGGACGGGCAGAGCCCGGCGCCGGCACGCACAGCCCGCGCCGCCTCCGACGGGGGCTGCGGGGACAGGAGCTTCCAGCCGCTCGTAACCCCACCAGCGCGGGGAAGCAGGAGAGCGGCGCTGCCGGCGCAGACACGCCGACCCTCTCTTCAGCCGCCTGCCTCCAGTCACATAAAGGTAGTGAGAGCTCGCCAGCAACAAAGGCAACTTTTTCCTTCTTTTTACCCCCCCTCCTCCCTGCAGAGCGCCTGAATCACTTGGCTTGACACTTTCGGGTTTTTGCCACAACACTCAGGAAAAAAATAAATTACAAAATAAAACGCCTTGTAAAAGTAAAAATGAAAATAAAAATTTTAAAAAAGCCAAGCCCAGACGATCTGAAGAAAACTTGGTCCAAAAAACGCTTCAGAAAAGAAAGAAGGAGAACGAGCGGAGGTGAGGGGGGGGGAAACAGAGGGAGGGGGGAAAATAAATGAAGAAAGCAAGGTTCCCGTCTTTTTATTCTCTTTGCCGCCTCCGCTCACCGCCACTCTGCGCCCATCTGTCCCCTTGTGCCGCCCGGCCCGTCCTATATAGGACCGCGGCCGCCGGCCCGCCCCGCGCCATGAATAACGAGCGGCGCGGCGCGGCGGGGAGCGCCGGCCCCCGCCAAACCCATGTTTCGGTCACGGAGGGCTGGGAGGGCGGTGCGTGGGGCGGGGGGCGGGACGGGGGGACGGGGGCGGTGGTGCCGGGGGTTTATGGGCAGTTCTTAGAAATCAGCTGTAAGGGGCAGGGCTCTGGGCGGAGGGGCACGTCGTGTGCCTTTTGTTTCAAGAAAAAGCGCTGCGTGCGTGTGTGGCCGCGTGTGTTTCCTTGGCACCGGGAGAGGAGACACGATCAAAGCTCGCGGAGAGTGCCCTTTTTTGGACTCCTGTCTACAATCCTGTCTGCTTTGCGTCTGATGGATGGCCCCGGCTATGGAGGAGGCGTGCCTTTGCGCACACACGCACCCGCACACACGCACCCGCACGCACGCACGCTGGTTCAGGGCATACCTTGGGTCCGGCTTACAGCTCACATGACAGCTGCGTTTCCTAGGAAGACACGGAGGGAATGCGCGCACACAAACACACACACACACACTGCACAGATGTTGCTCTCTGGCACAGCACTTGGTCCGTGTGGTGCCCCAGCCTCGTCGGTGTGCCTCCCCTAACTCTCTTCTTTAAGTGTTTTCTGAACTCTAAAACTTTTCCCTCCATCTATAAGACAAATGGTTTCCCTTGCAACATCCTCACAAATCTAGAAAACAAACAAACAAACAAAAAACCTACCAAAAAAACCCACCCAAAACCCAACTTCACAGTGAAACCCTACATCAATTTTCCACAGTGCATGTGCTTGTGTTCTGTTTGTAGCCACTGCAAATTCCGCCCCATTTCTGCTTGGCTTATTTCACTCCCTCTGTTAACTTGGCTTAACTGCGATGGAGAAAATCCTAATTGGAAATGCCAAAATTTGTGACCATTCCTTTCTGAAGCTCTCCTGTGAGCTGATGCGGAAGGGATAGTGAGATGTGTGTACATAGACATATATATGGTGTTTCAGCCATATAGATGGTGTTCTGCCTCATGCAAAATAAAACCAATAATGCTCACGGATACTGGTTTATACAAATGTATTCTGCCTTGGGAATGATAAGAGCCAGACTACTGCTCTGTTTTCAGCTTCTTCATCATTAACACTGAAGCTCACCTTCCAGTAATTCATCAGCTGTTCACATGTCTGATTTCAAGTGGAAGAGGGGAGTATGTACATTATTGCTCAAGGTACTGGCCATGCTGCTGCGAATCTCAAGTGCACTTTTTACAAATCAGATCTTTTTAGACAATTGGAATCAACTGTTCAGTTTGTTTTCTCTGTACTTTATTCAGTAATGATGCCTTTCAGATACTATCTTGGAAGGGGCATTGTACATAGCAGGATAAAAAGTATCTGATTTTATGTGCAAAAAATACGTCGTAAGAATAGACAGAGACTTTTCCTCAGGCAATTAAATTAAAAAGATGTGCTGGAATAGAGATCAGCCTCGCTTAATGCCCCAATGGGTGATTGCACCAAGTCTTTTCAGCGTTCTTTTGTCCTCTTGCTCATTTTGTTAATTGACCAAAAGAGGTCGCAGGTTGTCCAGGATTGAATTAGATTCAATAAATCTGAGCGAGCCCACCTACAAAGGGGAAACATATTGCATGTTTGGTTTCAGGGTTGGGGGCCGTTTTGGTTTTTTTGTTGTTATTGGTTGTTTGTTTTTTGGGGTTTTTTTTTTTTAGACTATTATAGGAAAGCTTGCTGTTACCTTTTTATTTTACTTTGGTTTTAATAACTTTGTAGATGAAGAAGTCTGAAAATCCTTGGGATTGTCTGGCAGCGTGTATCAGGAGAACTCAGGTATAGCAGAAAGAGGTGGCCTTCTTCCTTTCTGCTTTAGCAGTAGGGTAGCACTGTACACTGTATGTATACAGGCATCTTTTCAGCATGCTGCTTTCAAAACTGAAACAATAATGCAGAGGAAATGCTGAGAGAAGATAAGTAAAATGAGGCAAAGGGAATTAGGGGACGGAAGGAATGAGAGTAACCCTTTTCCTTCACCACAGTCTTACACACTTACACTTAACCTCTGACTTACGCACTAATACTAGTGTAACTTGTATTTCAAACTGCGGCACAAACATTTTTATCAAGCTGAAATTCGATTCCCACCATCAGAAAGACATTTTTTTCCTTTCTCTTCTTCCTTTTATAACGTTCCAGAAACTTTTTGGTGCACCGTTTTGAAGTCCTGTTAATACAAGGAGATATTTGCGATGTCACCAAATAAAAATGGACCGCTTTTTTTTTTCTTTTTAAATACACAGCTGGTGAACTTGGCATATATTTTTAAATAGCATAAACCAAGGTTAATGCAACATCAAAAAGCCTTTTTTGAACAAAAAGCACTCCAAGTGGAAAATTAACCGTCTAAGATGTGGCTGAATCACCTTTGCAGAAAGTGAGTAGAAAGCCAGGGAGGTGTCAAAGATCATGTGGTCATAACAGCTTTTGCTAAACAATTATCTGTTTGCACTGTGTTAACCAATGGGCACTGCATTACAATGAACTTATATAAATGACAGAATTTGGTTCAAAGCCCTGTTTGGGAATCAGAAGATGGATACCAATGTATCTGGAAAGCCAGATATGAAATTTATGAAGAAAAGAAATTTATAAAGGAAAAAAATGAAAAATCCCAACACACACTTATAGCTGACAGCTGAATTACATTTACAGACCAAACCTTAGTAATATTGAAGGAACTCTTCTATGTTGACAAGGCCAAGGGTTAAATATGCAAAGTAGCAGTGCTTATAAAACTGTACCAAATCTGAACTTCCACATTTACATTTACTGTTTATTCTAGAGGCTTTGCAATCTTTTTCCTGTTTATTCACTTTGACTGAGAGAAAGAGGGAGACAAAAGTCATGTAGGGCTTATCCTGAACCTCTAGAGTCAATTCTAGAAGATGGAGAGCAGAAGAGGAACAACTGAAAGGCACTGTGCTTCAGAGAATCTTGCGTCCTCCTCCCATTGCTCTAGAGAGTGCAAGAGTAATTTCTGGAAGCACAAAAGGTCTGCACTTTATCCTCCTCCCTCCTTTATATTCATCTCTCTCTCTCTGGTGCATTAGCTGAACTCATACCGTTTGTGTACTTGTTTACTGGTGTGTGTGTGTTTGCTACAGGAACAAGACATGGCAACTAGAGTTGTGGTTGAAGTAGCTCTACTTTCTGCTGCATGGTCACATTACATTTTGGAGCAATCCAGACCTTTTAGTGTAGTCCCATTGTACTGCCTATGGTTGTACTACCCAAAATTTCTCTCAAGAACATGAGCTTCCCTATATAATGCCGTTTTAAAACTTGTGTAATTTTGCAATTCTTTTTCAGACCGAAAAAAAAACCTTCACAGAAATCTAGAGATAGCTTATCTTGGGTTGCGGGCTAAATACACATTTGCAAAGCATCCTTTAATTTTGGCCTTCTTTGCTCTCTTTTTTGCAGACTTTGGAGTTTTATGTACAACAAACTTCTGAAGTCAGCAGAAAGTAGGATTTCCTCAATATGTTCTTGTTTTTCAGAGGAAGAACGCTCAGATTTACAATGAAGTTGGTTGATATAATACGTACTTTAAACTTAATTTAAACGATACTTTCTACATCACTGTTTTCACAAAGGCGAGGATTAAGATCTCAGCATTATTTGTCACCTGTCTGTAAAAATACAGTTTAATAAAAGTTTCCTGCAGACCTGCTCCTGGTTTGGGGCTAGACATGAACATCTCCGGCATTTTCCAGTGCCCCCTCTTAAGCCAAGAGTGCAGGCTTACGAAGTGTAAAACTGTACTGGATTCCTCACAAATGCCACCCTGTGCTGCTTGTCTGAAGATGGCAACCTGAATTCAGTGTGACAGAACAAACGACAACTTAATTTGGAAGCAGATAAAATTAGGAAACAAAAGGAGAAATAACAAATCATTTGTTGGGAAGTCAACTGAATTGAGACATTTTATGCACTAGCAAAGACTTTTCAGGATTTGTCCCTTTCTTTGCTACCAGAGGCATACATAATGAAAGGACATATATTGGCAATATTAGAGAAACAGTTACCAAACACTTCACTTTACTCACTGACACATCTTGTTGACCATAATAGAAGAAGGGAGGATATGCCCTTGTTCTTGTGCCCTTGTTCTTGTGGGGGATTTCAACTTCCCGGATGTCCGCTGGGAATACTACACAGCAGAGAGGGAACAGTCCCGGAGGTTCCTGGAGTGTGTGGAAGACAACTTCCTAACACAGCTGGTGAAGGAACCTACTAGGGGAAGTGCCCTACTGGACCTACTGTTTGTTAACAGAGAAGGTCTTGTGGGGGATGTAAAGGTTGGAGGTCATCTTGGGCAGAGTGACCATGAAATGATAGAGTTTTCAATTCTTGGTGAAGGGAGGCGGGGAGCCAGCAGAACTGCCACCTTGGATTTCCGAAGGGCAGACTTTAGCCTGTTTAGGAGCATGGTTGAGAGTGTCCCTTGGGAGGCAGTTTTGAAGAGCAAAGGTGCCCAGGAAAGCTGGTCATACTTCAAGCAGGTGCTCTTAGAAGCACAGGTGAAGGCCATCCCCATGTCCCGAAAGACGAGCCGACAGGGAAGAAGGCCAGCCTGGCTAAATAGAGAGCTTTGGCTGGACCTCAGGAAAAAAAGGAAGGCTTACATTCTCTGGAAAAGGGGCTTAGCAACTTATGAGGATTATCAAGATATAACAAAGCTATGCAGGGGGAAGATTAGAAGGGCCAAAGCTCAATCAGAACTCAGCTTGGCCACTGCAGTTAAAGATAACAAGAAGAGATTTTTCCAGTATATCAACAGAAAAAGGAAGACTAGGGAAAATATAGGTCCACTGATGAATGAGACGGGTGCCCTAGTGGTGGAAGACACAGAGAAGGCAGAGTTACTGAATGCCTTCTTTTCTTCGGTCTTCACTGATAAAGCCGTCCCTCACACATCCCATACCCTGGAGGCAAGGGGGAAGGTCTGGAGAGAGGAAGATTTTCCCTTAGTTGAGGAGGACTGGGTCAGAGACCACTTGGCCAAGCTGGACATTCATAAATCCATGGGCCCTGACGGGATGCACCCGCGAGTGCTGAGAGAGCTGGCAGATGTTATCGCTAGACCACTCTCCATCGTCTTTGCAAGGTCGTGGGGAACAGGAGAGGTGCCTGAGGACTGGAGGAAGGCTGACATCACTCCAATCTTCAAAAAAGGCAAGAAGGAGGACCCAGGGAACTACAGGCCGGTTAGTCTCACCTCTGTCCCTGGGAAGGTAATGGAGCGACTCATTCTGGATGTCGTCTCCAAACACATAGAGGAACAGGAAGTTATTGGAAGTGGTCAGCATGGATTTACCAAGGGCAAATCATGCCTGACCAATCTGATAGCTTTCTATGATGTTATAACGGGTTGGCTGGATGAGGGGAGAGCCGTAGATGTCATCTACCTTGACCTTAGCAAGGCTTTTGACACTGTCTCCCATAACATCCTCATTAGGAAGCTGAGGAAGTATGGGCTAGACGAGGTGACAGTGAGGTGGATCGAGAGCTGGCTGAGTGACAGAACCCAGAGGGTTGTGATCAGCGGCACAGAGTCCAGTTGGAGGCCTGTAACGAGTGGTGTCCCTCAGGGGTCAATACTTGGACCAATTTTGTTCAATATATTCATTAATGACCTAGATGAGGGGACAGAGTGTATCCTCAGCAAGTTTGCTGATGATACCAAGCTGGGAGGGGTGGCCGACACTCCGGAGGGCCGTGCTGCCATCCAGCGTGACCTGGACAGGCTGGAGAGCTGGGCAGAGAAGAACCTAATGAGGTTCAACAAAAGCAAGTGTAGGGTCCTGCACCTGGGAAGGAAGAATGCCAAACACCAGTATAGGTTAGGGGCGGACATGCTGGGAAGCAGCTCTGAGGAGAAGGACCTGGGGGTCCTGGTAGACAGCAAATTATCCATGAGCCAGCAGTGTGCCCTTGTCGCCAAGAAGGCCAATGGCATCCTGGGCTGCATAGGGAAGACTGTGGCCAGTAGGTCGAGGGAGGTCATTCTCCCCCTCTACTCTGCACTGGTGAGGCCACAACTGGAGTACTGTGTCCAGTTCTGGGCTCCCCAGTTCAAGAGGGACAGGGAACTACTGGAGCGAGTCCAGCGAAGGGCAACCAAGATGATTGTGGGACTGGAGCACCTCCCTTATGAGGAAAGGCTGAAAGAGCTGGGACTCTTTAGCCTGGAGAAGAGAAGGTTGAGGGGGGACCTGATTAATCTTTACAAGTACCTAAAGGGTGGGTTTAAGGAGGACGCAGCCAGGCTCTTTTCAATGGTTCCCAGCGACAGGACGAGAGGCAATGGGCACAAGCTAGAACATAGGAAGTTCCGTTCAAATACACGGAAAAACTTCTTTACAGTGAGGGTGACAGAGCACTGGAACAGGCTGCCCAGGGAGGTTGTGGAGTCCCCTTCTCTGGAGATTTTCAAGACCCGCCTGGATGCAGCCCTGAGGGATGTGCTTTAGGCAACCCTGCTCTAGCAGGGGAGTTGGACTAGATGATCTCTAGAGGTCCCTTCCAACTCTGAAGATTCCGTGATTCCGTGATTCCGTGATAGCTGATAGGTTTCCTATTACAAAGCTCTTATCCAGAGAGGTGTTCATCTCTTTTATATACTAGTTAGACATTATATAGTGTGTCATGGCAATAAAAATCTTACGGAATTTAAGAGGCATTAGAGGGAAGAGGAAACAAAGAAAAACGTTTAGCTCTCAGGACTTCTTCATGAGAACAGAGAAGATTGCTGCTGGACCAGATGTTCTTCACACTCACACTGCAGCCAGCAATCTTGGTACTATGCAAGTTCCAAAATGTAGGTGTCATAAGTGGTCAAGAGAGAAATCCTGCTGTTTCAAAAGTGTACAGCCTGCTGGAGCTCGATTTACTGGCACACTTGAACTTCTGTCCACAAGTAAAAAAACCCACCATAATAAAAAAAAATCATATCCTACCTTAAAATCTCTGTGAGATGTTGAATTGGAAAGATACATTATTTTGGATTACTGGAGTTCATGGAGAACTGACCTTTATGTGTATTCGATTTCAAATGAATACATTAAGTTTTAGGTCATTCTATAAATTAGTGGGACGCGAACTTTCCTTATGTTAAGGTGCATTTACATACAATCAGGGTCAGAAGACAAAAGCTATAAGAAAATATGTGATAAATTAATTTAGCATGAGCTGATTCTTTATTCACCAATCCCATCCCTTCATGACACAATGTTACAGTACAATAATATCTCACTATATTTATAAATTATCACCTATATTACATATATTATAGAAAAAAGGCAGTAATTTTAATGCCTCCAAATCTAGATGCCTTGTTACCATGTGGCCTTCAGAAAACATCACAAAGAAAAGACACTCTTAAAAGCTTTGCAGGATATAAGTTGAGCAAAAAAACCACCAACTTGTAAAATTGTCTGTCACAGGCTGGTGTTAGAGCTAAAAGCATATGCTGTGAGTTCTGTGGAGAAGTTTCCCCTTACCAAAAGCATGAAGTTTTCTGGGACAATCTGTGTGCAAAAGAAGATAGATAGTTTTAAGTCTGTTTTCTTAATTACCCAAGTTAAAATCACACAAGTCTCAACCATTTCCAGCTGGCTGGAAATTAGCTGGACACTAACTTTCTATATATTGCCCTAGCCATCGAACTACTGATTGTGAATTGGCAATATTTGTCACAACTTCTCTCTTTGCAACTCTACTTTTTTTGTTCTGCTTTATCTAGGATACCAGACTATGCATCTTAATCCAAGGTTGGGCAGCATGGGATACCCAAAGCCTCTTTGGTCTCACAGGAGTTAAAAGTCCTTTCTTCTGTTGATCACACTGGGCAGATCTCAGGTCTATATGAATGTCTGCTGTTATGTATCTCAACCCTCCACGTGCTAATGCCTACAGAAGTGATAAGCTGTGATCTTATAATAATCAATTATTATACACATAATTTTTACCAGTAACTCAGGTATGCAAATAATATCAAGAAAAAATACTCATATTAATTACCATCAGTTCCCACTTTACTTCAGTTTACTCACCTATTGCATTTCTTTGACTAGGATTTTAATCTTGGAAGATAGCAGCGTTCATACGTTCCATTTTATAAGCAATTTATAATTTTGAGTACCTCTACTAATTAATTAAATAATTTTGATGTCCACCGTAAGAATGCTGCCAGAGACCAAGTAATAAGTAATTTCTGATCAGCAGACCCCTTTTAAAATGTCTCGAGTATCAATTCCAAATCAACGGTCTCTTTTTTTTTTTTTTTTTTTTTTTGGATGTAGGCCCATATTTTTAAGAAGACTTCAGAAACAGTATTGTTCTCTTGGACATGTAGGACATACTTTCCATATAGCTTTCAATATAGAATACTAGCTTGTAGATTCTGAAGCATTAAGCACTTCATAGTGCTTATTGCACAATATATGCCTAACAGGCCTGTTGGGTTTTCAGTCTGAAACCTATTTTTGCCGCAGTGGCATGCAACACGAGTAGTGCAGGACCACGCACAGTATTATAAAGGAGAAAAATCAGGGTACAAAAATTGTACCTTCCTGTAGGAAAAAATAAGTTTGCTATACTTAGGATTAGCGTAAACGCTTTAAAATGTAAGAGAAAGTCTTATGGATAAGAGGTGATTAACTGCTTGTTTCACAAGCGAGTTTTGTTTGATAGATGCTTTGTTGATTGTAAATATGTTGTCAGTGGGCATCTCAGCCTTTTCCCAAAGCAGGACAGAAATAATAAAATCAAGGCACGGCTGAGTTTAATCCTTGCTGGAAAATTTGAATGCCTCCCCAGCAGTGAAATATCTCTTGATGACAGCAGACTGGAACAATGCTGTAGTATCACTATGAGCAATCCGATCTTAAATCCATCAAATATAAGAGGAATTTCTGTCCTTTTAGGAGCCGTTAGTCAGAGTCTTTAGCCGGAGTATAGCTTCGTGCATGAATTTGGCCACTGGATGTGGAAACCGCAGAAAGGGATCCTCAGATCTGCTGCAGACTGAAAGGAAGAATTTCCCAGGAACACAACAGAAAAACACTTTTCTACAGAAAAACACTTTTCTACAGAAAAACACTTTTCTTTTTTTTTTTTTTAAATGTAGTCACATTCTCCGGTCTGGGAAGCCATACCTAGAAAGACAACAGCAATACATATGACGTATTTGATGATGCATGCTTAGTATCCCATGCTGTCTGATGCTTCTTGTTGTTCTGTTTTTCAAAATTCCATCTCCCTGAGGGTTGGTCAGAAAATTATCATGATTTTTAAAAAGAGATTGTAAATAGGCTGGTTCCAAATTTCAGCATAGTTATCCTTTCACAAGGCCTATCCCTGCAATTCACAAGAGTGTTATATGTCTTGGTTTTGGCTCTGAGCCACAAACTCTTGACAGTTCTTAGGAGAATCTGGAAAGTCAAATCACAGCATAAAAACAAACATTCTGCTTCTATGTACAGTAGTTTCTCAGAAGGATAAATGTCACAAGTGATGCTGGAAAGATTTGTACGTCTCCTTGTTATATATGCGGGTGTGACCAAAAAACAAGGGGGCTAAATCAAATCTTGTTCCTGCTGCTGAAGTAATTGGCAATATTCTTGATGTTGTGGGGGCATTTGAGTCTGAACTAACAAGTGGCCCTTCGATCCATGTGCATAAAGAGACATTAGGTGTAGTGGACTAGTCCAAAATACAGCCCCGAATTGCGCCCAGTGCAGAAATAGGAGTTTCTGTACTCACTGCTTCAATTTACTGATCTGATAGCACTGCAACAAACTACTTGTTCCTGTGGATTTTCATAGGCATCTCGAGTTACGGCACAATCCCTTGGAAATTTTCTGTTGTTTATTAGAGGAAAAGGACTGTGGTCTGTGTATTATTGAACATTATATTTAAAGTAACTTGAAAATGCAGGCACTCGAGGCTCACCTGCTGATACTTAGGATGAGAGCAAACGGCCTCAAGTTGTGCCAGGGGAGGTTTAGATTGGATATTAGGAAAAATTTCTTCACTGAAAGGGTTATCAAACATTGGAACAGGATGCCCAGGGAAGTGGTTAAGCCACCATCCCTGGACGTATTTAAAAGATGTGTAGATGTGGTGCTTAGGGACGTGGTTTATTAGTGAACTTGGTAGTCTTTTCCAACCTAAATGATTCTATGATCTCTGAAGAGAAGTCATGGTGGAGCATGTCTCTACAAATGAAACGCTACTAGCTCTTGGTTAAACAAAATAATCTCTCACAGGGAGTTAGTTTTAGGAAAGCACACTATGGCAGTTATGTAACTTGTGGAATCCATTTCACGTTGTGCTCTCACTGGTTTAATTGTCCTTTTATAACATTGCTAAGAATTAAGAATGGAGCTAGAACGGTGAAAAGTAGGCAGGAGGGGAAAGAGAGTGAAGCCCTGTGTATCAGAGCTCACTTAGCAGTAAATTTGGGAAAATAACACTTCACAAGGAGATTAAAAGAATGAATACATTTCTCACTTCACTAGCTGGAGAGTGTAAAGGACACTAGGCATTATTATTACATGTTGGCATGTGATGCTTCCTGAGCTTTCTGGGCCCATCCACGACCAAACTTCCTAGCAAGAGTTTTTGTTTTTCCAGACAGGAGCCAAAAATAAGGGCTGTCTCTTTTCATGTTCCCATTAAAAATTTATTCTTCAGTTTAACCAATCTAATTAATTGCCTTAAATTAAATGCCTCTTTAAGGAAAACACCAGAATGACAATTATAGTCACTTTCTTCCATGGACTACAAATACAACTGCATATTTTACCCCTATTCATTTGAATAAAAAATACATGCCCAATGTGGTTTTGAAAGGAATAAGCCATAGCAGCATTTTATAATTGATACAAATGATAATTGGTCTACTGACAGATGAGGCTGCATCAGAACTTCTCAAACCTCAAACACTGAGAACAATAAGTTCAAGAAAAAGCCTACTGCAGCCTTGCTGTTGATAACACATATCAACATAAGACACTAATACCGTCAGTTTCATTCAGCATATACTCTCCTGTAAAATCTTCATTGCTCCTTTATGTTCTTAGGACTGCAAAAAATCATCTTATTTGAATGCAGTTCATGACTATTTTTCTTCTTTACTATTGACGTTTTTGTTATTTAGTATTTTAAATTAAATCTGCTTAAGGACTGAATTGCCTTGCAACAGTCTACACTAAGAATTTGCTCAGATGAGACTGGATTAATTTAAAGCCACTTTAGGGAGACACTAGGTCATACTTTCTAAGCTAGGCAACCTCTATATTAATCTAAGGACCTGACCCCCAAAATATTTATTATTATAGAAATAGCATGTTATTATATATAATAAAATAATAATTAAATATAATTAAAAATAGCTATATGGATAAATGCATGCAGATATAGACATACATAACTATATTAAACTTGCTGTCAGAAAATGTGGGTCATACGGTCATTCCCACATCCGTATGTGTGACCAAAAGAAGGAAGTCAATGGAATGCTTTTAAAAACTATCTTTTTCATTATTTTCAATTAGATATAAGCAAAAAGTAAAAATACGCCTAAACAAAACTGAGCAGTTTTGCTTTAATAATCCAACCAGAGGTCCAAAATCATCTTCGACTGAAAAAGATGAATAATAGCCATCAGATTTTTTTCCAGACAACTGAACAGACTAGCAACTCAAAAATCTGGAAATTATTAAACATATAAATACCCTCCCCCCCCTTTGGGATGTTAAAAATATTAAAAACAATGGAGAATCATTTGAACTAAGTCATCTGCTGTCCTATGTTGTGGGATCTGCAAGATGTGGCAATAACAGACGATATAAAAACACAAAGTTCTTAGAAGAAATCTACATTTGGAATGAATTTGTTAAACTGTGAATTTTGCACTTTCAAAAGCAACAGCACCATGATTTTCAACCGTGCATTAAAAATATGCTAGTAGTAGTAAGATGAAGGCAATATTTTATGTCTTCTGGACACATTATTATTTCCATATGGTGCAATACCTCTTACGCTATTATGATATACGGTAATGCGGATTGCTATGGTAACTGTCCCTACTTTAATTTATTGTATTACAGGCATCTAAATAAGATACACCTTTAAATAGCAAAGATCAGATCCCATAAACGCTGTTCGTAGACTGCCATAGTTCAGTACAGGATAGAGAGAGGCTTATAGTACTCCAAGGAAATGGGAGCTGGTTTAAAGTTTGTGTATCATTTAATTCTATTGTTCTAAAAGACCAACAACAAGCTGAAGCATAAGAAAGCAAATAATCCTTGCATTACTCGCAATGGAAAATACTGCTAATGCTGAATGAAATGTCGCTGAAGCTGCTGAGTGTAGCGGTTAACCCTTCATCGGGGTACACATTAAGAGTAGTTAAATGTCCCTATTCAACGAAACTGTTGAAGCAATAGGGAGCCACCGCCCAAAACACAGGCCACATGCGTGGCTGGTCAGATGCTTAACTGTGTGGGTGGAGGGATTTCTCTGGGAGCTGAACACAAACACAGGGGTTGGGCATTGCTGGAGTAGGGTTGTGTATGCGCTCAGAAAAGGAAGAAGCAGCCCGAACGCCACAGAAATGACAGCGAAGTACCAGAGGCAGCTAGGGGAAATGCTCTTGGTACAGTGAATAAAGGCCACAGAGGTCAATGGAAGGACGGGCTCGTTCAAAATTGTTTTTTCGGCTTCTTTTCAAGAGTCAACATAAAAATCCAAAATAGTAAAAGACGTGTCTCAAAAGTAAAAATCGTCAGCCAGCCAAAAAATTCCTAACCCGCAAATCAATCTGTCCCTTCTACCAAACAATCAGCTACTCAGAAGTGACTGATTTTGATGTCTTAAAGACAGCAAGCTTCTTTTTTTCTAGAGTCAGGGTATTTTTAAGGGTTCTCCATAGGAGTTCAGCTGCCTTTTATCAATTACTGATGGGCAATCACACTTGGCTAGGTTAGGGCTAAGCTGTGTCTTTCCCTTTTCTACTTAGCCAATGAAAATGGATAATTTTTTAAGCCCGTGGCTGCACATCAAGGTTTCTAAATACAGAATGATATCTAGAAAAGATTTCAGATCAAACCTACACAGCTCTGAAATTCACGCAAGTTAGTGGGTTTATACTAGATATTGACAGAATAATATGTCATAAATTGAGGCGACTGGAGAATTTTATGGCCAAGTTACATATGGATCTTTCACCTTGAGTTGTACAAGTAAGATCCAATTTTAAACAATCTCTCTGCTGCCTAAACATATCAATAGCTGGCAAAATACTGAATTATTATACTTGTTTCATAAATTTTGGATCTGATAATGGCTGTTAGACTTCGGATATGACTGCAAGTGGCATTTCTGTAGAGAATGATAATATTTTGATAAGAAAAAAACCTTGGACTTCTAACTATATGTGCGGATGAAATTGGGCAGTAACACTCATCACCTACATAATGTTTGTAACTACTACTCCACAAATATAAAACAGTGAAAAGCCAGCATTTACTGTTCAGGCCAGATTATTTGTAATCAATGTAATAAAGATGGAACTATCACAGTTTCTTTGTCCATGGATTCTTTTCAGTAGGATATGTAAAATGGCATTTGCAAAATTGGTGCCTTATTGTTGCTGCCATCGTGAGCTCCAGAGCTTCTGCCCACAAAAATCATTAGAAAAAGACAATTCACTCCACGGTCAGAGTTTATACACTACTTTGATGTGGTACTTGCACCAAAATTTGCACCATCAAATCCTTTATTTACAAATTGTATAATCTTAAGTGTAGGGTTACTTTTAGAAGAGCCTGCCATGACTTCCGTATTAGCAAGAGAGAGATTTAAAAATAGAGTATTTTGATCAACCTGATCTTCCCATCTTAGTTATAGGATACTGTAATAGTGCTATCATTATTATTTCCGTAACAACAACAGAAACTTCTGATCTAGAACCAGGCAGCCTGATTGTGTAGAGACATGTACAAACATAAGAAAAGAGACAGTTCTTGCCATGGGCATCCTACAAATAACAGAAGGAAGAGAATTAAAGAGGTTGCTTATGGTACATGAGCTGTGGGGGGAAGCAAATTGGGGTGCTGGGGTAAGAATTTAATAAAGAGGCTTTGCTGCCAGAGGAGCTGCAGTGTTAAACTGCACCTTCGGTTTATATAGATATATAAAAATCCATATATATGCATGTATGTATGTATTAAAAAAAATCCAACACACAGAATTTTTTTGCTAGTGTAATTACACTGTCTCTCTCAAAGACTTAACCTGAATTGACAAAAGCTGCCTTCTGTCAGCATGGCTGTGACCAGATCATGGGTTCTCCTTAACAAAACTGTGTCAGCCATGATGTGTGAAATTTTCCTACTAAACAAAAATACTGTCTTCTTACACTAGCACAGTGTCATAGGCTAACTTCTGTTTGCAGAATCTTGCTTTGACAGGCATAAAGCTAAATTATTTGATGGCAGCATGGAGCCATACGGGGAATGAGTTGCTGGTCCACAAAGTTCAGGTTTTAGTTAAGAAACATCTATGTAGCAAAAAGCTGACTGGCATCTTTGTTGGCATATTATAACACTGAACAAACACTGCATGCATACAGTGAGTTTTTTTCTCACTCTTGATGTGATCTCACGTTAAAGACAAGGCCGTTTAGTAGAGCAGAGCGGCTGCCATATGTTGTACTTGCCCTGTGCCACAAGGATTCCAGCTTCCTACAGGATCCTTCCTGTATCACCCAGGCCTAGGTGCTGTGGTGCTCCCTTTCTTTTCTAAAAACAAGAGTCTTCACCAACAGTCTCAACCACCTCAAGGCATGAAGTAGGCCTACATTATTTTATTAACATAAGTTAATAAAACAACAAAAAAAACCAACACCAAAACTGAGTGACTGCTTCTGTAACACCATTATTTGGGGAACTATACAACAGTTATGGGGCTCATGAATCCCTGGGAGCTGAGGTGCTAAGCAATAAGCAAGGCAAAAAGGAGAAGGACCAACAGGGCTGAACAGGATGCTCCACTCCTTCCTTCCACTGCAGCCAGTGATGGTCTCACTTCACTACTTAACAGGAAGGACTTGTTATTGAGAAAATAAACAATTTGTATTTACCTTAAAGAATCCAGAGAACTGGGCTCTGACATGAAGTGAAAACTCCTGGATGCTTGTAATACCTGTGTTCTTTCAAAACTAAATATCCTACCCCTGTCTCCAGGGCAACAGAGTTTCCCAGCACCTTTGTGGCTCAACAGATGATGCCAGTCTCTTAGCTTTACTAGTGCTAGAGGTAAAACAGGCCAGGAACCATTCTCTGGCCTTGAGACTAACTAGTATGACTCACATCTGCAGTGCTAAGCTCTCCCATCCCCTAAAACAGAGTAGCCACATCCAGACTATTCAATATATTCATCAGTGACCTGGATGAAGGGATAGAGTGCACCCTCAGCAAGTTCGATGATGACACAAAGCTGGGGGGGGGTGGCTGACACACCGGAAGGCTGTTCCGCCATACAGAGAGACCTGGACAGGTTAGAGAGTTGGGCAGAGAGGAACCTTCTGAAATTCAATAAGGGCAAGTGTAGGGTGCTGCCCCTGGGGAGGAATAACCCCATGCACCAGGACAGGTTGGGGGCTGACCTGCTGGAGAGCAGCTCAGCTGATAGAGACCTGGGAGTCCTGGTGGACAACAGGATGACCATGAGGCAGCAATGTGCCCTCGTGGCCAAGAAGGCCAATGGCATCCTGGGGTGCATCCAGAAGAGTGTGTCCAGCAGATTGAGGGAGGTCATCCTCCCCCTCTACTCTGCCCTGGTGAGGCCGCACCTGGAGTACTGTGTCCAGTTCTGGGCTCCCCGGTTCAAGAAGGACAGGGAACTGCTGGAGAGGGTGCAGCAGAGAGCTACCAAGATGATTAGGGAACTCAAACACCTCTCTTATGAAGAAAGGCTGAGGGACTTGGGTCTCTTCAGTCTGGAAAAAAGACAGCTGAGGGGGGATCTTATCAATGCTTATAAATACTTAAAGGGTGGGTGTCAGGAGGATGGAGCCAGGCTCTTTTCGGTGGTGCCTGGCAACAGGACAAAAACAGGTTAAAAACCCGCCTGGACGCGTTCCTGTGTAACCTGTTCTAGGTGACCCTGCTTTGGCAAGGGGTTGGACTAGATGATCTCCAGAGGTCCCTTCCAACTCCTATCATTCTGTGATTCTGTGACTGCCCAATATGTCTCCTTCAGGCCACCACACAACCACAGAGCCTCATTGGGATTACACTTTCAGGAATGGTCCCAGTGGAAAACTGCTTTACTGCCCCAGACTGGAGGGAGACCAGCGAGCGTTTTGTGTGCTGATGCTTCAGACTGCCCAGGCTTTGTTTGGGGGGAATGATGGTCAACTTTTGCCACAGCCCTTACTAACAGTTTGACAGTATTGAGCCCTGCAGAACATGGCTTGTACTTGTGAACTGGCGCTGTTTAGTTTTATAGTGTAAACACAGACTTAGAGACTTCTGCATGCAAAAGGGTTACATGGGTTCAAGGGCAGATTGGACAAGTACTTGGAAGATAGGTCTACCGAGAGCTGCTAAATAGCCAAACCACATCAGCTACAGAAAACCCCCTGAGCTAAAACCATCCAGAGATCAGAAGAACAGTCAGGAGATGTGTCCTATATGGTTGCCCTATTCTCACTCTTTCCTGGGAATCAACTCAACGTTTGGTCTTAGAAACTGGATAGATGGACCTTTGGTCCACACCAGTAAAGATACTCTCATGCTCTCAGGAGTCACAGAAGCCGTGAGTGCAGCACTGAGCTCAGTTGCCTGAGACTTATGTGTAGATACATGCACATGCATTTGCCATCTTTTTTTTTTTTTTTTAAGACCTCCTCCTGCTCATCGAGGATACCATGAAATGGCAAGAGGGCCACGATGTCACTGCAGCTCTATCAGTGGTCTCAGAGGGAGATGACCAGAGCAGGGAACTTTGTACTTGGCTGCAGCCAGGTGTGCAAAATTTGAGCCTGAGTTTCCCGCACATTAATTAGGTAGAAGGTACATTAAGGTGTTTCACTTGGTTGCAATAAAAGCTTTCCTTTGCAAGGTGCCTGGTAAAATAACTTTGAATTGAGATTAAGAAAAGAAAGGGAATTAAATGCTTTGGTAACACTGAGAAACACAATATGAAAGTGGAGAGAGTGGAAGAACGAGGATCCACTTGAAAAACGTCATGTTTTAGCAGTTTTATTTAATTTACGTCAAAATGCTATTCTTCTAGTCATTCCCCAAAGCAAAAATCCAATAACCAGCTATATA
The DNA here is from genome assembly GCF_028500815.1 of Rissa tridactyla. Taxonomy (NCBI): domain Eukaryota; kingdom Metazoa; phylum Chordata; class Aves; order Charadriiformes; family Laridae; genus Rissa; species Rissa tridactyla. The sequence continues at coordinate 106,760,161 of NC_071467.1, read as the reverse complement.
ATAACACATGCGCCTTTCCCACTTTGATACCACATAGGAGTTTTCAGAAAACAAATCGCAGGGGAAAAAAATAGCAGAGGTATGGCCAGGGTCCGGGTGCTTTCTCTCCCTGAGGCAGAGGGCCTCTGGGGAGGCCACGGCAGGGCTACGGATGAGCAGCGGTGCCTCTCCCGGCTCTCCAAGCAGAGCGGCAGGGCGTGAGGGGAGCCTGCGTGCCCTGCCCTGCCCTGCCCTGCCCAGCCCGGCCGGGCCGGGCCACCAAAGGCCCGACGTTCCCCTTCTGTCCCTTGTCCCGCTCTCGGGAGGCGGCTGGGAGCGGCGCCATCCACCCCCGGTCACCCCGAGTGACCTCCTCCCGCGGCCGCCACCGCCTGGCCGCGGGAGTCCGTCGATGCCCGGCCGCCCGCAGCCCCGGGCAAGGGGGCGCCCCGGGAGCCGCGGGGACCGTCAGTCACGGCCCTGCCCGGGCGGAGGGGCACAAAGACAGCGGAGCCTGGGCCGCTGCCACGGGCCCGCGACCACCCCCTGCTTGCTGGTGTCCCCTGTGGTTCAGCCCTGCCCGTTCCCACAGTACCCGTTTGCCCAGAGACCGGGTGTCCCCTCCGCTGAGGTAATTAATAATTAATCGGATCTAGCAGCCAGCAGCCAGCTCATGACTTGCCACGTGCAGAACTTATTTTACTCCACTTTGCAGTTCCGACGCGGGAGGGAGCAGCTTTATTCCTGAAATTGTTGCTGCATCTTGACGGATTTTGGACTGTGGTGCAACCTTTATGCCAAGGCACGTGATTTTTCAGGGTGTGTTTTTAGCCAGAAAAGTTCTGGTTAATCTTCCTTTTGCACTGCTGGAAGCCTTTTACTCTAGATGGAGCTACTCCTGATTTGTAACCTGACCTTGGACGGAGAGGAGCAAGGCCTTTTGGCAATCATCCCTGTGGCCACTGCGTCCTGCCGGTGCGTTTACCCGCAGGCTTGACGAAACATGCACTTTTTATTTTTGTTACTATGGCGAGTAAACTATTTATGAACAGTGATTAAACAACAACAACAAAAAAAAAGCTGGGTGTTCGTGGGCAAATTTGAAGACGGTTTTGGTTGCAACTAGATGATCTTTAAGGTCCCTTCCAACCTGAACCATTCTAAGATTCTATGATTCTTCAGGGCACCGCTAACCTTGATAGAAAGTAAATGTCAATGAGCAAGCGAGCAATCCTACAAAATGTATCAATACCTGTCCTTTATATGTTAGTGCTTACTTGGACACAGAATGAAATGCATGATGGTTACTCTATTGACCACAGAAAGCTGAAGGTCTGAGTCTGTCATGCAGCCTAGAACCTGTGCGTCCAGAGAGTCAGCATATTTCTAGCATGAAATTTATCCCACAAAGACATTCCCCCTTGGGGATGGGAGTAATAAAACTAATAACAAAGTACTTGTAAGAGATAAATTACACTGTGTACGGTGGGTTTTGGACACTTGTCTGGGGCTGCTAGTCACGTATTGGAGAATGACATTAATGCAGCACCTGGAAAAATGGTCGTACAGTGTCATTATTTAATTTCCACCTTTGAAAAAAAATCTCTGAAGGCAAGGGCTAGAAATTTCTTATAGTATCAGGGCTTAGTACACATTAACACATATAGATGAGGAATGTCACACAGATCCCTATTTGCCATTAGCTAGGAAAGGATTGTGTGCAAGATAAATTATGCAATGGAATAGTTATATCAACTAGAATATGAAACTAGAGTTCCGAAACTGCTGCTGAGATGCTGAGATGGAGCCTGCCTTCTGCTTTACGTAGATGGGCAGCACGCTTTCTTTGTCATTTGATTAGCAAAATGTCCCTAACGACATATAATTTTTTTTTGTTGCTGCCTCCCTGACTGACTATACTTCTCCCTGGCAAGAGTGGAGCGCAGATCTTCATCTTCCCAAAGTGTTTACATGATGCTTCTGCTGGCGACAAAGTAGCAACAATAAAATACAACCGTAGACACTAAAGTGTGCTACTGTATGGAGAAAGAAATTGAACAAGGTCCAGAAAATAACAAGTAACTTTTATAATAGTATTCTATTAATAAACAAAACCATAATACATTAAGGACTGGAAACACACAAAAATATTCATATTTACCTATCAGATGTTAGATCTATTATTGTATTATTTTAATAGACATGGAAATAACATGGAAATATGTGCACATGTTTAAGTAATGTCTTTTCCAGTATTTGTGCCAATGATTTTGGAGTCCATGTACATCCCTTTCATGTGAACAAGATTCTTTCTCTTCAATGAAAAAACGATTCCAAAGCTACACAGAACTGACCAGCAGCCAGCTCTCAGAGTATTTTCTGTGATCCTTTCTGTGTATCCTTGCCAGCAGGATGGCTGACCTGGTAACGAGGGCTTTAAACTAACAGCGATGGGGAGGGAGAAAGTTACCAGCAGCCCTGTGAGGGAGTGATGGATAGATCTGACGAGCAAAGAACCTGAAGTGATGCGACAGAAAGAGATCACAAAATTAAGAAAATGGGGCTGAAGGAGGGCCACCTCCAGCGCTTGTGTGTAAGCAAGGAAGGGTCCAAAAGCCTTTCTGGGAAATCAGCATGCTGGGATGCCTCTCCCAAGCACCTGTACATTCATGCACAGGGCATGGGGAATAAACATAACAAATTATAGATCTCTGTGCAGTTGCAGGACTGTAATCTTGTTGGGATCATGGAGATGTGGTGGGATGGCTTCCACGACTGGAATGTTACAATGGAGGGATACAAGCCATTTAGGCTAAGAAGCCAAGGAGGGGGAGTTTCGTTGTATGTGAGAGAGCAGCTGGAGTGCACATACTAACAGGACATAGTAACAGGAAAGGAGGGGCTCATCGGGGATGTGAAGGTTGAAGGCAGCTTTGTTCACTTCAGTTCAGACCCCGAGAGGAGGAAGCAGGGCAAAAAGCAAGATCACCGCAATGGATTTCAGGAGAGCAGACTTTGACCTCTTCAGGGATCTGCTTGGTACAGTCGCTGCTTGGAGGGAAGAGGGTCCAAGGAAGCTGGTTAATATTCAAGGGTCACCTCCTCCAAGCTCAAGAGTAGTCCATCCTAACAGGCAGGAAATCAAGCACAAATGCCAGGAGGCCTGCGTGGATGAACAAGGAGCTCCTGGCAAAACTCCAAAAAAATAAAAAAAAAAAAAGGAAATACACAGAAGGTGGAACCAGGGACAGGTAACCTGAGAGGAATACAGAGACACTGTCCAAGCATGCAGAGATGTGGTTAGGAAAGTCAAAGCCAAAGTGAGACTGGATCTGGACAGGGATGTCAAAGGCAACAAGAAGGGCTTCTATAAGTACATAGATGACAAAATGAAGGCTAGGGAAAATGTGGGCCCATTGATGAATGGGACAGGGGAACTGATTACACAGGATGTGGAAAAGGCTGAGTTATTCAATGCCTTCTTTCCCTCCATCTTCACTAGGAAGACTGGCCTTCAGGAATCCCAGGCCACAGAGACCAAGGGGAAAGACTGGAGCAAGGAAGACATACTCTTGGTGGAAGAGGATCAGGACAGAGAATACTTAAGCAAACTGGACATATGTGAGTCCATGGACCCTGATGGGATGCACTTACAAGCACTGAGGGATCTGGCTTTATCGTTGCGAGGCCACTTTTGATAATCTTTGATTGATTTTGGCACTTGGGAGAGGTGCCTGAGCACTGGAAAAAAGCAAATATCACTCATGTCTTCAAGAAGGGCAGGCAAGAGGACCCAGGGAACTACAGGCCAGTCAGTCTCACCTTGAGCCTTGCAAAGGTGATGGAGCAACTACTCCTGGAAACCATTTCCAGTCCCATGAAAAACAAGAAAGTTGTCAGAAGTAGTCAGCATGGCTTCAGCAAGGAGAAGTCACGCTCAACCAATGTGATAACCTTCTACAATGAAACGACTGTCCTGGTAGATGAGGGAAAAGCAGTAGATATTTCGTACCTAAATTCAGTAAGGCTTTGGACAGTGTCCCATAAGATCCTCATAGACAAGCTGTTGAAGTATGGGTTGGATGAGCAAACAGTGAGATGGATTGAGTACTGTCTGAATGAACAGGCTCAGAATGCAGTGATCAGTGGCTTGAAGTCCAGTTGGAGGCCAGTAACTAGCAGCATATCCCAGAGGTCCATATTGGGTCCAATCCTGTTTAACATCTTCATTAATGTCCTGGATGAAGGGACAGAGCGTACCCTCAGCAAATTTACTGATGACACAAAAGTGGGAGGAGCGGCTGATACACCAGAGGGTTGTGATGCCATACAGAGGGACCTTGACAAGCTGGAGAAATAGGCTGACAAGAACCTCATGAAATTCAGCAAGGAGAAGTGCAAAGTGCTGCATCTGGTGAGGAACAACCCCATGCACCAGTATATGCTGAGGACCACCTAGCGGTCTTGGTGGACACCAGGTTGGACGTGAGCCAGTGATGTACTCTTGTGGCAAAGAAGGCTAATGGTATCCTGGGCAGCCTTAGGCTAAGTAGTGCCAGCGGGTTGAGGGAGGCAATCCTTCCCTTCTGCTCAGCAGTTGTGAGGCCACACCTGGAGTACTGTGTCCAGTTCTGGGATCCATACTGGAGAGAGTCCAGCAAAAGGCCACAAAGATGATTGAGGGTCTGGAGCAGCTCTCCACTGAGGAAAGGCTGAGAGAGCTGGGACTGTTCAGCCTGGAGAAGTGAAGGCTCAGGGGGAATCTTATCAATGTTTATAAATACCTGAAGGGAGAGTGCAAAGAGGTCAGAGCTAGGCTCCCAGGAACTAAGCTCAGTGGTGCCCAGCGACAGGACCAGAGGCAATGGGCACAAACTGAAACACGGGAGGTTCCCTCTGAACATCAGGAAACACTTTTTTACTGTGAGGGTGAGCAAACACTGCCACAGGTTGCTCAGGGAGGTTGTGCAGTTTTCTTCCTTGTGGACACGGAACTGGGCAACCAGCTCTAGGTGGTCTTGCTTGAGCAGGGGAGTTGGACCACATGACTCCTACATGTCCCTTCCAACCTCAGCCATTCTGTGATTCTGCATGACCCCTGTGAACTTCCTGGTCAACACTAGAGACAGATTTCTTTTGAAAATGAGATGTTTTCCATATGAGCTGTTGGCCTTTATAGTCTCTGAAAACAAAATCCTGCCTGTTTTATTTTCAATGGTTAGTAATGGTCAGCAGCATTATTTATTCTTCTTCTGAACTTTTATTCTATGACGAATGATCAACAGCTCTTCATTATCTTCCCTTCACACTTCCTTAATCCCAGTGCCATCTGGACCAAAGCGTTCACCCAGTTCCTCTCTCATCCTACACAGAACACTTCTGGCCTATGCGCTAAAGGTATGTGCATACCATACCTGTTTCTTTTGTTAAATCTAATCTCAGTAAATTGATTCCAGATTTACTACAAAAACCAGTAAATAACAAAACACCTTTATTAATTTTGAAGGCAAGACATTTAATTCATCTTGGAGTCATATCTGAGATTTATGGTTTTCAAAATATTAAATAAAACAAAACAAAAACATACCAAGGCTCAGAAGGAACTTTACTCATTTCATAACAATAACTCGGAGGAGAAAGTGTAAACAGGTAAATTACAATTGATACATCTTCTCTCTGACAACCTAGGATGTATGCAAAGCAGAGAGGTGTTCAAGGAGGCAACCAGAGAATTAAAGGAGAATATGCCAAGATAATCTGACTGAAAGGTGTATGTGTATATATTTTTGTATGTCCAGCTTACGTTCTGCCTTCTTTATGTGAAGGTATTGAAATTGAATTGAATTGAAATTTATTGAAAGAGGAGGAATATTTCGATCTCTCTGAGGTGGGTAGTAGGGTGGGAAGGGAATGTCTAATTTTTTATCCACTCTGTAGCTGGCAGAAGTATGTGGATTTATAGATTACAATTAAAACAGAAAAAAAAATATTCTTTTTACTCAGCTTCATTAGTGACATTTCCAGTCCAACTGGTAGATAATACTAAGCCACCTGCTATAAGCAGTCTTTAAATTGCTAGCTCTTAGTTTTCTAATAGGTTTTTAAGAATTAGCTGAAACCTAGTGATAAGAGAGATTATATTAGCAGTGTTCTGATTTTGCACCATTTTTATAAGGCGATAACTCCTCAATATTGGAGGCAATAACTCAACTGCCATATTTAGATTCAGAGCTGTATTTCTGTCGTGGTTTTGGCCAAATTGGCCAATGACCAGTGACAGATGCTCTCCCCCCACCTCTTGCACATGGGGAGGAGGAGGAGAGATAAAGAGATTTACGAGTTTAGAAGAAACTAAACTACTTCAATGAAATATTAATAATAACATAAAAAGGAAAATAATGAAATAGATACAGTATATACAAAACCATATTAAGCTCCCAGGATGACATCACCAGCAGGCACTGGGGATGTCCCAGACTGGACTCAGCGATGGGTGGGAACTGGATTCCACAGATGGAGTCAGGAACCCACAGATCAGGATCAAGGGCAGATGAAAAGACAGGGTCCTCCTCGGATGTCGGCCATTGAAGAAAAGAGAGCTGACCCTTTGATCCCTCAGCTTTTATACTGAGCATGGGGCAGATGGGATGGAATACCCCTGTTGGTCAATTTTGGGTCACCTGTCCTGTCTGCTCCTCCCTGCAGGTGGGACCCCGCTACACTTTTCCGCTTTTGACCCTCCAACCAGGCAAATAACAAAATTAGCTGACCTCGGTTGTTATAGCAATAAGTATAAAGCAAGCACCTTTCTGCATACCATTCCTTGGCACTAATTGTAAACATTGGTCTTATCACTCTGAGAACGAACTGTTGTCGGCACAATCTGCTGTTAACTTCAGAGAGTTAGAAGAGGCCTAGCTAAGAAATAAAATTATTAAACAGGAAGTTGGTTCTGTTTTACCTCAAACCAGGACAATTTCTTAGAGAAAAAAGAGATAATAAATACAATCCCAAATTCCTTCAGAAATATTCACTATATGACAGTAAATGTGGTATACATTTGCCTTTTTCTCTTTAAATTCTCAACAAATGGCATTTTTTGACTAGTAAATGATAACAGTAAGTAGACGCTTAGGCTGTCAGTAACTGTCCTGTTCTGAACATAGCTCTTTCCTGCAGCTGTTGCTTATGACTGAAAACACTAACTCTTATATCTGCTAGGGGAACTGCACTTCCTAGGAGTAATTCACCTTAGTCACTGTGAGCCAGAGCAAAGATGTGTAACACAGCAGTTATTTGAGCTAGCTGGGCTCATTTTGGCAGCAATGGACTAAGGAACACTTACATGTTCCTCCTCCAGGGGCTGGGGAATTAGTAAACTAGACAAAACCACCACTTAAAAGCAGCTGGAGAGAAATTATTGGAAGTAACCTCATCTACCAATACCAATGTAGCATCCTGCGCAGTTGCCCATGGTCTTAAGTGAGACTTTTCAAAAGGGTGTAAATGAGCTGGCTATCTGCTCCCGTATACAGTCCCTCTACTCTTCTGCAGCAGTCACCACTCACCGTGCTCAACTTCATAGTGAAGGTGACAAATCGTTCCATGAAAGGTGACATCTGTCCATGAAATTGCACTAATTAGGGGAGAACAGAAATGGAAATGTTTAAGGGACAGGTGTGTTCTAAAGGGATTTTAATTATACCAATAAAACTGAGGTGTGACATTAACACTTCTACCGTAATTTGTTTTCACTTTTATTGTGCTGTACTTTCAATACTCCATCCAGTGTGCCATTGTTTAAAGCAGAAAAAAATCTGTATAATCATTACAAGTTTTGTCTGTAGACAAGCCAGTGAGGCTTGTCTACATATGTGAGGCTTTTACATAATGTGACACTGCACAATAACTACACCCTAAGCAAAAGCATGCTCCCTGATAAACACATGTGAATGTCTGTGTGTGTCAACAGACCAGACCGCAATATTTGCAAACTTGAATACTTAAACTTGAATTTAAGCCCCTGAGAAAGAAGTCACATTTTTAAAAGTGCCCACATCCTATTACTTGACAAATATGAAAGCCAGGCTTTTAAGTGATATAGGTAACTGAATTTGGCATTCATGTTCAGAGTTTTGAAAATATTCAGGCATGTAAAGGTGCGGATAGGTGTCTTGTGAATTTTCCAGTGGACTGTCCAAATCTAAAGGTATCTAAAAAAAATCTAATCTAATCTAATCATACTCACATGCTAGACTTGCACTTAAGAGCTGTACTTAATCAGCGGATGGAGCAAGGTTCCTCTGGAGTAGGATGATCCCATATCCCAGGTGGATTCAAAGTCCTGAATACTAGTGTAGTAACTGTGTCCTTATGAGGTGTAATATCACTCCACATTTTCATCTGAGATAGGAGGTTTCCTGTTCCCTTTCCAAACTACAGCCGTATGTGTGCCCTGTCATAAAGTGTACTTGGCACTGCTGAGGCCTTACCTCGAATACTGTGTTCAGTTTTGGGCCCCTGACTAAAGAAAGACATTGAGGTTCTGGAGTGAGTCCAGAGAAGGGCAACGAGGCTGGCAAGGGGTCTGGAGAACAAGTCTTATGAGGAACAGCTGAGGGAACTGGGGTTTTTTAGCCTGGAGAAAGGGAGGCTGAGGGGAGACCTTATCGCTCTCTACAACTATCTGAGAGGAGGTTGTAGCAAGTTGGGGGTCGGTCTCTGCTCCCAAATAACAAGCGATAAGACAAGAGGAAATGGCCTCAAGTTGCACCAGAGGAGGTTTAGATTGGATATTAGGGAAAATTTCTTCACTGAAAGGGTTATCAAACATTGGAACAGGCTGCCCAGGGAAGTGGTGGAATCTCTGTCCCTGGAGGTTTTTAAAAGATGGGTAGACGTGGTGCTTAGGGACATGGTTTAGTGGTAATTTTGGTACCATTACATTGATGGTTGGACTCGGTGATCTAAAGGTTCCTTCCAACCTAGACGATTCTATGTTTCTATGATTCCATAAGACCCAATGAAGAGGCATATTGCCTTTGCTCCTTCAAAAAAGAGAAACAAAGACAGAAAATATACTTGCTCCCCCTTTTTGAAAGCTTTCAATTATCAATTCAGAGTCAAAGTTGAAAGTCACAAAGATCTAGCCAATAGGAAAAACTGGACATGGGGATTTTAATGGAATTTAAATAAATTAATATGTTTATCTTTAGATTTATACACTTTCCCTTGGCACCTAACTTTAATCTACCCAAAATTTTAGCCAGATTGTATTTTCAGTTGGCAAGTATTTCATCATTTTTAGAAACACATCTACCAGCTGAGATAATTGGGATGAGTTGGCATAGAAGTTTACATTAGTGATTGGCAACTTTCTTCCTAATTGTTTTCTTTGGAACACTGAACAGGAAAACAGGAGAAGATTTGCCTTTTTTTCCTATGATTTACATGTGAAATTTCTAGGGCATGGAAGAGCCACAGGAAGGTCTTGAAATTTCAAAATAAAGCAAATAGCATGTTGTGATATATTTTACAAATGATAATGTAAACCACACATAAATATAAGGAGGATTTTTTAAAATATGTTCCTTGGCTGTGAACTCAGGGAACATTTAGAGTCAAACTGAGGGGGACTAGAATAGGAATTTGTCTTCTCACAAATAAACAAATTGTTTATTGTATTGAAAATCGACAGATGAACATATGCAGCCTTTTTGGTGGGTAAAGAGTCAAAAATGGGAATGTCCAGCTGTGTCTAGTTAGTTTTTTCCTCTGATCTCTTTCAGACATGCCACGCTTTCTTAGGCAGTCTTCTGCAAATGTGGACCTGGACCTTCTGCCTTTGTTGCCCAGCTTCCCAAATGCTGGTGAGACTCTAGCCGATCCCTGCCCACACGATGCTAAACCTATTGGTCAATGGTTGGTGAGTAACAGTGGCTCTTTCTCTACCCAGAGACATTGGATGGCAAGCCTTAAATCCCTCCCATCTTAATCTGTGAAGCAGTAGGTTATACAGTCTTTTCCCTGTTCTTAACAAATCCCCAAAGGCTTTGCAATTCAATAGCCAAAAACTTAGAAAAGTACATAAATGAGCCTTATTAGTCATAGGTGCTTACAACACTGTCTTTGTTTTCCAAGGGAAAGAAAACAGCTTACTAGACATTTAGCATGAATTAGCATTACAACTTTGTGAAATCTTATTTTTGAATTCCTAATCATTTATTTGCTGAAGTTACACAAAGCTGGTTACATTTCTGAAACTTGATAATACTTTTGCCTCTGCATGTTTCAGTTTTGTCATTGTAAATTTGTTTTAATTAACCCTTGTTCCTAATTCTGAAAAGTTAACCATTAAAATCTGAGAATGACACTGAGAGAAGGTTGGATACTTGCAGAAGGATACCTAAATGGTATGAAGCTGTATTTCTGTACCTTTACTGGATAAAACTGAAACAGAAGTAAGTCCTGGAAGTTAACTGAATATATAATATCAAGGTAACTCAGCTATATAGTTAAAAATATATTAGTGACCTAGCCAAGATCAATCTCACAGCCATAATGGTTCTCAAGAAAACTGAAACCAGTTGGATAATATGATCACTGAAAATCATTCTGCAGAGATATGTTTTTTTGGGAAAAAAAGCCCTGCACAATAAGACTTAGACCATTTGTGTTAGCAAAATCGAAGAACTTGCTCTACGATCAGCTAAACCAATTATTTTTGTTCCTCACAGTTTGCATTTTTGTTCACTAAAACTCTACTCTTCCTACAAGTGTAGCAATAATGCCAGCATTTTCACGTTTTAAGAGACATTTCTCATTCTTTAGCTAATCCTAAATTACTCGCATTGATTGGCTGGACAGGTCATATTGTTCATACATGCTTATTAACAGCTACTGTCAAATACTGTGTCACGGCTGAATTTCACCTTTTTTCATTGCAGACACCAAAACTTGTAATTTAGGTTTTTTGAGAGCTGCCCTACTTTCAAGTGGGATGAAAATGTCCATTGCTACCACTTTGTGTTTGTTGTAAAAATCCTTTGAGGGAACTTGTTGCACAGATTAATGTAGCTAAAATAGTCGTATACTCTTTTTGATAGCTAATAAAAACAGTAAGCAAAATATTTAATCTGTTATCCTGGATTTAACTTCAAAGAGGAGAGTCTCTTCTTCGTTTTTCACAGCAAATGGACTTTTAAGATGAGATTCTATAGACATAATTCATCCTAAAAATATTAAAAGAATGTGTATGTCTGAGCAGCTGTCCTGATTTGGTAACCTTTAACTACTACCTAATTTCAGACTTCCTCAAATCAGAAGTTATTACCCGAAATGAATACTGAGGTGACTTGTGTGAGACTGGTCTTTATCCAGTTACTGGCAGATATATCCAAGTCACATCACCCATTGTCTATTACCAACTGGTTTGCCAATTCACAAAGAAGAATGAAAGGACCTGGTGACAGGGTACTCCCTTGATCCTCAGGGACAGCGTATACAAAATGGGATTGAGATGCTGTACTTGTGTGAGTTAAGATCATTCATGTTAATATAGTTTTACACTAAATTTCTTGTTGGTACATTGCATGTATCTTCTCCAAACAGATTCAGTAGGCAATAGAAATATTTGAATGTAAAACGTGTCAGCTGATACCAGATTGCTCAGTCTGCATCAGTTCCACTGTTCATGAACAAATGGAATACCCAGTTTATTGATTTTGCATTTTTAAAAGAAAATCTGCTTCAGTTCTCTGTGGAAAGGTACAAGTGATGGCAAATGTCAAGAATTTTAGAAATTTGATTTGGATAATGTTACAACATTTGTCTCATCTGGAACCTAGTTGAGAGACCAGGTTAAAAGTTAACCTGAGACAAGTCTCATTTATGCTGGTATAATATTCCCAATATACTTATAGCTCCATAAATACTTTGAAAGAGGGATGAATTTCCATTAGTGAAAAAATAAAAAACTTTGCCTACACAGGGGAGGAAAAAGTCAGTCTCCCCTCTTTACTGTGCCTTTACAAGAGGTTGCCTTTAAAGGGAAGTGTGCTTAACTTGTGCATATCAATGCCAGCCCACAGAAGCAGTAGTTGAAATCACAGATGAGCAGAATAATTTTAGGGTGTGCAAACTCAAAACCAGCTCCCTCACCCCTACCTTCCCTTGTGTAGCCTTCAGTTGCCTGCCAAGGTAGGGAAAGGGCATGGAGGTGGCTTTGCACTGCTCCCCCCGGGGGCTGTCTGCTTAGGCAAGATGTATTTACTCCTTTGCCTGTTGCACTGTAGAGGCACAAGGGTGACTGAGCTGCTTCTGCTTTCTACATTTGCTTTTTGGTCTAAAAATGTCAGAATGATTAAATTGGCAGTACAAGCTTTTGCAGTTTGATCTGGAAATCTCGCAGTACTTGATGCCATGTTTGAAAGCATCCATTGCTCTAGGCAAGTGATTAAAAAAGCCTCTTTTTTATTAAAAAGAGGAGAAAGGCAGAAATACAGCTCTAGCTTTCATGGCTTGGTGTTGTGTTCTGGAGGCTCTGAATCTAAAGGCAAACAGCTCCAAGCTCTTTTGCTTTTCATCTTGCCTTACTCCCATAATGTGTCTGAAGAGCTTGACTCACAAGTTTTAAACATTTAAAATAAGCAATTTGGATAAGCATTTGCACTGAATGTGGAGAATGGATAGCAAAAAGGTAAATCAAAAGACAGCCATGTTGTAATACTTCTCAAGAGGCTGTGATAGAAAAGTCTTCAGTGACTTACTCTTTCCACTGCAGCATCCACAGAAGGACGCCCTGCAACGTGTCTTGAATGCAGAGGCAGGCTGAAGAGCAGGAAAAACATGCCTGGTTCTCCCCCTGCTGAAAGACAGAGCTGGGGGAGATCTAAGACCTCTTGCCCTGCCCTGTCAAAAAGTGGGCAGACAGAACACAGCTGATATAGGGCGGGAAGAAAGCTGCACATCTTTCAGATGTTGACAGATATGTTCCTGGAGACCCAAGGAAGGATTGTCATACCCAGGATGCAAAGATGCTTTGCGAGTGCTTTCAAATGTAGTGGTGAATTGAATCACCTCAGATTAAGGCACTTTCCAAGTTAATGTGCCTGTATAGTGGTTAAACACAAATTCAGTTATGTGCATTGACATCATGGCTCAAGTTGATCCCTTCTGCCTTTCCTGCATGTCCCACAGATGGCGTGTCCCAGGCGTGATATGGATGTACTACCCAAGCCCTCTGTCTGTCCTAGACCCACATCTTGAAGTGCGAAAGTACATTGGAGAAGTATTGACATTGACAGAATGTAAGCCAGTATAGGTCCAGATGCAGTTTAACTGTATTATCCTGGCAGAGTGCCCAAGTACCCTGAAGCACTAGAGCTGTTATACCTTAGTGGTATCATTGCAAAAAGATGTTTTATGTCTCCTCATCAAAAATAAAGCAATTTTGCTTTGGTCTGTCCAGAACTTACTAGGAAGAGACTAATTTGACCGACACAATTTCTATGTCTAAATTCATCCTTTACTGTCACACAGAGCCCTTTAATAACTTTCCATAATCTGTCTTGGATCAAATATGGTTCTTCTTTTCTCATCCCTGTTGTTTGAAAAAGAACTTCACTGCACTTGTGATTAGAAACTTAGATATCTAAGTATTCCAACTTTTTCTCATTTATTTATTTATTTGAAATAGCCCTTTGCCAGGTTTCTATTCCTCCCATAAGATGGATACTTCATTATCAGTATCATTGCAATAACCCTTTTCTGTCACACTGGCAAGCTCCCTGTCATCCTTTGGTTGATTTTTTATCCTGACCCATATGCTTCTCTTTCACCTCCAGCTGATAAACATCCAGTTTTTAGAAAGTGCTTTTGTCAGCAGTTACTAAGGGGATGCCTGTGTGCTTTGTACTATGCAAACCCATTGCTGCTGCTCTGTCTTAGAGGTCATACTTTCTGTGTAGTAAGTTAGTCCTCAGCAGTATCTTCATTTGGCAGTCAGCTAGAACCTCATGAGCGCACACATTGATCTCTCACTAATGACAACACTCTGCAGGATCAGTCCTAAGACTGATGGGTATGCAATGCCACTGCTGATAATTCCATTTTAGGGACTTCCTTTTCAATATATGCCTACTTTAGCCTTCTGCTTATTTTTTGCCTTATCTATCTTCCAGTTCCTATATTAACACCCTTCCTGAACTCCTTAAACAATAATTTCCTATGTGGAAAAGTAACAAATGATTTACTGTAATCTACACTCTTAGAAACATGACATTTACTCTTATCTTACCAGAAAGTTATCTTGTCAAATGTAAATTGTGTCAGACTGACTTGGTATGTACCCCTGATAAAGAAAACCACATTACAGTTTAGCTCTCTTTCCATTTGCCTCCACAGCTCATTGTTCTTGACTTTAAAGATCTGTGCTAAGGGCTTCTGTAGGGGTAACTAAACTGATGGCAATGCAGCCAACTAGATCACTTCACCCGTTCCTTCCCTCAAAACTTTCTGTAACTAGATATGCTATCTCCAGTCAGAGGGCAGGTTCTCTCATCTTCGCACCACACATTCCCAAACTGATAGTCATTAAAAATGTCTGCTACTGAACTTGTGATTTCCTGTGTGCTTCTTTTAGTGTTTTAACTGGTCCCTTTTTCCCGTCCCTCCCTTTCTTCCTTCATTTCACCACAGTCAGCAGCCCAAACTCTGCTTTTGCTTTGAATATGGTAATGAAATTGCCATTCCTGCTCTCATTCCTGATTAGGCATCCTGTCATTACTCTCATAATCTTCATTTCTATTGAAAACCAAAGTACTAATCTAGTATATAGGACATTCCCTTATTAATCCTTATTCATCTTTCTCTTCTCAGCTTATCTTTCTTTCCTTGTTCCTCTCTGGTATAGATGGTAAAGACATCATTAGCATTTGTTTTGGCTTTCCTTCCAAGGTAAAACTTAATTAGCCTTTTAACTAAATTTCTTTCTTTTTTTCCTAACCTTCAAGACAGAGCACTCTTAGCTTATCTCTTACTCTTACTCTACTCTCACAGTAAGAGCACACTCTTACTGTGCTCCAATTCTGCTTGTCCTTTTAACATCCTGTCTGATGTATTTATTCATTTTAGTAGGTCTGCAGCCCATTCCCAGCAATTTTTTTCTCCTTGCTTGTAAGCCGGGTTCTGGATAGCAGTGACACTTAGACGTCGTGCAATTCTGCTTGTACTCAAATCCATTAAGTGCTCTTCCTAGCCAGTTTCACATTTTTGTACCAGTTTCTAACCAGTTTCTCAAAATTTCTTTCTATAAAACTGAAAATCTGGTTTTGTGCATGATATAATCCAACGTGATCTGATTCACTTGCTTCAGTCCAGCTTTACCTCCTACCACCAGGTCTTTTATAAGGTACATGTTGCTTTCTGAAGTTAAGGTCAGTATGAAATCCTGTTAGCTCATTGTGGTGGGTTGACCCCAGCAGCTAAGCATCCACCCACTCAACATTATATAGTATGGAACATCCCTTTGGTAATTTTGGGACAGCTATGCTGGCTATGGCTCCTCCCAGCCTCTTGCCCACCTCTTGCCCTACTCACTTGGAATTGCAGAGCAGGAAAAAACAAAACCTTGATGCTGTGCAAGCACTGCTCAGCAATAGCCAAAACACTGGTGTGTTACTAACATTGGTTTAGACACAAAGCCAAACCACAGTGTATGGGCTGTTATAAAGAAAATTAACTCCATCCCAGCCGGGACCATTATGTTATTTAACAGAGAAATCAATCAGCTGTCACATTCAACATTTATGACCCCAGCATGTTCATGTTCTTTAGAATTTCCATATCTCAGATCTGTCTGCTATGTAATACTAAAGGCTTCTGGTTTTCTAAGTTATATATTCTTTAGGGAAAATGAATTAAAATATGGACAAGTAAAGCCCTAAATGCCCCAAATCCCAAAGCAAATGTTAAAAGTGAGTATCTGGACAGTTTTTAATATGTCAGTTTTCAAACCCATCTCATTGTTGTGCGTTCTTGAATTTTAGACAGATGACATTGCACAGGGGTTAATTTCACCCCACATCACCTCACATTTTATTTTCTTTTATGGAAATTTTTTGCTGTACATTCCAGTCTGTACAAGGCAATATATTCTATTGGGCAGCAGCTTCTCCCTTTGATTTTTCAACTAGTGTAGATATAGTAGGGTTGGACGTAACTATGATCATGGTGACTACTGCTTTTCGACTACTGCTTTTCCTCTATCATGTGCCATGGAGAATGAGCTTTGCAACATTGTGTTAAAAGCAGAAATTATCTTTACTATTTTCCATTCTCTTAGATTAATATTTAAGTCTTATACCAACAAGTTGTCATTATAATTTTGGTAGTCAAAAGAATAAGGAGGATATTTATCTATAATGGCAAACTTGCCAGGGACAGCTGTGTTAAGAAACTAACTCTTCACAGTTGAGAAGGACAGGGCATGTTACTCATTTTGCACCATAATTTAAAAATAATTTCTTCTTTTGCTTTATATTTCTGTAAATCAGCATTGTGTATGCTGAATCATAGAAGTTTCATCTGTATTAGAAGTTTTTATCTTGCTTCCCTTTTTGATATATTATGTTGTGCTTCTTTTATTAAGGGCATTACTCACATCTTGAAGGCCAAGGTTTTCTATGTCAGTCTGGATGCTCTGAATTATAAGTAAATTTCTGTGTTTCCCTGCTGTTGAGGGCACTGTATATGCTCCTGAATTGTGTAGGACCAAGAAAACGCACCATAGCTTTTTAGTGTGAACCATTACTGTAATAGTTAAAAAGATGCCTTTGTAATACTACTATTAATGAATCAGGAGCCTTTGTGTACACAGTTATTAAATTTTGTCATTATTTGTAAAATCACTGAAAATAATGTGGAAATTTTCCAGATCTTCATAGCATCCTTCTTTCTCCATCACAGGCACTCATACATGCACACAGCCTTAGTCAGGCTTCAAATATCCTCAGCAGCAATGAACCCAAATAGCAGTGACGCATATACTGTTTTGTTTAGCTGTTCCTGTAGAAGAAATAATACTATATAGACATGGAGTTCAAAACAGGAAATACAGATGGTACAAAGGCAAATGATACAATGCTGTCATATGTTTGTGGGAAACAAAAAAAATCAACCTTAAGACATCTGATAGTGGGAGTTCTGCGTTCTGTTGTCCTTAATTGCACTGAGTCTTAATGATGCTTGTGTCCTTAATCACGTTTTTCTTACTCCAGATAATTTCCTCCAAACCCATTTCAACACGACTGGTTTGAGATTCATTACTGTTCAGTCTAAGGTGGAGTATTACAATTTGGCCCTAATTTAGTAACCATTTAGTTAAACGTATGCATTTTCAATGATAGCTGTGGATCTCCTTTTCTAAGCGCACGCTGATAATATTTCATTTCACAGTGATAATATTAATTTCATTTCAGTCATAATATTCATTCAGGTTATATTCATTTGATAACGTCCACTAGCAAAGCCATTCATGCTGTGGAAGTCGTGGAAAAATAAAGACCATTTGATTCAGTGAGATATACATTCCTAATGTGTAGCACTGCTTACTTGTAATATTTCATTTACTTGCTTTGGCAACATCTTGTCTATCAGTCAGAACCAAAATCTGAGAGACTGATGTTGTTGCCTACTACCACAGAGATGGCAGGTCCTGTCTTGCCATTTATTTTGAAGTAAACCTCTCCCATAAAAACATTATGTGAAAGTCAGTACTGTCTATAAGAGAAGGAGGATATATTCTGTGTGACTCCATTACTGTGTCAAATTATTATGATATCCCTAAGCACATGTCTTAAGAAAAATAGGTGCTAGGTACTCTCAGTTAACTTCATAGTAGTGCTGTGGATCTTCTAAGTCATCTTGTATTTTGTGTTTTGAGAGTGGTTTTTTGCTTCTAATTTTTAAGAAATGGACTCCAGTCTTGTAACTGTAACTTGCCACTTGAACTTTGTCTTTGAACTTCATGCCAGCACCATTTGACTTACAGGAACAGTGAAAAGAAGGTATAATCCATCATAGATGACAGCCGTTTGTTTTAAATCCAAGTTCTCTAATTTTAGCAGTGTCTAAATGTTGAAAAAAACAGTGATATTTTTGCTTAAAGTGGTTAAGACACCACAAAGCTACCAATTTCACCAATCTTTCAGTCTCTGGAATACAGACTGCAAAGAGGGATAAGGCCAGATGACTTAACGCAATTCTCAGATAGAGACTTTATTAAGGTCAAGACAAGTCTAAATACCATGCTTGATCCAAAGCCTGTTCAGAAGTAGAATTATGATGAGTTTACTTTTCTCTCTGCCACTATTTATCTCCTCACTTCAGAGCACATAACAATGTAATAAAATGATAGCCAATCTGTGTGAATAAATAACTCGACGTGTTGCTGTGCATTCTGAAAAGAAATTATAAATCTTTGAGAGTTTCCTAACACTTTGATTCTAGGGTGATCCAGATGCAAATGGAACAGTAAAGAAAGAACCTTCTATGCCATGGGAGCGTATTAAAGTAAGTCTTCAGAAAGTCACGTTCTACTGCTGGAGAAAACAACCCTGAGTCAGCACTCCCTCCTCTCCTTTCCGCCCACCTTCCCTCCCTTCACGCTGGCAGGAAATAAAAACTATTTCAGCATGTGATACAAAATGTGTAGAATTGATGTGATCATTTCAGTCTTGCTGTATACCAGCCGTGAATGCTTATTGATAGCATCACCAGACATTTCCTAAGCTATTCAAAAATTATCACCTATCTTCCCCACTTTCAATCTGATGAGACATTGGAAGGCGTTATGCTAAAAAAAAAAAAAAAAAAAAAAGAAAAAAGGCTGCACTTTCCAGAAAGACAAGTTTGTCTGCTTCGGTTCTCTGAGAGTTACCCACTAGGTTAACTTAAATCCTCCCTTATGTTGCTTTTTTGTTAGATTCTTTTCTGTATCCCAGAAGGAAGAAGAGTTAAGCAGATAGATAGTATCTACTTTTGACTCAATAGCCTAATTGAGAGGCAATGTATAAGTGGATGCAAGATCTGTATCAGTGAGTGGGTGCAAAGCTTAGGGATTCTTACCAAGTCCAAGCAAGTTTAAACTAGTTTAATTTAAATGCTGAGCATGGCAGAAGAAGGTGCTATACCAGGTTAGATTTCCTGGGACTAACTGAAGCCCGATCCAAAATTCAAAGGCTTAATGGCCTTTGAACCAGATCTTGGATTCCCACTTGAATCTAGTGATGTGGTTAGCTGCCAAAACTGGTATGCTGTCATTACTGGGTGATATTTTCAGATGTGGTCAAGTAAATAGCTTGATTTCTCGAAGTGTTCAATACTCATTGCCTCTGAAGACTTAGTGACTGTGTAGCTGTATTATATATACATATATATATATGTAGGCTGTTCCAGCTTAGTACTCAAGCTTAAAAATTTCATTCAGACTGCATACTGTGTTCTGCTAAAATCAAGCAATGGTCAAGTATATGAATGAACTTTACGTGGAAGATTTATATGCACAATAACTCATTCAAACTTTTTTCTCTCTTTATTTTCTCCTTTTTCTCTCACTGATCACTTTGGACGTTGAAGATTTTTAAGCACAGGTGAAGACTGGCATGGTTGACAGCACTGACAACCTTCCCCGTGTCTCTACCAAGATATCGCATTCTTGTGACAGTCAAACTTCTCTGCCCATGTTTCCCAGAGCCTTTTCTGAGATTGTCAGCAAGGTTGCCAGTTAGAAGCAATTGTGACATTTTGTTCATGTGTGTGATACAAGACCTGCTGACTAGGAGTTGCTAAAACCACCAACTTATTTCACAATATTTAAACAGTAAATTACCATACCTAACATTTTTGTCAACAAGCTGAGGGATTGGTTGATTGATTGATTGATTGGGTGTGTACATCCTGCATCGTGATTATTGTCAGCTATAACTCTTAAACTTGGAGACAAACTGCTCAGGTAAGACTGTCTGGGCTCACCTTGAGTGATCCACTTGTACCCTCTCAGACCTCCTGTGTACAATGAATAGTGATTAATGCACAGGCTGTGTGAACAAAAGGCATGATAGGAAAGGAGTGGGGGAAAAAAAAGAAGAAAAGTGCTGGCAGGCACAAAAGTGAGAATGAAAGACTCTGAAAGCCAACTGGTACTCTGCATGAAAAACATTCCTACCCTTTATTGTGCCTATGAAAATACAAGGGGATGGCAACAATGCTGCATGGCAAAGTGTTAGTGCTCGCGTAATAGAAGGTAGTCTTGGAACAGGTAAGAATATCAAAGTGTATGTCAGAGTAGAGCATCCTCAAATCCTCTGACACTGAGCTCTCTCACTATTGGAGGTGTTTAAATCAGTCAGTAAACTGCATATATCATATTGATGATGCAGCGAAGTAGAGTCTACCATTCAGAGACTTTGTCAATCGTTATTTGCTTTGTGGCACTCTGTCAGAGGCCTGATTGATGACCAAAACCCATCATCCCTAAGGATATTTGCAATATTGACTGTCTCTTCTCCTCAGTAAACCCCTGGAGGAAAGTGGCAAGCATATACATTCATTTTTTTCTCTCTTCCTGGGCCACTAACTCTCTCTCAGTAAAGACCCCACACCTCACGCTAGGTTTCTCTCCCTTTTCCTTATCCATGCTGCAATGAGAAGAACTGTTAAGACCTATTTTTAACACATTTATTCTGAAAATATGCTGATCTTTTGCCATGAATTTGTAAGAATGGCTTGATTTTGCAACTCTTGACATCTGAAAACATAATGCCATCTCTAATTCCTTCCATTTTTTGCTTTATTTCAGTATAAATTACATTACTTCCTCTACAATGCAAGAGCATCCTCCCCACAATTTTCCTATTCCATTCTCACTTTTCTGCTTTATTTTGGTGATTCTTATGATTGCCTTCAGGGATTCACCATAGCCACAACATCCTTCAGGAGCAAACTGAGATCACAGCACTACACTTGAAACACTAGAGGTTGCTAAAGCCTGTGTTTGTTCATTGGGTCTTCTCAAGTGAAACAACATGAGACAACAATTCTTACTGAATTGAAGTCATGGTAGGAAAATTCCTCCTACTCTAAACATACCTAAACTAGCAGTAGACAATTCATTCTCTGAATTCTCTTGCTCCTCGACTGTTAACAAAATACACAACAAAAGATCCTGTTCCAGTGCGTAAAAGGCATCTATGATAAATACAGAATATCTAGATACAGGAAATTGAGGATAAATGCAGGATCAAGGATATAATCTTTAGCATCTATTTACACTTTGTCAAACACCAAAGTTTCTGACTTAGGAATAGTTCATTGCCTTGTTTTAAAATACATATTTTAAGAATACTGCCAGAAAAAAGTGTATATCTAAATTTTAAAAAAGTAATGTTATGTAAATTAACAATTTTATGTAAGATCAGATACACATACTCTATACACAAGAGTGTGCCTCATGTCAGACAATATTGCCATAAGACACTCTCCACATGGCTTTTTGAATCTTACATTGTAGGCTTCTCATTGGGTTGAAGAGTAGCTCCTGTTAAAAATTGAGCTATTTAGGGGTGATTTAAGTATGTCTCCTACTCTCATACATGCAAGCCTTTAGCTAACACAGGTCAGTCAAACGCTTTCTATTAATTACCATTCTTCTGATAACAAAATCAGTACAAGTTGATTGCCTGACAAGGGAAGACTGTACTGAAGCACTAGTCATGGTAATCAATTTTCAAAGCTGCGTGAGAATCCTAACTAGAATAGTTTTGTTCTATAGAGTCCCAGATCCTGGAGTCAAGTTATGCAAGAAACTCATATTGTATTCACTTGAAAAAAGACTGCTCAGACAAAAAATATAATGTGACACATACATGCCATGCCCCTCAAAATGAAAAACAAATAGAAAGACACCCAGATGGGTTATTTTTAGTAACTGCATGGTTTCATAGGCTTAATTTATAAGTAGTGAGCACTTGGGGCTGCCAATCTGTGAATAGTCTTTGGAGGAGCTGCTTGGGCCCCTTTCCAACCTCTCTTCCTGACAGGAATTTCTATGAGGGAGGTAGGGAGTTTATAATGAACTTGCCCTGACATCTGGGCTGGGGGAAGCTAATAGGCCGTCTTTGTTCACAGCAATTCCAGTGGTTTCCAGTAAGTTTCCAAAGTCCCTCAGCATGTTCTTGTTTCAGGAAGGGAAAGCAAAACCATGAGAAGAGATCCTGAGTGTGGTAGCAAAAGCTGGCCCCCACTTCCAGGAGGATACACACGCAGGGGAATGGCAGGGCCAGCTGGCTGGAAAAGGCTCCCACTGTGGCAGGCAGGATGTCCCATGTGAAGACATCAGATTGGAAGGTTGCCCAGCTTGCATGAGCCCATAACATAGCTTCTGAGCAATAGCATGGGCTATGTTTAGAGAGGGAGAATAACAGATGAGACATACAGTGCCCGATTTCCCTTCAACCTCAAGTCTACTCATATACATGAACAGACTCCTGTTAGTTTCAATGGGTAAGAGTCCTCCATTTCAGACCCGTAGCATGACTGACTTTACAATGCTAATGGAAGTGAAGTTCAGCCTAAGTAAAAAGCACACAGTTTTGTTCTGTGTGCAACTGATGCTTTAAAAATAACAGGGGAAAGATCAACTGTCTTAGCTCTCCTCTTCCTGCAAAGGCTTGTAAGCCTTTTCTGCTTGACTTACTAAGAAGTCGATGAACTTCTCCAACAAAATTTATTTTATAAATAAACTTTGTTACTATGGTTGGTCAGAGTTGAGTCTCTGGTCAGAGACTAAAACAAAGTCCTTTTGATGGGTTAGTCATTCTTTGCACTTTAAACTTACGTAGTTGGAGAAAGAAAAGTTGAAAGCATCTTGCGCTGAGCCCAACTCCTTGTCCTACAAGAGCTGTGGAAAGCAGGGCAAAATTATTTACAATACAAATGAAAATCAATTTGTGCCTGTTCCTTGGCCATTACGTGAAACAGACCCTGCTTTGTAATGCTGCTGATCTCTGTATGGTCATAAACCAGAACTTTATTTGCTTCTCATCTCCAGCTATTAGCTGCTACAGATGTCAGACAATTATGCTGAATGAGTGTGCTGCACCTTCGTTAGTTTTCTTCTTTTGTCTGAGATGATGATTTTGAAAGCAGCCCAGCTATCACAACTCCACTTAAAGTGCCGAAGATCAGAAACAAGCCCAGGGCAGCAACATGGTATGATACTGGAATAAATAAAGCATTTGTTGACTCATGACCCATCTAGATCAGAAGCCCTCAAGAGTGTTTTATGCTAAGATAAATAAATAGATCTCTGAAGTTAACTGATTGCTCCATGCAGACCAGACTCAACACTTGGTGTAACATTTGCCTCAACAGCACAAAAGAAGGCAGAGAGCTGCCCTGCAGCTCTGCTGTTCCAGACAGAGGAGAATCCAAGCAGGGCCATGGCTACTCCCTACCACCTGCTCTCCCCACCTTCTCTGAAGAAGACATGTCAGCACAGAAAGCACGGCTTCAGGCTTCTTTGAATTATACAGAGGGCTAAATAGTCCTCAGCTGGCCCAGGATCAGAGGAATTGACTTAAGTTGCTTAAAGCCACCTTTCTCACTGCTTACCAGATGCTTTTCAGCTGTGCAGAAGGCAAAATAGGTTCGGTAGAGAAGCTGCTGTTAAACACAGCTTGGAATTAATTTTCCAACTCCTTATGTCATGATGTACCTTCTGTGACCTGGCTAATGAGGAAATCCAGTGCTACTCTACATGCCTTAATATATTCCCTTGCTAAGCTTTCAGCTGTTCTTCTCTTCATGCTGTACTGATACCAGTTCTCAATTAAAACAGAGGGGGTACAGCAGTCATAGTAGTGATTTTAATTTAACAAGGCATAGGATTGTGGTCATCTTATGATGACCATACCTTCTTTATTTGGAAGACACCAAACGTGGGCTACACACATTTGAAGCAAACAATGACAAGCCATTATCATTAGGTGTAGCTACAACAAAGTGGCGGTGTTTATCTTGCAGTTCCCCATACTCATACATTTTAAATACTGAAGCCTTGGCGTAAACACTACACCTCAGTGATGGAGGACAAGTCCCTTTGAGACAAGAAATCACTTATTCTAGGCATCAGTTTCTGGGCTATGGTACAGAACATCTCACCTGAAGTGCTTTGGGAGAGTACTAGCTGCAGAGCATTTCCTATGGTGGCTCCAAGTAAAATGCAATGATTTTAGCAATTTACAATAGTTTCACCCACTTGGATACTGGTAAGTGTGGGAGCTTAACCCTTTTAGGCTATGGTGAACTACTGATGTAATTTTGAGAGATCCTTGTATCAGATTCTGTTGCAAACAGAAAATGCAATACAGAGCCACAGTCATGGTTTAAAGTTATTTAAAAGTTATTTAAAGTTATTTAAAAATACTGAATCTGCTACTCTGAGTCCAGCAGAGGTTATTTCTAAGTGGGCATGGCATTTCTCTATTGCTCTGTGAGTGAGCATTTATCTCAGGATTTTCAAGATGATCTATCCTTTTTACTGTTATTTCTATGAGGTCACTGTCCTTAGATGTCACTGCCTTCCCTCGTGTACAGGCTCATGATAATATACTTTCTGTTTCATCTGATCACTCTTTCACCTTGGATCTTTCTTTCCATGTGTGAAGATCTCCACAAAAACTGAAAAATTGTCTTATTTATGTTAAGCATCACTGATCAGTCAGAGCTGACCCAAAAGTGATTTTTTACCATTTTCTTTGGGCACTGTTTGCCATGATCTCAACTGGTCTGCACAGAGGCATTGGACCTGCTCAGATTCTGGAGAAAGCATCCATGCAGAGGTCCTCAGTGAAAAGAAGCAATTCCATCTATCAATAGGAGCACAGAGAAAAGAGTAGGGATCTGAGATCATCCTAGAGGAACCAAGTCAGTGCCCTCTGCCTCCCAGGAGGCCTGGCTGCATCCTGAGCTGGCAGATTTCAGATACCAGGTGGATTCCTGGGTAGTATCTGGAACTGTGTTTTGTGTAATGATAACACACCCCTCCTAAGAAAGTGGAAAGCTTGAGGACAATAGTCAGACCACTACATCTGAGTGGGCCAAAGTCAGAAGGTGGGTGTGGGACAAGTAATTTTCTGGGAACACAGAATTCTTGAATTGCTTGCTGGAAACTGCTCCACATTTGTGCATCTGTTCTTACCGAACTCACTCAAGTGAAAGGCTGACACACATGTCCAACCTCATCGTGCCAGTAGGCCTGTCTCCAGGTGCCTCTATGCTCTGGGATGTGATGCATCTTACTAACTCATACTTGAACCACATGGTAGCAATTTTCAGAATGCAGATTCTAGCACTGACAATGAATCAGACATTTGTTACTCCAAAGAGATTTTAATGAAAAGAGCAATGGCCTTTACCCATCTCCCTGGCAGCTTCCAGAAAACAGGTAAGCATGAATCATGCTTCTAATCTCAGCTGTTGCATTAGGGATTAAAGAACTGACCATGAGCCAGGGAAATAGTACTCCCTTTATGTTGTAACTGCACAAGTCTGCTACTCCACTGCATCCACAAATGTCATGTGCAGTAAAAGTGTCGGACTGTGCGTGTTTGGGGATCCCTTGGCTTGAAGGGGAAATTTCACTGACTGGAAATAGGATGGATTGGTTTCTCACTACCCATCAGAATATTAGTCTGCAAAGAATGATTATCTTCAGTTGGCCAACTCGCCATCCCAAGGAGCGTGTCTACACAATGTGTGATCTCCAGTCACCTGCCTTCTCCACATTGTAAATTCTTATTCCCCAGGCACAGTGGTGGCTCCCAGTAACCTTTTAAAACTGTAAAACCATCTTCCTTGGGAATCATCCCCACAAGGCGGCAGAGTTAACATTCCTATGCATAAACATAAGTAACAAACAAAATAAGTGATCTAAAGTGGACACAATACACTCTGGGCTATGGGGCATTAGTCCATTGATGAATGCTGGTTTGCACAGGAATTGTCATGCTAATTTGAAAATGTGAGAGTACACATGAAATCTGGATCAAACTTGCACTGCCACAGATGTCAGAAATACGTAGATCCAGTGTTAAAGATCATGGAGCCACAGTGTCATTGTCAGCTCTTCTTTGGAAATATGGAAATCTTTGGAAAGGAAACTAAACACAACACAGATGTCTTCATGTTGCAAGCCAAAAAAAAAGTTTGAAACCTCTGATTGTTTAAAAAAGAATGACTGTGAGTTCACACATGCAGCAGAAATACAGACAAACCAACACACATAAGCATGTCTTCGCATGCTCATTGTTGCTAGCAGAGAGATCTTAAAGATACTGTCCTGAAGGATCTGCAGTATTTACAGCATATCTGATAGCTGGACTTGTGCCAATGGTGCTCACCTGGTGTATAAATAATAGTTTCCAAGACTGAAACAAAATCTGTCACACTGGAGAAAACAACGTAAAAGGTTTTCCTCTCTTCTTGACAGATAAGCATTTAAAAATTCTAAGTTTGTGGCAATCTGGTTTTTCAGTGTTCCTAATATGTAATTAAATGAACCAAATTGTTAGGTGTATCATGTGCTAGGGCAGTATACCTAAACAGAGTATTTTAGTAAGTTAATTAGATGCATGATAGGAAAGTATTATGCACATTTGTTTTGCAGGAATACTTTATTCAAAACTGTGTAAGAGCTGAATGGGTAGATTTTAATCTAGCATTTCGACTTCACTCTTCTCAGAGGGCAAAATTATGATATTCACCTATAGATAAAAAAGGAGTTTATGTGAAAGAGAAGCATTAAAAGTTGGAAACTTAAGTAAGTTAGTGATATTCAAGTAGCTACGGACAAAGCCTTCAAGGCCTGTTTGGTACCAGACCAAATAAAATATCCAGACCCTACCACTCCCGCTTCCCTGCAGTTCTCCTCTTTCCAGGGCAGCCTCTCCCACTCCTTCCTATACGATCTTGCTTCTCTCCCTCTGCTTAAGTGGAAGCAACAGCAACAAAGAGCTTGAGCAAGAGGTAACTGCCAAGATGTGGCACAGACATGGTCAAAGGAGGCTCTGTAAGGTCCCTAAGTAGACCATGAGCGAATTGTCCTGATAAAATCCTCCTGAGCTTCCTCTCAACACAGTTTAGGCACTCCTAAATGCTTTTAAGTAATTTTTACTTGTATGGGTAAAAATAACACTTCTCTGGGCCAGATAGTGTATCTCTTTTACACAGGGAACACCTATGTGGGGACAGGTCTGCCTTCACAGTAGAGTTCCTCAGGTTGTAGGATTGTAGGAATTCTTTATCTGGAGGGGTAGAAAGCTTTGAGAGGTAAGAAACTGCTCATTTTGAGTAAGTTTTTATAAGAAGCTGAAAAGCAGAAAAATGAGTTTGTGCATCCTAGTTACTGATGTTTTCTATGCAATTCAAAGCAGTGCAGACCTCCAAAAAATCCTTTGAAATAATATTTAGAAAGCTTCTGTGGTCTTTACCCTACAAAACACATCAGAAAACACTGCAATAAGGTTGGATTACCATGAATACCTAGACTCAAGTTAGGGAACCTGTTTCAATGTTTTCTCTCCAATACCCATACCTCAAGAGCCCAAAAAGTAACATGTCCAAATTCGGGCCTGTGCACCAAAATCAAGTCTTCACATTGCAAAAAAATATACAACTTCCACTATGCATTTTCATGCCAAGGCAAGTTGGGGAGGTAGTAATGGGCTCTAACAGGCACTCCCTGAAACTGCTACATACTTTACTTCAGCCAAGGAGCATTCAGACGATGTGACATTCTTTTTCTCCCCTGGAAAACATCAGACAATGTCAGAGAAATTACTCTCCATCTGATCCTCCTAATATCAGTAATTTGCTGATTTGACATCATAAAAGCACAGGGTATCTTGGACAAAGTGATAGCCGTATTCCCACCAGAAGGAGCACAGCCTGCAAGTCAGCATAATGCCAGTGGTGTGGATTGGAGCAGGGTGAGCACAGGGCTGGGGTATGGATGGTGAAAATTGGAATGCTGTGTGGAGCATTTGGGCTCCTGGGATCTTTAAAGTGAGTGGGAGGAAGGGGCTGATAGAAGATTTTTTGGGAGGCTTATTTTTTTGTTGTTTTTTTTTTTGTTGTTTGCTCTCCCCCAAGCCAACTGGGCAACACCGAGCAAGACGCAAGCTTTGGAGTGTGTGTGAAGGGTGAAAAAGGAGCAGATAAAGAACAGGCTCCTGCCTTAGGTAGGAAAGGTGTTGACACCCTGGGGAATATGAGAGAAAAAATGTAAACAAAAGGCACAGTTGTGCAAAGCCTTGGAACTGAAACAAGCAGGTAGCTCATCTTTGATGCCCCAGGTAAGTGAAAACTAGTTCAAGTTCTTAGTGCAATAATACCTTGCTCATGTTATGCATGCTGGTCATGTCTTACTGTCTTACCCAGATAGACACTGTGCTCTTTTGTTTCTGGGAAGCCCATTAATATATATAGAGAAAATATAAATGCAAATGACTGCTCACAAATCCCCTGCTACAGAACCATGGTCATTGTTTACTAATCAAGTATTGGTGGAATTGGCAGCTAGGAGGAGGACAAAGGTTTTCACATTGTTTTCTACGACAAAAGGAGCATATTTCTCCAAAATTACTCTCTATATTTCTTGGCAACAGAATGCTTTTGAAAAATATACCAACAAAGCTACAAGCTTGTTAAATATTACCTTTACGCAATTTACTGTCTTGCATGAGATCTGCTTTTTTGTCCTTGGCTGTCTTAATAATGGGTTCTTCAAACAGCCATTGCAAGGATTATTCAGTGTTGCGTATATAACTGTAGTTAAAGCTTAAAAAATATTGTAATTCCTTTCATTCTCATGTTTTTAACTGAAATGTTGTCTTTTAGGGGAAGCTGAAAATAACCTTCAGAAAATGTCACAAAGAATTACCCTCTTCCAAAACTCATCTGTGGGCTTGGGATCACACACCTATTTTGGCAATAACAGTACCTACTCCATTAAAAAGCCATCGTCTCTAAATCTAACTTATTCAGAGCCATTTAGTTAAGCCAAATGGCACAACTGCTATTTTGAAAAAAAATTGCATTTCATTTTATTTCAGTAGAACAAATAACAGATGTAACAAAAAAGAAAAATGGAAAAATGGCTAACCTAAGTGATTGGTTACAAAACTGAACAGAACTACTCTCCATTGAAAAATGGCCTAAAGACAAATGAAATATGGTTTTATGGGGGATATTTAAGGAAGAAAACTTCCGTATTTGAAAATATTCTGTTTCAAGAATAAAAAGGGGAAGAAAATTAATATTATAGCCTTCAGTAAAATTATTTTAGAAATCACATTTCTTTTAGACCCATAAATAAGAAAAAGCCTTCATAATCATCCATTTGTTTTATTATGTTGCTTCAAGGGAGAATACAGTTTCCAATTCTTTGTATACTGCAACTTCATGTACATTTAAGTCTGAATTCCCTGGGTTTAATCTTTTGTTTGAGAATAACTTGATGATTACATCTTAAGATACAATCAAAATTATATATAATTTTTGTGGGGAAGTGTATTCTTAATGATTTAAAAGGAAAGTAGCCCCATAAA
The DNA here is from genome assembly GCF_028500815.1 of Rissa tridactyla. Taxonomy (NCBI): domain Eukaryota; kingdom Metazoa; phylum Chordata; class Aves; order Charadriiformes; family Laridae; genus Rissa; species Rissa tridactyla. Next base: position 106,730,516 of record NC_071467.1, on the reverse strand, counting down.
TACTACATGATGTCTCTAGTACTGACTATAATTAAAGCGGAATACATTTCTCAGTTTTCTGTGCTCTGCACTTGTAGCTGTAATTCTGTAACACAGGCTGATAATTTATTTGTGTCTTCAAAAGGCATAACAGAATTGATAAAAAAATCTCCCCAACACCTAGAGATTGCTGTGATATTTTTCCTAGTAACTTAGGTTTTCATTGAAAAAAAAACATAGTTCTGTAGTGCTGATTAGTGCAAAATATTTTGTAACTGAATTTTTGCTAAATAAGAATCAGTAATAGAACATAGCCATATATCTTACGTACTATTGCAGGAGACTTCTTTCTGTCTTTTTACAAATATAAAAAAAAGTAGATGACATCTATTTATCTCAAATAAGTAGTTGTATGTGATGTCAGATATTTATAAGAACAATTAATTTGAAACACTACCTTTTTATATAAGAAACAGAAACCTTTTAAACAAGAGAGTTATGGCAAGCCATAGCCCTTCCATGTCTGGACAAGCTGTTATATTTTCCAGGGGCAATAGCTAAGTCTGTGAAGATCCATATTTAAAAAAAAAAACAGTTCCAAGTGTTTGTAATCCAGTGATTACCATCAGTTTTAGGCACAGCATTCAGAATGTAGCAAGTTAACAATTTTTTTTAATCTAAAAATCAGGTAGATATCAAGAAGAATTTATTGTACTGGAGTTTCATAGGAGACAGATAGAAAAATAAAGGCAGGAATTTTAAAATATCATATGCAAACTGTAGTTGCTTGATCAATATTCAGAAGTCCCTGAAAATTAGTCCATAATGGTCAGGGTCTGTGGACAACAAGTTCAAAAGTATCAGTCCAAGCACTTTCCATCAGGGATTATGAAGGCTTTTACATTTTGTCTTCCAAATAAAGGCAAAATTGCTTCATAATAATCAATAGCAATCTATGCAGGGAAATCAACATACCAATGTTGATATCACATACCAATACTGAATTTTGTTATATTTTTTGCCAGAATGGCTTGTAGACATAGGTAAAACAACTTGACAATGTAATTTTTGCCAAAGTTTTCAAACCTTTCTTTTCTGTTCTAGCACAGAGTAGAAACATTGGGAAACCTTGAAAGCAGCCACAAATGTATATTTGCACCTAAGAGGGACACAGCCTGTCAATGCAGAACTTTCTGGAAGCCACTTTTTAGAGTCTTTAGTTCTTGCTGTTTATGGGCTACATTAGGCATTCATTCAACAGGGTCCTTAAGGCTCAAAAAATGTGGCTTGCCCATATGATAACCTGAACTAGTACAACTATGAGTCTCTTTGGTAGAGAAGTTAGTTAAGATGTATGGGTTGTATATTTCTGGAAGGCTAGCATTTATTAACTGATAAAGAAAATTGAAGCATTGTAAAACTTTCTTTAAGAGCACAATGACTGAGAACTCTCCTGTACCTCTGCAGACTCCAGGGTTACCAAAAATACAAAGCTGACAATGGCTGTTATTTCTAAAAGACATAAGGAAAAATTAAATGGACAGAGCATATTCTGCTGTTCTATCAGGAAGCTTAGACCAAAGGAAATGAGCCTTGGGAAAGACACAGCAAATAAAACAACAGACAGGTTGCGTGATGATAACACGTGAAGGCATGTGGTTCCAAGGATGATAAAGAGGTGTAGGAAGAACAAAAGACAAACAAACACCAATTAAAATCTGATACAATTAAACTCTACTTTAACAAGACACAAAAGGAAAAAAAAATAATCCAAACCCCTGATAAACATAAAGTAGGTCATCAGCTCAATTATAGTATGAGCTGAGAAGTGGAAGGGAGTTGCCAGAAATAAAGGGTAAGTAATTCTAATGGTGACTCAAGGGATGGGAACTGTAACCTAGATACAGACAAAAGGATGGGACAAGGCTTTTCTGATTGTTGTGATAAGAATATTCTAAAACCTTCAGGGAAATCAACCTAATTTTAGCCCATATAAGAACACAAACCAATGCAATGCTATGAAAACAGAACAGTTCAGAGACATGGAAAGGAAAAAGAAGATGGAAATAATACAGGTAAATTTTTCAGTAGCACACATAGTGTAATGCACGGGCACAGGCTGCTGTTTCTAGACGTAAACCTGTGGACGTACACAGGTTAGGAAAGAGATTCCACAGAACATCTGAATTGCCTTTGTGACAAACATTAAATGAACTCAATTTCTGCTAAAAGGGAAGTCTCATGGTTCTCAGATCATTGGACATTGCTGGACATTATAATATAAATTTCAGCTGAACATGGGTGGTGAAGGAGTGTAATCTTTGGATAACTAAAATAATCTCAGGTTATACAGAATCATAGAATCGCCTAGGTTGGAAGGGACCTTTCAGATCATCTAGTCTAACCATCAACCTAACTCTGACAAAAACCATCACTAAACTATATCTCTAAGCACTATGTCTACCTGTCTTTTAAATACCTCCAGGGATGGTGACTCAATCACTTCCCTGGGCAGCCTGTTCCAATGCTTAATGACCCTTTCAATGTAAAAAAAATTCCTAATATCCAGTCTAAACCTCCCCTGGCACAACTTGAGGCCGTTCCCTCTTGTCCTATCACCTGTTACTTGGGAGGAGAGACCAACCCCCACCTCTCTACAGCCTCCTTTCAGGTAGTTGTGGAGAGCGATAAGGTCTCCCCTCAGCCTCCTTTTCTCCAGGCTAAACAACCCCAGCTGCCTCAGCCGCTCCTCGTAAGTCTTACTCTCCAGACCCCTCACCAGCTTCATTGCCCTTCTCTGGATCCGCTCCAGCACCTCAATGTCTTTTTTGTGGTGAGGGGCCCAAAATGAACACAGTACTCGAGGTGGGGCCTCACCAGTGCTGAGTACAGGGGGATGATCACTGCCCTACTCCTGCTAGCCACACTGTTCCTGATACAGGACAGGATGCTTTGGCCTTCTTGGCCACCTGGGCACACTGCTGGCTCATATTCAGCTGGCTGTCAACCAACACCCCCAGGTCCTTTTCTGCCAAGCAGCTCTCCAGCCACTCTTCCCCAAGCTTGTAACGCTGCATGGGGTTGTTGTGACCCAAGTGCAGGACCCAGCACTTGGCCTTATTGAACCTCATACCATTGGCCTCGGCCCATCGATCCAGCCTGTCCAGATCCCTCTGCAAAGCCTTTCTACCCTCAAGCAGATCAACTCTCCTACCTAATTTGATGCCATCTATAACCTCAGAGGACCCAGAGGATCCTCAGAGGGGCATAATTATTGATTTTTTTCCCTGAGATTCTGAAATATAATGAGTCAAGGGCAGTTAAGAACAGATCAGCATGCAGGAAACATAAACATTGTAATCAAACTACTAGGCTTTTATGCACAGTAGTCAGCTTGCCTGTGCATGTTGGCCAACATTCAGTTTCTTCTAAATGCTGATTATTCACCAAAGATTAAGTTTGTGATTATTCAGAAAGCTAATTTTGCTTGTTTTAGTCATTACATAGCAGATACTTCAGCATTGAAATAGATGGATTTATAGTATCTTAAAGTCAGAGTAAATTAAAGAATTGGGAAAAAAAATTAAAACTTATTGAAGTCCTGGGAGTCACTTTGGTGACCCAGAAAAGCTGGAGACTGAGCAACATTAGTTTTAATATAACGCATTTGGTTACATTGTCTTACAATGTCTGCTTTTGTAATGAACAGCTTCAATAAAGTCCTGGCTGTACACAAACCAAGAGAAAAAATCAGAACAAAGTCTATGAGGCAGTATCCCCCATTTCTATAGTTTGCCTTTGACCCTTTCTACTCCTGACCTCTTCTCTGAAAGTATGCCTCCTGCTGACCATTGTTAGTTATTAATCAGTGCTTAGTTCTGAAGGAATTTTTGAATTAAAATTTATTTGTCCAGCAGGCAGTTTCAAGGCTCACCCTGCCATCATCTTTTGTGAGGTGCTTCTCTGCATAGGGAGAGTCTTAAATTTAATATCCATTCCCACTCACTATAAAGGTTGGACCATACACAATTAGTATGTGCCTCTTTACAGAACAGATCAAACTTGGACTTTCTGGTTCATGAAATACCAGCATTTACAAACTGTCTTCTGAGTTCCAATTTGAGTATTACTTGTAAAAAGGAATTTTGGCAAAAAAGTGTTATCTGCAGTGTTTCAGTTTAGAAAAGATCTTTCAAATATGAAAATGCAATTTTCATTTCAATGAGTATTTTGGTTATGTATAATATATGTTAAGCTATGCCATACTACAGATGTCAAGCAGTAGGTTTTAATAGTCAATCTATTTATTTGATAGTATTTTTACTTCTAAAAGCACTAAGAACACCTTCTACTTAATATTAAAACATCATTGCTTATTTTACTAAATGAGATATTTTGTTGTTTGTGTTATAACTAAACAGTTGTATATGTTGTAATTTAAATGAAAAATAACTGGCAAATGGCGTATCATATCACCATACATTATCACCATATAAACACAGGAGAAAAATAAAGTCAAAGCATAATACATTTTGCGACAGAGCATATAAAAAGTGATTTAACATTTTTGCCAAAGAATCAAATGTATATGGGAAGTTTCATCAAAATAGGTACAAATTCCCTCAAAAGAGCTTATATCTTCAAAATGTTTTGTCTGATAGAAAGCTTTTGTGAAAATTTTCAATTGCTGAATGTAGGAGCTTTCCAGCATTCCAGCTTTCCAGACCAAGTATAAAACTGAAAGACTTGTGTCTTTTTAAAGGGAGGACAAATTTCATGTGACTAACACTGTAGTTTTACTGATTTTGTTCCTTACTGTGGAACAGATTCGTGTGCTTGCAGTCAAACTCATGGGTTTGTGCATGTATGTTTTTAAGCACCTGTAGATTTTTTTTTTTTTTAAATAATATAGATACTTTGTTATAACAGGGGAAAGCTTGAGTATAATGGAAGTAGGAAAACAACTCTTTTTGGAACAGTATTTATGTCAGTGACAGCATTGCAGGGGAGGGTGGATTAGATGACCCTTAAAGGTCCCTTCCAACCCAAACTATTCCATGGTTCTATGATATATTAAAATTAAATTTAAATTTTTAATTTAATTTAAATTTTATTTTAAATTCTCATTTGTTTGGGAAGCCCATAGAAAAAAATGTGAAATGGGAAGCTTATTGAAACTGAAAGGAGCTTTTCTGTGGCCTGCAATGTGGGTTTACAAGTTCTCCTAGGTCTCTGGGGGAGGCAAAGGAAAAGAATGGCAGGAGTAGACATCCTCCAAAAGCCACAGATTCGCTAAAATGTTTTCTGTTTCAAGCAGGACTCTGCAGAGAGTTAAAAAGATCCATGCTCCACGTACCTCCAGATAACTTTTTTTGCTGTAGGTATTATTTCTGGATACACCACCGAAGAAATCATTATAGGTTTCAATATATCAAATGACAGAGTTATCATTTGAAAATTGAGGAGTTTTTATTTTAGTTCCTAAACATCTGCCCTCAATGTGCTTACACTGCTCACAACACGGCTAAGTGTCAGAGCGGAGCTGTTCTAAAGCTCTGTTCTAAAGCGTTTATGGTCAAAATAACTGGTACTGGTACAAGGCAAGAGAAAATCTTGTTGCACAAAACCCAATGTGGAAAGCTGAGCAGAATTTAGAAGCAAAAGTTTAAGCAACATTAAAGGTAGAACAAAGCAGAAGACAACGAACTAAGGAGACAAGTATAAACTGAAGCAAGATAAAGGTGAAGACACAGCATTAATCAAGGCGGGTAGGCTTTTGTAATCAGCTGGTCCTTATGGGCAGGACACGCCAGAGCTATAGAAAGTTCTCTAAATACTTGGAAAGCTTTGGATTTATTTTCAGCTGCTCACTCTTCCCTGCAGGCTCCCTTTCGGGCTCGCTCTTCCCTGCAGGCCGCTCAGTGAAATTGCATAGCAGGGGAGGAAAGGCATTTGCAATAACTGAGGAGCAACAACAAGAAGGAAAAGTGAGAGGAGATTTCTGTTTCTGAGCTCCTGAGAATTTGCTGAATAAGAAAATTGTTAAACAAGTCCTTGCTTTGTTCAAGTCAAAGAAATGCACAGCTAATTTCTTGGGCTGAATTTTGCCTCTGTGCAGCTATTAGAAATTATGATAAATTTCATCTTAAAGCAGAACCCCGTCCCCACTATTAACTGAGACATCTAACACCAATCACATATCATAAAAAACCAGTGTCAAACACGGTGTCCAACTGCAGTCCACACAATATTTACTTCCATCACTGAATCCCATTCTTAGTGGTACCACAGTCACAGCATTGACATCAGTGCCTTCATGCAGGCTTGTAAGCCCATTGTAACTGCTGGGCACAAAATTTGTCCCAGTGTTAATGCAGTTTATCAGATATGAAGTGTTCAAGTACCAGTCATTCTGCACTTACTACTCGGAGCTCATGTCTCTTCTTGCAAGTGACAAGACTACAGAGTTCTTGTAATGCTAATACCTCACAGTGTTTTAAAAGTGCAAAATTAATGTGGGATCACTTCTTTGGAAAGTCTTTGGGGGACTTCAATCACCCTGATATCTGCTGGGAAGGCTACGCAGCCATGCATGTACAGTCCAGGAGGTTCCTTCAGTGTATTGATGATAACTTTTTGACTCAGGTGGTGCAGGAGCAAACAAGGAGAGGTGTACTACTGGACCTAGTACTGACAAACAAAGAGGGACTGGTGGAGGACATTAAGGTTGGAGGCAGCCTTGGCTGTAGTGATCACAAGAAGATGGAGTTCAGGATCATGGGTAGTATGCACAAAACAACAAGTAGGACTGCAACGTTGGACTTCAGGGGGGCTAACTTTGACCTTTTCAAAAAACCGCTTGGAGAGATCCCATGGGCTAGAGCTCTGGAAGGCAAAGGGGCTCAAGAGAGCTGGTTGGTATTCAAAGACCACTTTCTCCAAGCTCAGGAGCAGTGCATCTCTAAGAGCAAGAAATCAGGCAAGAGAAGCAGGAGACCTGCATGGTTGAGCAGGGAGCTTCTGAAAAAGCTCAAGTGGAAGAAGGAAGTTTACAGCACGTGGAAGAAGGGACTGACCACTTCGGAAGATTACAAGAATGCTGTCAGAGTATGCAGGGGTGAAATGAGGAAAGCCAAGGCCGCCTTGGAATTAAACCTGGCTAGGGATGTCAAGGTCAACAGGAAGGGCTTCTTCAAGTATACTGGAGTCAAAAGGAAAATTAGAGAAAATGTGGGGCCGCTGCTGAATGAGACAAGAGCTATGGTGACGGAGGATGGGGAGAAGGCAGAGTTACATAATGCCTTCTTTGCTTCGGTCTTTACTGCTCAGGCTGGCACTCAGGAGTCCCACATTTTGGGGGTAACAGGGAAAGTCTGGACAAAAGAAGACCTCCCCTTGGTTGAGGAGGATCAAATGAGAGATCAATTAAGTAAACCGGATAGCCACAAGTCCATGGGTCCCGATGGGATGCACCCGCAGCTACTAAGCGAGCTGGCAGAAGTCATTGCTGGGCCGCTCTCCATCATCTTTGAAAGGTCCTGGAGAACAGGCGAGTTGCCTGAGGATTGGAGGAAAGACAATGTCACTCCAGTCCTCAAAAGGGCAAGAAGGAAGACCCAGGAAACTACAGGCCGGTCAGCCTCACCTCCATCCCTGGAAAGATGATGGAATAGCTTGTTCTGGGAGTCATCCCAAAGCATGTGGAGGAAAAGAAAGCTATCAGAAGTACTCAACATGGATTCACCAAGGGGAAATCATGTCTGACTAATCTGATAGCCTTCTATGATGGCATGGCTGGATGGATAGATGAGGGGAGGGCAGTGGGTGTTGTCTACCTTGACTTCAGCAAGGCGTTTGACACGGTTTCCCACAGCATCCTCGTAGGGAAGCTTAGGAAGTGTGGGTTAGATGAATGGACAGTGGGGTGGATTGAAAACTGGTTGAAAGATAGAGTTCAGAGGGTCGTGATTAGGGGCACAGAGTCTAGTTGGAGGTCACTGATGAGTGGTGTTCCCCAGGGGTCAGTACTGGGTCCAGTCCTCTTCAATCTATTCATCAATGACCTGGATGAAGGGATAGAGTGCACCCTCAGCAAGTTCGCTGATGACACAAAGCTGCTGGGGGGGGTGGCTGACACACCAGAAGGCTGTGCCGCCATCCAGCGAGACCTGGACAGGTTGGAGATCTGGGCAAGGAGGAACCTTATGAAATTCAATAAGGGCAAGTGTAGGGTGCTGCCCCTGGGGAGGAGTAACCCCATGCACCAGCACAGGTTGGGGGCTGACCTGCTGGAGAGCAGCACAGTGGAAAAAGACCTGGGAGTCCTGGTGGACAACAGGATGCCCATGAGCCAGCAATGTGCCCTCGTGGCCAAGAAGGCCAATGGCATCCTGGGGTGCATCCAGAAGAGTGTGGCCAGCAGGTTGAGGTAGATCATCCTCCCCCTCTACTCTGCCCTGGTGAGGCCGCATCTGGAGTACTGTGTCTGAAGACAAGATGACTTCTCTCTGCAAACTCAGGGAAACCTATCAGCAGAAATTTTGAAGACTTGGGAAACAGAACCACAACCAATGAATAACCAGAAATTATTATTTCAGGGAAAGAATTTGCTTTATGTTTCTACAGAAATGGTTGTGGAAAAGGTACTGTTGCATTGTAATGAAAACCTAAGCCTGAAAGCTGCTGTTGAAGGCCATGCAGCTGGCGGTATGCACTGGAGTCTGAACCACTGCTGAAGTGGTCCAGACTACCTGGTCTGATGCTCCTGTGCAGGGCAGGTGCAGCACTCCAGGTGGCGGCTCTGGGATCATGAGCTTTTTCTGACCCACACTGTGTTCCTGGGAGCATGACTGAGTTCAGTGGGATAGTCAGCTGGTGATCTGTATGTTGCAGTTTTTAATAGTGAGATTTCTTTTAAAAGAAGAAGAAAATAGCCTTTATTTCCCTTTCCTCTCCTCCGTCCATCATTAAATAATGTTTTCTCAAAATCAAGTGGTAGATTCAAGTAGTTCAAGTTGTAAAAATGGTGTAGGTCTATTCAGTCTTCTAACTTTATGGATGAAGCTACCATTGGTATAAAATGTCAAAACTTGTTTCAACTTTTTACCGTCCCAAAGAACACTTGTATCCTGATGTTCGAGAGCAGACATGCAGAGAAAGAACTTAAATTAGATCTTGCAATAAGAAGTGAGCTACCTCAACTCTTTCCATAGGACTCGAATGGTTAAAACAGTTTGGCACAATAGCTGATGATTTCTAAAGGTATGCTCCTGGAAAAAGTCCCCAATCAGTTCTGCTTTAAAAGCTGTGAAGACCAAGAAAAAAAATCAGGCTAGCAGCAATGCGAGAGTAGGAAGGTAACAGTGAAAACTCAAAGTTGCTAGAGCTCCATCGAAATTTAAAGATCTCGCTCAAAATTTCTCTCAGTTGTTCTACATTTTTTTGCACTCTTTTAACCTGGTCAAAAACCTCCAGACGATCGCTGCACTGGGCAGTACAGAGGCTGATGGAAGTGCGTGACCCAGAATGTAGCAGTGGACTAGATCTGACCCATGAGGTCCTTTACAATATGCTTGTGACAACAGTCATAATCCTAATACACATTATCCTTTCAGGTTCTGTTTCTATGAAAGAAAAAAGTGCATACACACATGCTCACATATGGATACACATATGCATGTGCATATATTTGTGCGTGTGTGTAGGTATGTGTAGATATATGGGAGTCACTATAAAGGAAGCACTGAAGGTATGTTGAGCATAAATTCTTTTGACCGGGGCCCAGAAATCCAAAGAGCTTGCAGCTTGGTACCAGGGCTGCATGTGCTGACATGTGGTTATGTACTGCCTGCTGTTATCTTTGGGAATTAGTCAGTACACCTTGGGCAATATCACAGGTCTTCTATCCCTTGTACTCCCCCTCTGCTGAAGCCAAGGAGAAGGGCTTGTGCAGCTGGTAGCAGAAATGACCCTCAGCAAGTGTCTGCCACAGGCAGGAGCTCTAGAAACAGGCTTGCTTTTCTGTCCAAAGGCATAGCCTAGTGCTATTCAGGTTAACTGTAGAAGAAGTAGAAGTTTTGCCTGTCAAGGATAAATGCAAATGTTCCTGCCTAAGGACCAGGTAAAAATTACTAGAGAACCTTAATATTTAGCTAGGCAAGCAAAAAACATTTTGCAATTTGTTTAAAGTATTTTAATGAATAATCCATACTGTTTGCTTCAGGAAAAAAGTTTGAAGCCTAGTAAGCACATGTAAAAATATTTCCTCATTTAAATTTTTTAAGGGGCATTAAATCAAAAATACATCTTGGTCAGCCATATGTATGGAAACTTTTTGTTGATGTAAGCGCTATGCTTCTGTTTAAATAAAGTGATTTAAAAAAAAAAAAAAGTACATCTTGAACTTTAGAGCAAAAGGTGGTGTATTAAGTTGGTTATAACATAGCCTGCCATTATTCTAGTTTCTCCACATATCCTCTGCCAGTGCACTTCCTACGCAAGAGCTTTGCTATTCCAGTCCTGGCTTATGCTCAATGACAACTGCCAATTGTGCCAAACTATGCAGTTCACCTACAAGGCTTCAGCAAATGAGATTAAAAAGCATCTATCTATCTCCTCTCCCTGATGAGAAGTGGGCAAAACTGGTTCCTGGGAGAAGGTGCACTTTACCAACAGTTTCTTCTTTTGTAAGGAGGCTGTTGTTTATCTATCTGCCGGATTTAAAAGGACAGTTGAATTTTTATCTGCAGTTATTAATCAGCTGGAGTCTCTGCTAAAGTTTAGTGAAATGTTCCTGTTGAATCACTGATATGTCAAAAAACTGTTACACCGAAGACATGGCATACTGGAAAAATTGCACCGAAGACTCCCAAGTCAGATTTCTTCCAATAGCTATAATATAGGTTCAAATTTTCTGTAACAACATACAGGGGATTATTTATTAAAAATAGAAAGGAATGCACAATTGTGGAAATTGAGAGGCAATTTCTGTATTTTATGCCATTCACGGTTTTTTCATACAGAAAATATTTTAGTTCAAAGGCTGTTGTCAGGTAGCTTAGGCCTTATACTTAGTGACATCTTGTCAGTACTTCAGTAGGAAACTTTAATTTCCTATAACTGTTATGGATCCAAGAAAAACAGTTTTTCTTTGAATTTGAGCATTCCCTTTCAGCTTTTGCATTCCAAACATTTCAACTCAGAAATCAGTAAGTGAACTAGAAACAAGAGCTGAGACTGCTAAAAACTGAGTGTTTCATTGTAATTGGTAGATGTCATGTGATTTGGCACCAACTGACACTAAAAATCCTGGATTAGTCTATTGCCTGGTATTGAAATTGGGTAAAATGAAAAAATAGGAAACAAAAAATGTAGATGTTGAAAAATTGAACTTTTTTTCCTATGGCAGTAATAGAAAGCCTGTATGATTTATTATTGCTAGCAAAGCTAAAATATGCAGCCGCTTGCACAAATGGCAGCTAAGCGGCTGTGAAGAGGCCAGAACAGCTGCTTTACAGATAACTTGGTGCAAAAGATTAGGCTGGCGGTTAACATGGCAAAGGCAGGTGATACTGTAGGTATGTCTCTACACTGACTCAAATTTAGTTGCTTCACATCAGAGATTAGAGGTCTGTAGGATGTATATTGACTTGTAGCTAGCGAGGGAACTTTGTATTTCTTTTTCTCAGTATTAGTATATTTTATCAGTATTCGCTTGGTTCAGCTTCTGGGGATCATTTTGGTTCACCTTTGGGAGGGCTGAATTGTTCTGAAGAAACTTTTGTGGGTTTTTTTTAATAACCAATCCCTGGTCATAACGTTTCATATGAAAATACTTGCATACCTGAACCACTACTAGCTCTCGTATCCTCATAGCTGATTACTGAGTTGAATTGCCAGCAAATCGTTGACCTGTAAGGCTGTTCTCTTGTGAGAATACACTCCTGGAAAGTGTATTTAAAAGGGACTTCAGTACAGATCACCCTGAAAATGTGACATGAGTTTGTAAAGGTGACAGGAAAGTGGGTAAGAAAGAATTCATGGAGAATGGGAACCAGGAGTCATACATTGAGGCATGCTGAATGAAGATGGGGAACCATATGCTAAGACATGGTATATGAAGGAGAGTGAAAGACAGCCACGCTCACTAAGTGGCCAGAAGCAACTGAGGGAAGATGTGAGGCCAGGACTGACATTCTTATGTTTTTGGCTACCTAGTCCCTTACCACTCCTTTCCAAAAATCAGACCTTTATAACCAGTGTCAGCAAGGAGGCTTGAAACAGAGACAATCACTTCAAAAAAGAGCACAGCAACCCAAAGTGGCTGAGAATTGCAGGCGTAGGGACTTCTGCTGCCCTTTTGCAGCAGTGAGCCTGTCTGCATATCTCAAGCAGAATACAACAAGGAGAATGTAAAAAGCAGGATATGAGGCTCACAGCGTGGTTGACTGCATTGTTGCTGCTGCACCACACTCTGGAGTGTCCTAACCATCTATGTGCTTGGTATGATCCTGTGGAGAAGAGAAGGGAAGTTAAATGGAATACTCTTGAATTCTTTCTTTGCAAGCTTTTCTGCTTTGCAAAAAAATAAGTTAAGGTGGCTTGGGTCAGTGAGGTGTCTGGAGATGGAAGATACTACAACCCTTTATGTACTTTAAATAAAATAGACATTGAATAAAATACTTGAGCAGTCCTTGGACCTGGGACTGCAATTTGAGATTCTCTCTTCCCAGGTGAGTACTGAAAAACCACAAAACGCTGGTCTCGCCCACTCCAGGCTGTGGATCCTGAATCGCCTCTCCACCTTCAGTATTTCTAACTGGCTAGCCATCAGTGTCTCAAAGTGCCGATTCCTGCTGGCAAGCTCCTAGTAATTTTTGGACCCCATTCTAAGATGTCTAATTCAGCTGCTGCAGTATTGCAGACAGCCTTAATACAGGCTGCTGGACTGCAAACTCAGGGGGCTCAGGTGCCTACCTCTAATCACTCCTCAATATCTAGCCCTGTGACTGTAATAGGACACTGCTGGAAACTGAACGACTGCCTGCACTTTGGAGCAGAATGCCCCCATGTATTGCTGGTACACCAAGGAAAATTAGTATTCATTTGGTCATGAAACTCAAAATGTGATGAATTCTCAAAGCAAATATACAGTACATGGTGTTAGCCCAAAGGCAATTCTGATGCCGAGGTATTATTAAAGTTTCAACATGTTGGCCCCTACTGATTTCTTTCATGCAATTCTTAGAACTATTACTCAGACGGTCCATGTTAACTGGCAGATGCCCAATGGCAATATATAAAGTACATATTTTACTGCAGTTTCTTAACTGGATAATTGATGGATTATAAGATCTAGTATAAAATGAACAGCAGCTTGTCCTTATCCCCTCCTTCTAGGCTTGAACCTTTAATATTGATGCAAAAGAACAATCCTAGAGCTGTTTCAGTATTCCTTACATCTCTGATAAGGGTTGTCACTATTAATTTTTTTCTTTGGAAGATGCTAAACCTTAAGAAACTCAGAAACATTTATATAGTCTTAGTAAAGACCGAGGGTGGATTACTGGGGACCCAACTTCTGAACCAGTTGACTTCTGTGTAGTTTCTATTCTGTAAAGAGGAAAGAAAACACCACCTGCTTCATATTGCCCAGCTGCAACAAGGAAAGCTTTTCCACTGGCATAAGTGGAGAAAACACAGTGACCCTAAATTCTGTCCCTCCAAGATCAATGGCAAATTTCTCACTTACTTCACCTTATAAAATGTAGCGTAATTTTTTGGATCAGTGCTTCCCTGAAAACTGCCTCTTCAAATATGACTAAGAAACACACTTCTGAGTGTTTTGAATTGCATTAAACACAAGAAGCTTTCCTTTGTAACATTTTCATTAGGTTATCACCTGCACAAGGTCCTATGCAAGTGATTCACAAGCCTTTTTGTTCGCCACCTGTATAGGGATGAATTTCAGCCCTAAGTTTTAAAAAATCATTTTAACTGTTTCTTGAAGTGTAAACTAATCCAAGTCTCAAAGCTGGGTTTCCAAATGAAAAAACTGGGTAAAAGAGAAGAAAAATAACAAGATCCTATAACCTGTTTCCCCATTTTTGGTGAAAGGGTAACAAATAAAGCACAATTTCTGATCCATACTGGTCCCTTCCAGCAAAAGGCAAAGACTCTGAACTTTCCACCCTGTACACTGTATTCAGATATGCGTAATGTGTTGTGTCAGAACAGGATGGTCAACTTTAAGTACTGAAAAATAGTGAGTCAGCCTCTTTCCTCATAATCATGGGGTTTCAGTGAATAAAAATGTTTGCCTTTAATTTGCCTTCCCTTTTTTTTGTCTTGACCTTTTGAATAGCATATTTTTTACTCAATCTCTTTAGCTGCAAAGATAAGACATATTTGTGTTTAAACAAAAGCTGACATTCTCACATAATAGGATGAGTTCAAGCAATGAGGCGTAAGAAAAAACAACATATATTGCAAGAATTTTATCACAACAGTTGGCAATGCTTCTAAACTGTCCACAGTTCTTGCTGATTTGATCCTCTTGAATACACCCTCTTATATTTTACATATAGAGCTGCTAATTATTTACTTTTTCTAGCACACCCCAGTGTAAAGACCCCAGTAAACCTTATGTAATAAACCCTATCACTCCATGTGTAAAGAAGCTTTAGAATCTGGCAGATAGAAAGCTGATATTCAGAGGTGTTCCTCCTTTTAGTCCCACAGAATGATGCCTGGATTCAGACAAGAGGTAAGAATACCCGTTTTCTTCTAAAAATCCTCATCTCCCTCTGAAAAATCCCCATTTCCTTCCTGGTATTTGCATAATGAGCAAAACCTTTGGCAGTCTTCCAAGTTAAGTACTGGCCACAGAAGTCAGGCTGAATGGGAACCCTGAGAGCAGGCTGTCTCCTCGTGAGGGTGGAAAAGCCTAAATTTCCCAACAACCTCTTCTTTTAATGCCGTATATAATCCAAATAATTACTCTTTTCTCTGGAAAAAAACTCTCTGCCCCACCCTACTTCCTTCAAGCTGAAGAAGATCCAACCAGACTCCATCTAACCCACTGTGTGCCCTGTGGGGAAAAAAAAAAAAAAAAAGCCCCATACTGCTAGATGATATAGCTGTTTCGGTAATTTAAGCAGTTCTTCATGGATGAATATTTAGGCTTCACTTCCTATTCCTGATAGATAAGTTCCCAGGCCTTGCCTGAAAACTTACTTGCAAAATTTAAAGCATTTGGATGTTATAGGTCAACACTGCAGGTTTTAGAAGCAGCCAGGTTTAGGTTACCTTACACCTCAATTCTGCCCAAATTCTTTTTGAATTATGATACCCTCTTCAACTAAGCAAGGTTGTAAATTCTATCCAAAATGTCATGCAAAATTCAAATGGGAATTTGGGATGGATTTTTTTTAGAAAGCTGATGACTGAAAGCATGATAATACTATGGTTGTTATGTGAGTTAAATAAGCCTTAATCTATTAGGGATATTCTTCCTATAGTATCCTAAATTTCGGTTTGCAAAGCAAGGCCCTGCAGGTAAGGGTAGAAATTTTGACATACTGTCTGTCTCTGAACCTCACTACCTAGTCATTCTTAGAGGTATATGTATCCTTACAAATTTTCTATACCACTGTCCCAGTACCTCAGAAACTATAGTATGTGTTTATATTCAATCTTCTTATATTCTTCCTCAGTAAACTTCTTTAATATCCCAACAGCAAATGCATATAAATAAATTGTAAGAATAATGGAAAAGCTTTACTACTAAGGATATGGAGCTGTGAGGATATAGAGATTCTTATGTACTATGAGTACATGCTTCAATAAGATGTTTGCTACTTCCTCTTAAAATACTGAGTATTATGTGCAAGTCTTGGGAATGAGGATATTGTCACTGGTCAATGGGCACAGCAGAGAAAACAGGAAGGCTCTTGTGTTTGTACTATACTTAGAGCCAAGAGCTAGTTTCCGTACTAACGACAGGATATGTTGAGCAATAAGAATCTTGCTCCAAAAATGACATTGAAAATTAGATGTTGTAATGCTCCCTTTAAATTATAAGGTGAAGGATATAGATAAATAGCAAGTGAAATGGTGACTAGCGAGTTAGCCTTACCTGAGCAAATAATTTCATTTAGGAATATAGAAAAGTAATTTCATTTTTATGTTTCCAAGTGAGGTCCATTAAATACTTCTGCATTCTCTATTTGAAAGCAATATGGTTTGCCCTTGATATCTGGTAAATATCGCGGTAAAAGACGGTCAGATTAAACACACTTAGCTTTACCAAAGCACATGGTTCAAAATCCAATGGGCCAGTTTTTGGCCAACCAGTCAGCGCAATTAAATTGTTTGTAAAGCTTAAATGACATATTGTGCACATTTTACACAAAGTACTAGAGTTAGGATGAGGTAGCATCTTTAGCCCAGCTGTATTAGGGAATATGTTAATTATCAATGAAAGGCCAGGCCCTGTTGTTCCCCCTTGGAGTGGAGGGAGGAGAGGATGCTACTGAATGAGAAGGGAAAGGATTCATTAAAGTTTATAAAGAAAAAAGTCCACTGAATTATTCTCATTTAACTATTTAAGCACTTAAAGACATAATAGATTGGACCCTCTGTGTTCAAATAGAGCTGCTATAGTCCAGAAATGAAACTCAGTGTCTGCTTTGAGGAGAATATTCTTTTGATTAAGAAAATTGATTGACTCTAGATCATCACATACTTTATTAGGAGGAGAAAGGGGATTGAAAACAGTTGTAACTATTATTTAATAGCACTACAATATTCTCTGACAACATGACATGTCAGAAATGAGACAAAAAAAGAAGGAAAATTGAGAAAAAAGAAAGAAAGGAATGAAGAAGAAACAAAGTTCAGAACAACTAGAAACTTAAAAGGGAATTTCTTTTTCTCACTCAGTGATTGGGATTGTGACAATAGAGATGGTATTCTTCTGACCAAATGTAGAAAGCTGCACTGGGTATGGTAAATTAAGAATTAGTCATCCCTGGAAGATACACTTCCAGGAAGCAATATATATAATCCAAAAGCAGACAACTAAAATAGGTCACATAAAGCTTTTTCCAGTGTGTCTAACTTTGTATCTAACTTTTGGCTGTTGAATATACCATGCTCAGACATGTAAAATTATGTGAGAATACTACTTCTAAAGACCAAAATAAAAAGCAACATCTGATTGTTGCCTAAAGAATGTATTATCTCTCTACTTTTGCTTAAAATTTTCAATAACTATAGTGGAGAAAGGCAGGGTGTGAAACTTCAAATTCATATTGGACCCTATGGAGCATAAACACAGAATCTATCTTACTTTTCTGAAAGAACTGTATCAGTTATCAGGAAAAAATGTAGGGAAGTTTTGGGTTTTAAATAGTTTATTGATATGATTATTCCTCACTCTTGTATTATGCCCTGTCTTATTTTCATAAGAAAAAAATAATAATGCACCAAATACAGTACTCACAGCTTTCCAGTGCAGCTAAATCTGTCATTCCAAACACAATCCACTTAAATACCACATATGTAACTCACTTTTATAATCCATTCCACAGTCAACTATTGTAAAATCTATTAAAGCAAGGTACAAAATTTCTTACTTTGAAAAAAACCTCTTAGTCTAGATTTGGGAGTCATCATGTCTGACTAATCTGATAGCCTTCTATGGTGGCATGACTGGATGGATAGATGAGGGGAGGGCAGTAGATGTGGTCTACCTTGACTTAAGCAAGGCGTTTGACACGGTCTCCCACAGCATCCTCGTAGGGAAGCTTAGGAAGAGTGGGCCTGATGAATGGACAGTAAGGTGGATAGATAACTGGTTGAAAGACAGAGCTCAGAGGGTCGTGATTAGGGGCACAGAGTCTAGTTGGAGGTCACTGATGAGTGGTGTTCCCCAGGGGTCAGTAACCAGGTCCACTCCTCTTCAATCTATTCATCAATGACCTGGATGAGGGGATAGAGTGCACCCTCAGCAAGTTCGCTGATGACACAAAGCTGCTGGGGGGGGTGGCTGACACACCAGAAGGCTGTGCCGCCATCCAGCGAGACCTGGACAGGTTGGAGATCTGAGCAAAGAGGAACATTATGAAATTCAATAAGGGCAAGTGTAGGGTGCTGCCCCTGGGGAGGAATAACCCCATGCACCAGCACAGGTTGGGGGCTGACCTGCTGGAGAGCAGCTTGGTGGAAAGAGACCTGGGAGTCCTGGTGGACAACAGGATGACCATGAGGCAGCAATGTGCCCTCGTGGCCAAGAAGGCCAATGGCATCCTGGGGTGCATCAAGAAGAGTGTGTCCAGCAGGTCGAGGGAGGTCATCCTCCCCCTCTACTCTGCCCTGGTGAGGCCACATCTGGAGTACTGTGTCCAGTTCTGGGCTCCCTGGTTCAAGAGGGACAGGGAACTGCTGGAGAGGGTGCAGCAGAGAGCTACCAAGATGATTAGGGAACTCAAACACCTCTCTTAGGAAGAAAGACTGAGGGAATTGGGTCTATTCAGTCTGGAAAAAGACGGCTGAGGGGGGATCTTATCAATGCTTATAAATACTTAAAGGGTGGGTGTCAAGAGGATGGGACCAGGCTCTTTTCAGTGGTGCCTGGGGACAGGATGAGGGGTAATGGGCACAAACGTGAACATAGGAAGTTCCACTTAAACATGAGGAGGAACTTCTTTACTTTGAGGGTGGCAGAGCACTGGAACAGGCTGCCCAGGGAGGTGGTGGAGTCTCCAACTCCTGTGTAACCTGCTGTAGGTGACCCTGCTCTGGCAGGGGGGTTGGACTAGATGATCTCCAGAGGTCCCTTCCAACCCTATGATTCTATGATTCTATGATCAAGCATAATATTTAGATTGTGGTGAGAGACAATATTCTCTCATCCGAATGTGACTTTTGGTTTGATAAGATGAGATGGGAGTCCAGAAACTACCAAGAAAAGAGAGAAGCATTTATCTGGCTTTCAAAATTAAGATAAGTGTTTGTAATTGGGCAAGTAATGTTCTGAGGAGTCATGGTGACATGACAAGCAACTGCCATGGTTTAACCCCAACAGGCAACTAGGACCACACAGCCGCTTGCTCACTATTTTCATCCCAAATACAAAACATAGCACTATACAACCTTTTAGTAAGAAAGTCAACTCTATACCAGATGAAACCATGAGATTCTCCACCCCTTATTCCATACCATTTATGTCATGCCCAGGTCCCACACTATCCAATACAACCTCATTAACAACCCACACACCCACTTCCCATCCTTTGATATAATACACAGATGTCATTCCCTTAGTCCACAGACCACCCCTGTGGAAGGTCTGTAAAATGTCCATAAATGTCTGTAAGTGTCCACAAATGTCCACAAAATGTCCATTGAGTTCATCCAATCCACAACCCTGGGCTCTGTCTGCCACGGCTGTCACCCAGGACAGGAGAGATGGTGTGTTGCATGGAGTTATTGGGCACCAAAGCCAGCTCAGGTTGTGTCACTGCTGCACTTGCACTACTTCTTGTAAGGCTTGTTCTCCATTGGCTCAGGTTCCTGCTATAGCAAATCCTATAACATGCAACTCAAATAACGGATTACAGCATTTTAAAGGTATATCCATTACAATCTCCACCCGTGGTCCAACATGAGTCCTTCCCACAGGCTGCAGTTCTTCACGAACTGGTCCAGCATGGGTCCCTTCCACAGGGTGTAGTCAGTCCTTCAGGCATCGACTGTTAACCTCCATGGGCTGCAGAGGGACAGCCTGTTTCACCATGGTGTTCACCATGGGCTGCAAGGCAATCTCAGCTCCAGTGCCTAAAGCACCTCCTTCCCCTCCTTCTTCACTGACCTTAGTGTCTCCAGAGTTGTTTCAACTCAAGTCCACGCTGGAGTTCCAGCCTGTTGCCATGACAGGAAACAGCAGCCCTGGCCATCTGCCAGCCCAGGTGCATTGCCATTGCTGTTATCAAAATGTTCCCAGGCACAGCAGAATAACAGATAAACAGTACAGCAAGCAGTGAAAGCAAAAAGCAGCCACTAACGAACACAAGACTCTAATTTACAGTAAGGCAAGCAAGCTCACTGGCAAGCACAGGAGCCTGCCAATTAATAGCTAAACAGCAATAACAGTTAAAAATGCAATCTTGCCTATTCCAATCAAATCTGTTGTTATCTTGAACCCTTCCAGCTCCACATTGGGCACCAAAAAGGACTGTTGTGGTTTAACCCCAGCTGGCAACTAGGACCACGCAGATGCTCACTCTCTCCCCCCAGTTGGTATGAGGGAGACAATCAGAAGAGTAAAA
Source organism: Rissa tridactyla (assembly GCF_028500815.1). NCBI lineage: Eukaryota > Metazoa > Chordata > Aves > Charadriiformes > Laridae > Rissa > Rissa tridactyla. Next base: position 106,710,207 of record NC_071467.1, on the reverse strand, counting down.
GTGAGAAAAACCCTGTGGGTTGACATAAAGACAGTTTAGTAAGTAAAGCAAAACAGGAATTCATTCGCTACTTCCCATTAGCAGGCAGCGGTTCTGCCATCTCCAGGAAAGCAGGGCTCCATCATGCATAACGTTTACTTGGGAAGACAAACATCATCACTCCAAACGTCCCCCCCTTCCTTCTTCTTCCTCCAGCTTTATATACTGAGCATGATGTCATATGGTATGGAATATCCCTTTTGGTCATTTGGGGTCAGTTGTCCTGGCTGCGTCTCCTCCCAGCTTTTATGTACTGCCAGCCTACTTGCTGGTGGGGCAATATGAGGAGCAGAAAAGGACTTGACTGCTTAGCAATAATAAAAAACATCAGTGTTTTACCAACACTATTTTCATCCCAAATCCAAGGCATAGCACTATACCAGCTGCTAGTAAGAAAGTCAACTCTATCCCAGCTGAAACCATAAGAGCAACAACAAAGATATATTAATCACATTAATATCTCCATATTTCTTCTGAGTGTGAGTAGTGAACTCATCCTCCTTTCTCTGCATCCTTTATCCTTCTATTAAGAAAAGTTCCTCTCTTTGGGATAAAGTGAGTAACATCAAATGCAATATTTAAGAAGTGGGTAGATCATTGTTATACCAAGGTCTCTTCTGAGTGGTAGTAAGTATTATAGAGCCCATTGTTGGGAACATATAATTAGGATTATGATCCAATTTTTCATGTATCACCATCAGGTTGTACCTGCCATTCCCTTGCCTGGTCATTCATTATTGTGAGATAGCTCTTGGTCCATTCGTTTGACAAGTCTGAATAATCTGCGTGACTTGAAAACTTCGTCACCTCACTATTGTGTATGTATAATTCAAGTATCCAGGTCTCATCAGTGATTCCTGGGGGATATCATGGATAACTTTTTTCATTGTAAAAGCAGATCTTTCTAACCCTACCCTTTATTTCCTATTTTCCGCTGTTGTTAAGAAGATACCATTCTGTGGTGATTCAGTTCTTTTTAACTGCTTTAGTGAAGGATCTATTCAAGAGCTTTTTGAAATCTAAGTTGCAAAGAATCTCCATGACTGACCTTTGAAAGTCATCATGACGTTGAATATCCTGAATCCGGAGGCATGCAACAAGATTCCTCTCTTCCCAGCTCTTTGCTTAAGTGGTTTACAGATTAAGAAATCCTACAAACAAATAAGAATGGTTTCCACTTGGGGTGAGTTGGAATGGTGAGCCATCATTTTATACTTAAAGTTTTGATAGAATTTTAAATTTTTGTTAAAAGTTCCCTGCAGTGTTGCTCACTCTACCCAAAAGAGGTGAACTTTTCTATAAAGGAAAACTATTGGATAAAGGATAGAGAGAAAGTTGATGAGTATTATGAGGTGTAAAAGAATGGCTGCTGTATTCAAGTGGGACTAGATTGTCTAGGACTCCTTAGGGCTGACAAAGCAAGCTGTAACACATGATTTAAGTGGTGATTTTCCATAACTTCTTGAAAAACTTTCCCTGAGAACTGAAAAGCACCACTGAAATTATCACAGATAAGATTTAAAAAAAAAAGGACCTTGTATAGCCAGCCTAATTTCCATTCATTATGTTCTGAAGTTCTTCAAAGATTAGCTTGCTTCCTAGGCATTTGAGTATGTAGGGATGTCCTTTCTGATCATATTCCTCACATTTTTTGCAGTGGAAAGAGTTTCTCCTCCCTGCTCCAAATGTAAACTGGACATGGTGGAAAGCATACAAAAAAGTGTCCACGAATGTGATGAACTTAATGTGAATTTTTACTGTTATGATCTTTAAAAGCTAGTAGCAGTTCCTAGAAGATGGTGGATCTCCACAAGTATCCCCATTTTACAAGTCAATAAAACTACCAGAGATAGCCAAGGAAGTCAGTTGCATGTTGTTATGGTTCTGGAATTCCACCACCCACACTCAGCTGTAGCATCCTACTGCCATCACGTGTTCAGCTCTCTCAGGACATAGGCACACAATCATTTTGAAAACAGCTGGAGTGGTTTCAGATGTTCCTGCCTTTCAGCTATTTCTTACTGCACTGTGGCTGGACATTTCAATCCCTGACGTGAAGTTGAAGAAGAGGAGAGACTGAACCTCTATGCAGCATAGACTCAGTCACTTAAGTGCCTTAGCGAGCTCAGAGGATGTTACACTGCTTTGTATTACAAGCGACCTGACGAGTTATGGCTTAAGCAAGCAGAAGACCCCTGCAAAGCTCTTGACCATTTGGAAATTGTGGGTCTATGTGAAATAGAGTAGACTCTAGATTAGATGATGTTCAGAAATAAGTCTTGTGTGAAACGTGAGATTCATGTCTACAATAGCTGACTATTCTCCCCTCTTTCTTCTAACACTCAGTCCTTTTCCTTTCCCTCCCTCCACTCTTTTGACAATACGCCAGCATCAGCTCCAGTTAAAGCATCTCCTCAAAGCTACTACTCAAATGTGTAGCAGCCCCACAGATCCAAGGAGAATCTTGACCACCATGTGGGGTATGTTCATGTGGAAATACATGCGTATTCATGCATTTCAAGTCTCACAAGACTGCGTCTTCCGATTATCTCTGTATGTTGCAAAGTTTCAGCTTGACTTTGACAGTACACTTTTTTTCTGGAAATAACAGCAAAGGTGTCCCTTCTTCTGCACCTTCAGCCCTTGAAATCAAAAGCGTCAACGATCCACACTCCACCCTTGAGGCTGGAGTTGAGATGCTGGAAAAAAGAGTGACTGCTAAGGCAAGGTCTAAATCACTTGCCTAAGCCTACTGTAATTCACCTTTTTGATGCAAGACTGTCTCCATCTCTGTCTGTGAATGGACTAGAGCAGAAGTAGTTCTCCCTCCTTTCAGAATAAAGCAGCTGCTATATTCTGGATCGTCACTGCTTTTCACCCAGAGGAGGATCCCCGCTGTTTCAGAAGCATACTGTTTCAGGAGCATCCTCAGAGACCAAATTCCACATGCATCCTTGCACTACAAGCTCTGCAGAAATGACAAAGACAAGATGAAGAGCAGCAAAATGACCAAAATGAATGTGATACAGCACATGGCAGTGGCATACCTTGACCACATCCCTAAAATGTCAGCAGACGTCATATGGGAATCATAAATAACACGCAAATAGTAAATAGAAGAGAGTTCTTCTCTCTTCTTATATTTCTTCTTATAATAGAAGAGAGTATTCTAGTTATGTAAAACAAAAGTATCTTTGATTTTTTTTGTGTCAGAAATAGAGCTTCAATCTTATATGTAAAGAAGCAAACACTTGAGTAAACACAAAATCAAGGAAACATGCAATTAATACTTTCTGAGGTCACAAGCAATTAAGGAAAGCAAACAAGTGTCAATAGCATATTTTTTTCCTTAAACTTCCAAGTTTGGAAACTTAATAATCTTTTAAGTTGAGAAAAAAAAAAAAAGAAAAAAAGAATAAAAGAGAGAAAACAAATACAGATTTTGAGTGGGAATGCCATACACGTGAAAGTGTCCACTAAGTACATTTTCTATTTTTCTTCTGTTTCCTTTTGGGCATAAAATACTTCTGAAATAATTATAATCCAAAGCCTGTACACTAGACATTTCACTTTTGTGTTCTTGCTGTCATTGCCAATAGTTTGTTCTTTGAAGGTTTAACCTCAGGTGCCAGTCATAGCCTGTTAAGGCTAGGCTACATCCTCTTGATCACCTTCCAACAATAAAATGCTATAAAATAGTTTCTGTTTTTTAAGATTCAAGTTCCATTTGGAGGTTGCAGTGAAAGAAAATTTGGAAAGAATCAAATTCAAATATTTCTGTGTTTACCCAGCTTGGCACAATCCCTGTTATTTAGTGATTTACAGTTTAAAGTTCTGGATCCTGTTTGATGATGTTTACAGAAATTATTTGCATTTGGTTTTATTTAAAACTTTTTATTTTTCATGGATGAATGTTTATTCCTAGCTTTATCCTAAAAGAAAAGTTAAAAGAAAATGGCCTTTCCACATTTTCTGTGGGAAGTGAATCAGTTACCCTGGACCAGTATTTAAATTAATTTCCAACAAAGCATTTGACTCTCAGACAATTTCATAATAAGGTGAGGTAAACAAGTTGTTTAAAAACATATAATTTAAAAAATGTTGCACAAGAGTTACTCATTCCAAAGCATACTTTTGACAGAGAGCTAGGCTTCTTTGCACCCACACATATAGAAATATGTGTGCAAACAAGGATGGACATACATATGCAGTCATGCAAACAATGGACGCGTGGAATCAGAGAAATATATCTTTTATTTTACTTGCTATTAAGGTCCTCGTCCTCCAAGTTTCCCTTGCTTCCTAAGTTTTCCCTAAATTCCCTACAATTACATTTGGTTTGTACCCTTGCAAAGAGCTAAAATCACAATAAATGAGAATTGTCACCTTTTTGTTGTCTTTTCACAGAGTTTTCTCCCCTGTTTTATATGCATTATCATCCATAGGAACTACCTTTTCCAGAATTAAAGTTCTCTCAACTCACACTACTAATGTGGGATGAACAATTTCCCAAACTGGCATTAAAAAATGAGCATGAAAATAAGGGACACAGGGGAAGAAAAAAAATAAATTAAAAAATGCATAGAAGTTAGTATCTCCACCTTTGTTGATAATTACCTCCTTTAAATCCATTCATACCATGTGGAGTGCACTTAATGTTAAGCTATATTAATCAAACAGTTTCTGATTTCCATGGCAGACAGTATTTGAAAATGCATAGAGTACATTGCATATCTGGATTATTTCCCACAAAATGTGGATTTTTTCCAAAAAACTAAGTAGAGTATTGTGTGCAAAAAAGAAAGAGAGCTGAAAGTTCACCTCTTTTCAGTTGTAATTATAGTATGACTGGAGAATACTCTGAAGTAAACATTTAAAAAAATATTAATCTTTTTTTACCACTTTGATACTAATGGCCTTTAGCAAGGGCCATGCAGTTTAACACAAAAAAATCAGCATGATTTCTTTGATTATGGTGATAGGGGGAATCAGTTTTAGCCCTTTTTTAGCCTCTCTGAAAACAGCAAAAGCTCTTGCTAATTTAGAAATCATGTTGCTCTTCTATTTAATTTCCATAGCTGAGATATGGTTCAAAATAATGAGGGTGAATACATATTTAATGGTTTAAAGATAGACTAGTAAACTCAAGAGAAAAGATTGACGTCAAATATGGTCTTTTATCTAACAGGCTATTTTACTGCATGTTAATATTGTGCAGAAGAATATGACATTTAAATCTGTTTTCTTAAATCAAAAGAAAGAAAGAAAGAAAGAAAGAAAAAATACATGGTGTACCTTATAATAAGGTATATTCCTAGTTTAAACAAAAGTATTTTTAGCAAAAACAATAGTGGAAACTTTCAGGCAAAGTCTTTTGAATTTTCCAGCTCTTTGAACTATGGTTCACACTGGCATGAACATGTTTTTTCTGGCTCTCAACTGAACACATGTTGAGAGCTGATGCATCTTTTCTTACATTTATACCAGTTAATTGTTTCAGTGAATGCTGCACATATATCTACAACTTAATCAGGGAGTGCGATTCTCTATATAAGTTGACTACAATATTGCAATCTTCTGCATCAACACACATTTTGTCAACAACACTCCATTACAGTTTCTGGCTTCTATCTTGAAGAGCCAAAAAACGAATGACAAAAGATAAATTGCCATATTTTTTTAATCATCAGTTTGTTCTGTTCTTGCAAAGAACAACTATAAGTTCCAATTTCTTTCCTTTCAGTCTGATAATAGCTCAGAGTATTTTCCCATATTACATTCTCTGCATTGCCTTCCAATTAAATTCTTTTGTTTAAGAGCTCTGCCAGTCCGGTTACATATATCTCAATGACCTATTGATTTCTTATGTGCTGGTTCTGGCCATGCGGTCCTCAGATTCAGATACACAGCAGCTGTTAAGAACAGTTAACTAGGTACAGTATGTTTCTAACAGATCATTTCAGGAGAACGGTCATGTACTATTTAGAGTGAAAAAATCAGCTTGACGATATAAAGTTTTCAGATCAGATCACAGGAAGAATACATGAAAGATCCGTAGGCTTTTAATTCTCCTCTGCACCTTTTGAAGTCAGTAATTCAGAAAGAAAGCAGAGTAAGTATATAAGCAGGAATCATCACCTTCCTTTCCACTTCTATTCCATTCACTACTCAGAAAAATTTGGTTCAGTATGTGTCCATATTTCCTCCTTTCCATTGCATGTGAGTCCCTTTAGAACTTCTCAGTCTAGCTGGGCTTTTACTGGGTTTTCACACAATTTAGACTGGTTTCCTGAGTGAGACTTTACCGCTCCTTTTTTGCCCCAGATAAACTACTATTCAAATAAACATACTAAACTAGATTCAGCATATTCCCCTGAGAAAACAAGTTTTGGAATCTCAGTACAGTACTACTGATGATTTGCACCCACCTGCCCAACACTGCCAGTTTTGCAGAAGTAGATCGTGATGTTTCTGAAATAGCGTCAAGAGCATCTCTTTACTCAGACTTCACCAATTGGCCTTTGAATTCTAAAGAGTCTGGTTAAACCACTATTATAAAAAGAAGAAACAAACCAAGAAGTGAACAAAAAAAACCACCAAAAAACCAATCCCAAAATGTTAAATATACTTTGGTATACATACCAACAGGCAAAAATACATGAGAATTACGATTCACTGAAAGCATTTTCTGAAATCAAATAAGCAGTGAAAAGGAAAAAGAACCCAAACTCAGCTCACTAGAAAAACAAACCCCAAAAAACCTAGCAACAACGATGACTTCAGTGAACAAAGCAGGACAACATTATCTGGCTCCCCACCACTGGCAGTTCTATGTTTTTCAAACATCATTTGCAGCATGCTCTTCAGATTATTGATACATTAATTGCATTCTCTTTGGGTTGGAAGTTTGTTCCAGAAATAATAGTTCAGGTCATATCCATTTCTCTTCTGTGTTCTAGGAAGAGTCCTCCTGAAAATCCACAACAATTTTAGGGGCATTGTGTTAAAAATGACCTTTGAACATTTGTGATACAGAAAATCAAGGAGAAAAACATGCCCATTTGTGTATCAGTTATCTATCATATGTATATTTTCTTCTCAGCTATTGTAGGGTATTTATCACCTTAGCTCTTCAGGGAGGAATCCATTCTAAAACTGTATTTGCCTTGTGGTCATCAGAATAAGGCTCCAATCTTGATCAGGCTACCTAAGATTTACTATAATGTGTCTTAAATGATAAGAACGATATGTCAGCTGATAGATAAGAAAAGGAAGGATTAATACTAAACAAAGAAATACAAAGTGTGAATAATGTGAGTCATCCTTTCAAAGGTGTGTGTGGTAGAACAAAGTAGATTAATCCTGTGATAGTAACATATACTGTTTACACTACAACAGCACTTAGGAGATACGCCCAATTAATTCCCAGGGACACAATGAACACTGCTGCTGCCTCCTATCTTAGTTAATTTCTGCAAAGCCATAATGAGATATTTCATAACTGAATAGTTATTACTTAAATAAAGCGGTGGGGTAAAGAGTTATGGGTAGGTTGCATTGTACCAAAAAACCTAAACTTCATGTTTTGTAAAACTCCATGAACATCAGAACCCTTTTTTCTGTTCCTCCTTGTATCCTCTCATTTGGTATTCATGAAGAAATTTTATGAAGTCTCAACAGTCCTGAAAAAGCATAAGTACCCATAATTGTGCAGATAATTAAATAACGCACAGATATTCTTGACTGGTTAAATGCAACGTAAATGATATTTCACTTTCTAAATAATCACTTAGTCTTGCCCCTAACCTTAATAGTCTGGGGAGGTTCATAATAAGGATTAGGGGGGGAAAAAATACAACACAGCTTCCATGTAACTGTCTGTATGGACATCTCATGAACATATATTTTTTTCACTGTTCCTTACCTACTACAAGATAACCGGACTGTTTTCTTGGAGGCAACTTTGAAAAAGCACAAAGTTAATTCCTCTTATCCACAGCTGCAGCTCCTTGTTTCATCATCAGTTCTACAACTCTACAGCAGAAGATCTTTCTGTGCTAGAAACTAAGGCAGGAGAGATTTCCTTTTGTTTTATCCACCAGTGCAGCTCCTGATCCTATCACTGACTTCCCCAGGTTGGCACCATGGGTAGATTGCATCTAGGACTCCATCTTGTGTAGACTGCATCTAGGACTCTATCTTGTTATATAGTCTTAACCTTCTTCATAGCTTCCTAGCCATCCACTTTGCTTCACTGCTGCTTTCCTTTCTTTTTCTACATAAATTATTTTCTTTGAGTTATGTGTCACTTGTTTAAATTTAAGTAGAAACAACATTTTCGTTCTGTTATAACAGCCAGTAAAAATAAGACTACCACGTTTCAATATGTTTCACTGTGCTTAGGCTTGTTTCACCATTAGCTTTCCTTGCATGCCTATCTTGCTATGTCCCTGTGTACTATGGACAAGATTCTTAAAAAGGGCCTGTTAAGCCTTTACAATAAACTTATTCATATTTCATCAGAACATTTCAGCCTGATAAGTTGACACCAAAAAGTCAGGCTCTGTTTTTAAAGAAAAGCAATTGTATGTAGGTGAGGGCTTTTTGTTCTATTTTTTAAAATTTTAATTTCATTTAATTTTATTTTAAAGGTTAAGCATGGATTGCTTAATATCTCTGCTTCAACAGGTTGCGAGTTAATTACTTTATGAAGCCATATTAACTATTGACATTTAGTTGGGGTTTTGCCTTTTTTTTTAAACTTTTTTTTTTGCAAAACTTACTTGTTTTAAATCAGTCAAGTCTTAATTTTGAAAATATCACTCTCCTGTACCGTTTCACCCAAACATCTGATTCAAGTGAAAACTGAGAAGGTCATGGTCTCTGGTACAGGCTGCCCCATCGGGGTCTCATCCTGATGGGGAACTTCAACCACCCTGACATCTGCTAGAAAAGTAGCACAGCAAGATGTAGGCAATCCAGGAGACTCTTGGAGTGCATGGAGGATAACTTCTTAAGCCAGGTAATAGATAGCCTCACCAGAGGGTAATGCGATATTGAGTCACCAACTCAAGTGAGCTAATCAGTGACATCAACATTGGAGGCAACATGGGCTGCAGGTCAGGCGGAGTAAAAAGTGAGGACCTGAATTTTAGGAAAGCAAAATTCTAGCTCTTCACTGAGTTAGTCAATAGGACCCCCTGCGAAACAGTCCTCAAGGACAAGGGGGCAGAACAGAGCTGGCAGATCTTTAAGGATGCTTTCCACAGAGTGCAAGAGCTCTCGATCCCCAGGTGTAAGAAATCAGAAAAGGAAGGCAAGAGAACAACATGGCTGAGTTGAGACCTGCTGGTCAAACTAAAGGGCACGAGAGAGATGCGTAGGCAGTGGAAACAGGGACAGGTGACCTGGGACGAGTATAGGGGCACTGCCTGGTTGTGTAGGGACGGGGTCAGGAAGGCCAAGGCGCAGCTGTAACTAAACTTGGCAAGGAACGCAAATAATAATAAGAAGGTTTTCTACAGGTATGTCAACCAGAAAAGAAAGGTCAAAGAAAGTGTACCCCCCCCGATGAGCAAGACCAGCAAACTGGTAACAACAAAAGAGGAGAAGGCTGAGATACTCAACAACATTTTTGTTTCAGTCTTCACTGGCAATGCCACTACCCACACCTCTCGAGTGGATGAACTGCAAGATGGGGAACTGGGGGAGCAAAGTCCCTCCCACTGTAAAAGATGATTAGGTTCATGACCACCTGAGGAACCTGAACATACACAAGTCCATGGGACCTGATGAGATGCATCCCAGAGTACCGAGGGAACTGGCTGATGTAGTTGCCAAGCCACTCTCCATGATATTTGAAAGGTCACGGCAGTCAGGTGAAGTCCCTGGTGACTGGAAAAAGGGAAATACTGCACCCACTTTTAAAAAGGGTAGAAAGGAGGACCCTGGGAACACTGACCTGTCAGCCTCACCTCTGTGCCTGGGAGGATCATAGAAGAGATCCTCCTAGAAGCTACGCTAAGGCACATGGAGGACAGGGAGGTGATTCAAGTCCTGCCTGACCAGCCTAGTAGCCTAGTGACTACATCAGTGGACAAGGGAAGAGCTATGGATGTCATCTCTTTGGCCTTCTCTAAGGCCCTTGACGCAGTTCCCCACAAGATCCTTCTCTCTAAATTGGAGAGACATTGATTTGATGGGTGGACTCTTTAGTGGATGAGGAATTGGTTAGATGGTTGCATCCAGAGGGTAGTGGTCAGCAGCTCAATGTACAGAGGAAGATCAGTGAAAAGTGGTGTCCCTCATAGGTCTGTATTGGCACCAATACTGCTTAATAGCTTCATCAATGACAGAGACAGTAGGATTGAGTGCACCCGGAGCAATTTTGCAGATGACACCAAGCTGAGTGGTGCAGTTGACACACCTGAGGGACAGGATGCTATCCAGAGGGACCTGGAAAAACTTGAGAAGTGGGCCCATGTGAACCTCATGAGGTTCAGCAAGGCCAAGTGCAGGGTCCTGCACCTGGGTTGGGGCAACCCCCAGTATCAATACAAGCAGAGGAATGAAGGGATTGAGAGCAGTCCTGCTGTGAAGGACTTGGGGGTATTGGTGAATGAAAAGCTGGACATGAGCTTGCAGCCCAAAAAGCAAATCATATCCTGGGCTACATCAAAAGAAGCATGGCCAGCAGGTTGGTGGAGGTCATTCTGCCCCTCTGCTCCACTCTGGTGAGACCCTACTTGGAGTACTGCATCCAGCTCTGGAGCATTCAGCACAGGAAAGACATGGACCTGTTGGACTGGATCCAGAGGAGGGCCACAAAAATTGTCTGAGGCCTGGAACACATCTCCTGTGAAGATAAGCTGAGGGAGTTGGGGTTGTTCAGCCTGGAAGACGGAAGAGAAGGAAGACGGAAGAGAAGGAAGACCTTATTGTGGGCCTTTAGTATATAAAGGGGGTTATAAGAAAGATGGAGACAAACTTTTTAGTAGGGTCTGTTGAGATAGAAAAGGGCTAATGGTTTTAAACTAAAAGAGGGAAGATTTAGACTAACTATAAGGAAGAATTTTTTTACAATGAGTGCGGTGAAACACTGGAACAGGTTGCCCGGAGAGGTGGTAGATGCCCCATCCCTGGAAACATTCAAGGTCAGGCTAAGTGGGGCTCTGAGCAACTTGATCTGATTGAAGATGTCCCTGCTTATTGCAGGGGGGTTGGACTAGAGGATCGTTAAAGGTCCTTTCCAACCCAAACTATTCTATGATTCTATGAATGCTGCATTCTAGGAAGGAAAAAGCACCTCTTGGAGCAAGGATATGTTGGACCTTGATTCATTACAGCATGAATAAAAACCCAAGAAAACCAACATAGGAATATAGCTGACCACTGAGTCTGTGAAAATGGATGTTCACCTCCCAGAACTCTCTCCCTCACAAAGCAGCAGAAGGGAGGACAACTGGAGTAGCTGCAATTTTGCATCACCTAAGGGTGTTGAGAGATAATTCTGCCAGCTCCCAACCTGAATGAAACTCCTTCAAAAAAAAAGACTGGTTGCTCTAGCTTTGTTAGGCTTTGGGCCACGATCCATTGCCCATGTTGATGTAATAACTGCATCAACACGATGACACAGATATATCACTGAAGATGAGCTGTCTTTGAATCATTTCACCAGTCTCTTTATGTATGTGATTTTCATCATCATTTATTCCCATCTTGTTCCATTGTTTTAAGACCACCATGTTTAATACAGATGGAATAAACTGAACTCCTGCTTTCAGTTTTGATGATGCTTGCACCATTCTGTCTGCTTGCCATAAACTGAAATATTGGTCCCATTTTTTCTTTAAAGTTCCTGTGCCTACAGCCAGCTTTCAGTATTTAAGGGTCTGCACCATCACTAATTTGGCCAACTGAGAACAAAGTCCCCCCATTTTTCTTGTGAAGCTGGAGCTGGGAAGGTGAAGTGAAGTGAAGATTTGTTAAGCAGCATCGCAGATATCACAAGTAGTAGGTTTAGCGGCAGCTTTTGAGTGGCAGAGCTTTCAGGCAGGTTTGCAACCAGGGCAGGGGAACTACCTGTTTCACATGTTTCTTGGTGAATGGCTAGAGTGGAAAGCATCAAGTCTATGCTATGGTTTATGCTGTTCCTTTACATGGTTAAAAATATCCCAGGCATCAGGCCACATTTGAAATCCATAGCCAAGTACAGTTTCAGTCAAAGCTTGACTAGATGCCAGTGAACAGCTGCATATTTTGGACATTGGTGAAAGCTCTGAAGCCAATGCACCTATTCTGCCACACAAAAGATCCAAAACAGAAAAAAAATAAATATCCATATGTGAGTTAAAATACTGAAATGGAACATATAATGAATTTGCGTAGGCCATTAAATTGAGAATTTACACGATTTGTTAGCCTGAGTCAATACTTCATTCATTAACAAATGAATTCAGAATTAAAATTTTCAACCCAGCCAAAACCTATTAAGGCTGATGCAAAGACTCCATAGCACTCAGCTTTAGTCAGATCGTAAGCAACAACATAATCAGTGGATGTGGTAATCTACAATTAAACTAAGTGATAAGTCACTTCATTAAATGTTTTCCTTGTCTTTTTTTTTTCTTTTTCCTTATGCGCTGAACTACCTTAAAATGTACTTACTGAAGTATAATCTATGGATATACAGGTTTACTTGCCATTGTATATCTCATGAAAGATTAAGTAATTTTTAACAGCACGTTCTCTTGTTAGGTTATAAATGAGTCACTAGAACAAGTAACAGTTCTCTAATTTGGTTGATTTCAAACAGAGACAAAAATAATTCTATTCCTCAGCTGTATATAAAGAATAACATAAACATGAAAACTATATTGGGAAGGTTAGATTCAGCTGTTGTGAGTTATCTTCTTACTATAAATGTATATACCGTTTTGCAGACTTAAACCAAGAAAAAAGTGCTGCCTTAGAGAAATTCCAATCTGGTTAAGATCTTCAAAGTTTAAATAATAAGATTTAAGAAATGTACATGTTCTGATACTATCTTGGAATAAATATAAATTCATCTCCACCTTTGTTTGCATGTGCTTAAGAAGAGCCTTGGGTGTTTCTTTGATTTGGGGTTTCAGAGTATACGGATTTAAATACTGCAGCAGCACTTTAAAAATATGTGAAATTACAAAAGAGTGTAGATAGTATGAAAGAGAATATTTAAACTTCAGTAACAGAATATTCCTGATAAAAGTATTTGATGGAGGAAAAGATACAAACATTAATCTTTTATAGCTGGTAGAATGTAAGAAAGAAACTATTCTTTTAAGAAATTAGATATGTGATGAAAGGTAGCTCTCTACAGAAAGAGACCAGAATGGTCTGAGTTAAGGACATTCTAAGCCTACCAAAATAAACCTTGAAGTCAACACAGGTAACAAGGAGGCTTTGTAAAGATTTGAAAACAAAGATGAAAAAAATGAGGGGGATGTCAGAAAAGAGTGAAAACCAGTGATACAGCTTGATTAGAAAACTGACACATTCAGAAACAGTTTATATAGAATCATACAGAATCTTCATGGTTGGAAAGGACCTTTGAGATCATCGAGTCCAACCACACACACACACAAAAAAACCCCCAAAACCAAAACAAACCAAAAAAACGCCAACCTACAATCTCTGTCACTAGAGCACGCCCTGAAGTGCCAAATCTAGACGTTTCTTAAATACCTCTAGGGATGGTGACTCAACCACCTCTCTGGGCAGGCTGTTCCAGGGCCTGACCACTCTTTCAGTAAAGTAATTCTTCCTAGTATCTAATCTAAACCTCCCCTGCCACAACTTCAGACCATTTCCTCTGGTCCTCTCATTATTCATCTGGGAGAAGAGGCCAACACCCACCTCTCTCCAACCTCCTTTCAGGTAGCTGTAGAGGGCAATGAGGTCTCCCCTCAGCCTCCTCTTCTCCAAGCCAAACATGCCCAGCTCCCTCAGCCTCTCCTCATATGACCTGGTCTCCAGACCCCTCACCAGCTTGGTAGCTCTCCTCTGGACCTGCTCCAGCACTTCAGTGTCCCTCTTGTACAGAGGGGCCCAGAACTGAACACAGTACTCGAGGTGAGGCCTCACCAGTGCTGAGTACAGAGGCACGATCACTTCCCTACTCCTGCTGGCCACACTATTCCTGATACAAGCCAGAATGCAGTTGGCTGCCTTGGCCACCTGGGCACACTGCTGGCTCATGTTAAGCTGTCCGTCCACCAGTACCCCCAGGTCCTTTTCTGCCGGGCAGCTCTCCAGCCACTCTTCCCCAAGTCTGTAGCACTGCTCAGGGTTGTTGTGACGAAAATGCAGGACCCAGCACTTGGCCTTATTAAACCTCATACAGTTGACCTTGGCCCATCGATCCAGCCTGTCCAGGTCCCTCTGTAGAGCCTTCCTACCCTCAAGCAGATCAACTCCCCCACCTAGTTTGGTGTCATCTGCAAACTTACTGAGGGTGCACTCAATCCCCTCATTCAGATCATTGATAAAGATATTAAACAAAACTGGCCCCAAAACTGAGCCCTGAGGGACACCACTGGTGACCAGCCGCCAAGAGGATCTCACCCCATTAATCACAACTCTCTGGGCATGGCCATCCAGCCAGTTTTTAACCCAGCAAAGAGTACACTTGTCTATGCCATGATTCGCCAGCTTCTCCAGGAGAACGCTGTGGGGGACGGTGTCAAAGGCCTTACCAAAGTCCAGATAGACAATGTCCACAGCCTTCCCCGTGTCCAGAAGGCAGGTCACATGGTCACAGAAAGAGATCAGGTTGGTTAAGCAGGACCTCCCTTTCCTAAACCCATGCTGGCTGGCCTTGATCCCTTGGCTGCCCTGCACTTGCCGTGAGAGCTCGCTCAAGATGATCCTCTCCATGATCTTTCCTGGTATCGAGGTCAGGCTGACAGGCCTGTAGTTCCCCGGATCCTCCTTCTGACCCTTCTTGTAGATGGGAATATACAACTATATAAATATATATATGATACGTATATGTAGATATGTAGATATGATATGTATATAGGTATGTATATGTAGATATGCAGCTATTGCTGATTCAGTCTTTCCCAGGTTTCAGTCTTAAGGGTATTACTATTGTCACATTTTCTTCAGTAACTTAAGTAATCTTATTGTTGACATTGTCTTAGTTAATCCAGAAAATGGACACAAATGCATATTCCAAAAACAGCCCAGTCTAAAATCTTTAATTATCTCCTTGCAGTTTTCTGCCCACTAATTTGTGCCAGGACCATAAGTAATTGGATGAGAAAGGCTCATGCTCTGGACTCCTAAGGTCGACCAAGCAACACCACTGACTGTCAGTATGAGCGTCTTAGAAGGGTGATGGACAGGAGTGGAGCAAAACAGCCATTGTGTTTAGTGACTCTCCCCAGACCGTTCTGTTTTGGACATGGCACACAGGCTTGCAAAATCACATTGTGCTGAGACTAAGACACAATCTATTGTGAGCTGAAAGACCTTCTGAATTTTTGCATTTGTGCCTTTTTCTGTAAGTTTTTTTATGCAAGCTTAAGCCATATTAAAATGTCTACAGAGAGGAACAGTAGGAGTTGTATTGCATACATCAAAAGATTAAGAGAGGTATGTTAAAAATGGTGAGGAGAACGTAGCGTTAAAAACACACCAAATCACAAAAGTATAAAAGACATTTAAATCCTTTTATGTGGAAATTCTAGTTTGATACAGAAGCCAAAATCAAGTCTAGTCAATCAGTCAACCCCATTTTACAGAAGTTTTCTTAATTTTCTTTAGTCCGCAAAGAATTCAAAGTCTCAAGTTTTACCAGCAGCCAAATGAGAGAGACAGATCTTGACAACGTGGACAAATATTAGAGATGGACGAAATAGTTAAGATAACATAGGGATCAGCGCAAACCTTCTCTAAAAAAGCAGATGGAAATTTTATGATAATTGACTGCATACAGTTAATTTAATTTTTTCTTCAGTTTCATGCATATCTGCACTAATTCCTCAGTCTAGGACCAAAAGAGACAGTGCAAAAATACTATGACTAAGACAACATTAATAATATTTCCAGTGGGAATGGAAGAAGACTGCATGAGCATTTTTACAAGTAACTTTCTTCTCATGGGATTTCCAGTACAGATATTTTAAGCAAAGGGGAGTTTGGCTAACTTGGAAAGAAAATCTGAACAAACATTCAGACTTTTGGAAGGCTGAATTTAACTTCCTACCCTTCCTTTTTTTTTTCTGATATCTATCTAGCACATGAATAACCAGCAGAAAAAGGGGGCGGGGCAGGGGAAGAAGAAACAAAGAAAGAATTTCACATTCCTATATTTTGGCCAGTACATTCCTTGTGAGCATAAGTGAAGTGGTTCAAAAAAATGCAAAAACATTGGAATTTATGTGATTCTGGCATGTCTAGCAATGCGCTTTGGATGCATTAAAAAGAGTGGTTAAAGGACGTGCACTTTTTTTTTTTTTTTTGGGTCAGTTTAATCTATTTAACTCTTAAAAGTCCAATGTTTTTTCATAGATTGCTCTGAATTAAAAGTCACATAGAAGCATCTATAGACATCACATCATGCTGCTGTTCATATGCCTGTCAGGGAGAAGTGGCAATGCATAAGATACAACACATATAATACATGAAAGAGAAGACGGTGTTGTGGCTGAGGCACAGAGTTACGGGACAGGAGCCTTGGGTATAATTCTCAGCTCTGCCACAAATGTCCTTGTGGCCTTGAGCACAACACTTAACATCTCTGAGCCTCATCTGTAAATAATGTTGTGGTTTTGTTTTTTTTTTTCTCACAGGGTTGTTGTGAGGTCAAATTAATTATTAGCTGGCAGACATTTTGCCATTCCTGTACAGAAGGCACTACAAAATACAGTTTATTCCAGTTGTGCCAACATGAAGAGGGTACAAAGAAAGGGAACATCTGTGAAAGGGACCAAAACCACCCCCTACCACCCCCAACAAAAAACCCCAAACCAAACAATATGGGCTGGCTACCCTCCTACACTTTGACCTGTTGACTCCCTGCACCCCTTTCACATATGCTGAAATTCAGTCCTTCCTCTTTCCTTCTGTGATTCCCTTTCTCATCCTTCCTCCTGTTCCTACTTGTACAGCTGCTGAAGTTCCAAGAGCCCCACGTTTACCAGATTAAGATAGTTTGGTTGTAGGTCTTTTATCTGGTCATGCTCTGATTCCACTCAGTTCATTGGTAATGTTTCCATTGCAAAAGGCAAACCTGTGGCCAAAAAAAATCTGCATTTCTTCTACTACTACCATGTGTCAGCACTTCTGATGCAGCAGGATTAAGTTTTGTGTCCATTTCAATTTTGTGTGATGTTTTTGGTTGGTTATGCACAATAAATTTAAAAAAGAAATCATCAGGAGTCACCCCTGTCTGAAATTAATTGGATTTCTAATGGTCTTTTTCTTTTTCTTTTTTTCTTCTTTTTTCTTTTTCTTTTTCTTTCTCCTTTGTCTTAGTGTTTCTTTCAACATAATTCCTTTAAAGAGTATGTGAATAAAAGAAAACCATTATTTGCAAGGACTGCATTTGAATGAAGAGACCACATTGACTTTTTTTGTTATTGCTGCTGCTTTTATTTTTTTTAGATGAAATCTTACCATTAGCAAATTCTGACAAAGAAACTTTATTCTTCAGAGAAATGCAGAAGGAAGTGTGGTGGTGGTAGGTCGAATGCTCTTTGTTTGGAATGGGCTTGGGTGGGGTTGTGCTTATCACTGTCAGAAGCAAGTATGCAAAGCTCAGCACTTTTTAAACAGCACAGTTACCCTCTAAAGCTCAAGTACAACTTGCTTGGAAGCACAAGAAGTAGAGAGTACAAAGCCTGAGCTGCTACTTCACCTTGCAGTGTAGACACAGCTGTAGTATATTGACACAGAAATCAAATGCCATTTCACTGGAGGGGTAAAGAGAAAAGTGTAACTGCTCTTGGGTAAGAGCTCTAATGCTTAAAAAACTGAAAAAGACAGGAAAAAAAACTTAATCTGAAAAATAAGTCTTCTTCAGGTAGCAATTCATACCTGATGGAAACAAAGGTCTTGCACCTCCTAGAAGGAAAGGCTCACAACTTACCACTGTAATTGGACAATAAACACTCACTCCCCTAAATTCTGGCATTTTAGAAAGATGACACTGAACACCTACACTCTACCCTGAATGTAAATCACTACAGGTGATTTTTACAGTCCAGTCACTTTGGGGAAGTTGCACTGCAGGGAAATGCTACAGATTGAGAAGGGAAAGTCTGATAATTTTTTAGTCCAAAAGGCAATTAGAACTTCCTGTGTTGTGGTGCATGCAGATCAGTATTTTCTTCATCGTTTCTCTGTTTGAATAGGAGGCAAGTAGTATCTTTTTAGAAAGATATCAATTCTAGTCATATTATTCCCATAGTTAAATTACTCACACTATTCAAAATTGACACCTCATCTCTTCTCTGAATGTATCTGCAAACATTGGTCTTGTTATGTCTTTATATGGTAAAATAAAGTGTTGTTTGCTATCAGAAATCCTTACACATGTAGACACTTCAAAACTATAACCAAGAAATTTCTCTTTCTGAATTTCTTCTTGGCTAATCCAAGGAGACTGAGCTGTGTTAGTTTGTCACTACAGGGCATACTTTCCAGTTCCTAGATTCATTCTTCTTGTCTTTTCAGAAATCTTTCAAATTTTTTTTAAATATAAAGAAGGATTTTCTTAGGGCATTCTGCAGCAATGATGCTGTCTACTGTTCCCTCAGCTATAAAATGCAAAGCTCCTTTTTTCAAGCAGTGACATTCCTGCATATGAGAGATACTATAAAATCGTTACCTCAGAGTGTCATTAAAATTCGTGTGCATTGTTGTGGCTGAATGGTAGGCTTTAGTCTCTCTAGTTACCCATGGAGCTTATTCACTGATCAAATTTTCATCATTGTGGATTTATTAAGTCGAAAGTTACAGAGAATGAAACGATAAAAGCAAAGTAATGTACTAGAGTAATATGTAGGATAACATGTATGCTGTGTGGTAGCTGATTATAGTCAGTAAACCGATTCTCCCATTTATTTTAGCTTCTGAACTGGTAAGCTGCATTAATTATAGGTAGTTTATTTTGGCATAAAAACCTGTCCTGGTTCTGGCGTGGATGGGGTTAATTCTCCGAAGGCTCCAGCAGGGACACAGGTATGCCATCCCATGTGAGCCATGCCCAGTCGGAGCTGCTGGGGGGGGGGGGCAAGAAGTTGCTGCTGGGAGTGGGCTGGGGCACCCTGGGTATGGTCGGGGAGCGGCGGTTCCTAATCATATTTGTATATTCCTCTATCTGTGTTATTATTGTTGTTTTCCTGTTCCTTTTGCTGTTCTGTTAAACTACCTTTGTCTCAACCCAAGAGTTTTGCCTTTTTCTTACGATTCTTCCCCGTGTTGGGGGAAGCTTAAGAGAGTGGCATGTGGTTCTTTGTTGCCGTCTGAGACCAAACCACGACAAAACTGATGAGAAGACTCATTATTCATTTATATATATATATATATCAGGATGAGAGAGAAGTTGAGAGAGGAACAACCATCATTTTACTCTCATGGTGACCAGTTCAAAAAGGACATCTGACAACGTTTTCCTTAATGTTATCAATCAGACATTTAGAGCTGGATTTTGTAAACTTGGCCTCCCAGTTACGGCCACAAAATACGCACACAAAAGCACCCCTGCATGCTGGAAGAGAACTGCGCTCACAGCACACATACTTAAGTATGCAAACTGGCATAAAAATAGAACTAAATGCAGTATAAGGAAAGGACTGAGCTAGAACAGGAAAAGAAGGAAAACTGAGAGGTTGGGTGGACAGTGAGCAGTTCTTAATGATAATCTTAATTTTCTTAATTATTACTTTTCATGTATTTGCATATTCCTTTCATTCTGAAAGGAATTATGTTGCTATTTTACATACATGCCATAATTTTCTCCATTTTTATTTATTACTGTTCTAAAGTTTATTTTCTTCTTCCGAATACAAGCTAGAATTGACAGGATTTCTTATTTTCCTGATTAGATCACTCCCTACCTACTAGGTCTGATAAAAGTAGCTTTATGTACCTCCATGTATCTAAACAACACTCTATCCAACTCTTAAATATAAGCTTTCTGAGATAAGGAAGAGGCATTTCTTAACTACAGGTGCCTAGCACCAGAAGTAGTTTAAGAGCTTTTCCTGACACAGAGCACATAACAGTGAAGCCAATTAATTTTTTAAATGCATTGAAAAAGTGATGCAAAAAGAATGAGAAGCGTTCAAAGTAAGGGAATTGAAGTATTGAAGTCAAAGAAGTTAACTTTTTTTTTTTTCCCCAGTGTTAATCTTGACACCAGTATTTGCTTTCACCATTCAGTCCCAGGTTGGGAGGGTAGAGGTGATTATTCTTGAGAGAGCGGTATGAGATAAGAAGCCACTCTTTTCTTTTTTTTTTTTTCTTTTTGCATGTGAAGATTTCCTTCTTCATTACTATCCTGCCTATTGCCCTGTCTTCCAGTTTTTCAAAACAAGTGAGTCATCGTGACAGGTCATGCTGAAAGATATCTTTCATTGGCATCTGAACTCAGTGAAGATTACCTTTTACTGAAATGTTTTTTGGTCAAGCTCTTGCCTGCAGGGACCTTTCCAAAATACATACTGCAGTAGTATTAGGGAGACATTCTTCATGCTGCCTTCACACACAGGGAGAGAAAGCTGGCCATCAGATTGTGTGCTCCCCTTGCATCCTTCCCATCCCACTCTCATACTCTTTCAGAGCTTTCCTTCAGTAACAGGGCAAGATAACCCAGAAGTTGACCTACCTTTGCTTGTTCTCCCCAGGGTTGATGTTCTGTGTGCTTGGCAAAAATGGGAAGACACAGATTATGGAACATAACGAGCCCTGCCAGGAATGCACAGTCAGGAGAGTTTCCTCCAGCTGAAACACAGTAAGATTTAACATACAACAAACTGGATACATTCATCTTCAAATACTGTTTACCAGAGAGTCTAAAAACTCCTGCACCTAATCCAGTGCATGTACTACATTGAATCATAGGTTAAGCCTACTAATCCCTTCATTACGTATTTGCATATTGAAGGCTCCAATCAGTCTTGCCGCTGTTTGTTAAAATAATAATGTGTTGGCTGACTAATAAACTGGGGATAACTATGTTTAGATAGCAATTTTACACAAGTAAGCATTTTTCCTTTTGTAATCCATCAAGTTCAGTGTATAACCTAATCATATTGAAGATTTTACATTGTTCATAGTCAGAATTTTCAAGCTTGCAACCTACAAGTAGTTTCTTCAAATATAAATTTAAGACATTTAAATTAAACATACTGCCTGCTTTTAGAACCACTGAGTTATTCAATCCGAGTGCAATTTACAGGTGATTGACATCTTTACTTATACTCTTGTTAAAAAAATGCACATCTACGCATCTTGTTCAGTGCATCCATAACAAGTGACTACAGCCTCAAGGCTAGGAAGACTCAATTTTTATCATAGAGTGACTCCAGTCTCCAGCAACATTGTATCCTGTCTGTATTTAACAATTCACAATCAGAGTTTATTGGTGTTCTATAAACAATATAACGGGATACCAGTTTTTACCAGCTATTAATGGTGGGCCTGCTTTCAGGTATCTGCCTATTCATGTAAAAAGGGAATCATGCCAACTTGAATTTTTCTATCTAACAGATTTCAGTCCTCTCTTTTGATTTTTTCTATTTTATTTTCTTCTGAAAACTCTTTAGAAAGTACTTGCTCTGAGGTTATTGAAGGGGCCGCTCTGTGTGATGGAGTTTTCATAGTAACAAGAAAAACATACATGTACACACACAAAATAATTGAAGGAGAGAAAAAAAAAAAAAAAGAAAAAGCTTGAGAATGCTCCTTGAGGTTTCAAGCCAAAAAACTTACTTTTTTTTTTGTTTTAATCTTATTCCATTCCTGATATCGTATTCCCTTGTATAGTGTTAAAGTATTAGAAGAAGAAAACTTGCTACTCTTCAATGCAGGAAAATGACATATGTTTTACACGTCCTTTATCTGAATTAAGTTCATACATTTCTGCAAATGCTGAGATAGTAAAAACTTCAGCTTGGACTTGGCACAATATCCATCCTTTTCCCCCTCCATTTTTGGAACTTGACTTCATTAAGGATGGTATTTTCATGCAATAATATATAACACAACCTACAAAATCAGCAGGGCAACTGAAAGGGAGAGAGAACAGAAGGAATGCTGGTGTAAAACAGCCTTTAAAGTGAGTGTGGAAACTCAGACTTCAGTAGGTTTTGGAATGGGTCTCCTGTCTTATACCCATGTCCTGGTTCGGGCGGGGACAGGGTTAACTCTCCCAAGCAGAGGTACCCCACGCCGTGCGAGCCGTGCCCGCCCGGAGCTGCCGGGGGAGCGGGCGGGAAGTCGCCGCCTGGAGCAGGCCGGGGCGTCCCGGCTGCAGTCGGGGAGCGGCCGTTCCGTAATCGTGCTTGTATATTCCTCTGTCCGTGTTATTGCGGTTGTTTGCTTGTCCCCTTTGCTGTGCTGTTGAACCGCCTTTGTCTCAACCCACGAGTTTTGCCTTTTTCTTCCGATTCTTCCCGTATCGGGAAGGCCCGAGCGAGTGGCACTTGTTGCTGTCTGAGGCCAAACCACGACAACCCAGAAGGGGCTTAGTGTCTTCTGCTCAAAGAAGAGCTAGTGCTGAGTGCTAGAGCAACAGAAAGAAAATGCTGATCTGCTTTAACCATCAGAAAAATAGAAAAAATACAGACTTTAAGCAAGCATGAGAAAAAGTGAAAAGAAGGAGAAAACCACATCATTTCTTGATTTTACTTGGAAAAAAAAAAAAAAAAAGAGGGCAATGACCTAGTCTGCAGTACTTTGTGCAAAAGGAAATCCACTAATGATTTTCCCATTATAAACTTCTTTATCAGGAGAGATAGAAAAGCAAGATAGATAAGCAAATTCCAAGATGTCGCTCTAAAACCAACGTAAGGACTTCCAAAGAATGTACCAGAACGGGCCTTTCTGTCAGCTGGAACCTACAAATACTTGGCAGCTTGCTTGAGCTGACATTTGGTGAGTAAAAGTGGTAAATAAATTCAGCAATCATACCCAACAGCAAGGCAACTCCTATATAATTAATAATCATTTTACCAAGCTCAGGAGAAAATCTAAATGTAAAAGAAGCAATTATGTGCTGAATAGCTAGAAATCTAATCTTGTGTGAGTTTTTCCAGGCAGCGTGTGTCTTGTATGTTGTCTCATGTATAGTGTCAAGCAAACTGTTGGCAATTTCACAAATAATAATGTTAAGCTGAACTAATGGTTTTCCTAGATAAGTTGTTTTGTTTACAGTAATGGTCTCTCTAACAGACAAAACCAGGCTGGTAATCAATAAGAAGAGAGGATTTAATGCTCACATAGCCATTTATTCTTGATTATGAACCATACAGCAGTTTGGCTTATATGAGAAAATGCAGACAAATCAGCAGAATCAGTAGATGAGTATTAGTGGCTGTAACAGCACAATTTTTGTCAGGTTAGCAAGCAGAACAACTGTACTTTTCAGAAAAGGGTAGTACAGAGCATTTGTGCTTCATGGCTTCTTATGAGAGGATCATTACATTAATTTAGCCACAGGACTCTCAGTTTAGGATACGTCTTTGTTATATTGTCTAATATTCCAATCATTAGCTTTAGTAATTACTTTTTCTACCATTAAATGCATTAAATTTAAACATTGTATGCATATACAAAGGTAGCTGTATTTTTGGGAAGGGATGAGTCTGAGTGGTTTTATATTCCACTTAACTGTTTTTGTCTGGCAACTCAGATATAATGCAAAAATACTGAAATGCCACCTCTGGGGTTTTGGGTGTTCATTTTTGACATTTCAAGGAATACTTTAGGAGTCAGTGAGTATAACCAGTTGATTATTGGAGGAAACCAAGTTGGAGGAAGAACTCATAACTTAATCGCTGCAAGTGTTAACGGTGTCAGTCACCTCTAGGTATCCAGTTTCACATGGGGACACAAGCTAACATCACCTTTCAGAATAAAACTGCCTTTTCTTTTTGCCTATTCTCCTAGCAACACCCTCAACAATGTACTGTAACTCCCTTAAAAAACTGGTGAGGAGAAAAACAGAAAAATCAACAGACTAAATAAATAGACCAAATACATTTATTACAGACTTTACTTTCACAATGAGTTACAATAACATATTAATAGGGAGATAAAATTAAGTACAAAACTGAAAAACATGCTATATATTTAAAGGAAAAAACTTTCTAGTATTTGACCATCTTATTGAAAGAAATAGAACAGGAGCTCCCTGTGCAGCTCCCTAGCTTTTTCACAGTAAAAGTTTGTCTTTATCAGCTAACACCTGTCGTCTCCTATTCAGCCATGATTATTAAGCATCACACAGCATGTGGTATAGGTTTGAGTTCCTGTTTTGGCAGCATGATGAGAAGCAGCCCCCCCCTGGTTTTGTGCAGAATAAGGCTGTCTTCAGCATATGATCAGTTCTGAACTCTGGATCTAGACAGCTTTTCAGAGCTGCTCCACGGGAGGCCTGCTTTTAAGATAATATTCTGCAGGAATATTATTTCCTCAGCAGCAGGAAATTTCAAGTGGCATAGAACCCTTGTGGTACAAAGAGGGTAGATACATGCATTTTCACTAGCAAGCTGTATTTCAGCCATGGATTGATTGCCTGTATATATTCGTAGGGAAGAAGGGAAAAAGGGCTGTGACATAATTTCAGATCCTATGGATCTGCCAGTGGGCAACAATCCAAACTTTGATTTGCTGGCGAAGGATATTTGGGCAGGTTTCTTTTGTTTCTTTGGGATCTGTTCTAATGTTTGCCAACTGCTCTCAATGATGTGATCAATGAAGCTTTGAGAAATAGATACTGGGAGTGCCTCTATTTAAATCCAATAAATTTAAGATTTGTTCTAACACTAATCTTCTGCTACAGCAGGCATTTAGCCTGCTGAAACTATAAGCATGACATATATGCTAAAGTTCAGATGATTACCATGGGTTTCACTACTGATATTAGTGGAGCATTAACAGAGGGACAGGACTGAAATATTGGAAAGGATATTCATGCAATGAATTACACTTGAGAGACCAAAGCATAATCTTCAGATTCTTGTATTGCTACTCAAATGTTTCCCTGCTCTGAATCTCAAAACCTAATCCCAATAGGTTTCTGCTTTGTCAGCCTCCTCATTTCTACTGTGGGAAACACTGAAAACCACTGAGTTACTAGACCAATGTATGGTTCTTCAGATGAACTATTCTCTCATTCGCCTCCCTACCATACTCACCTCAGAGTATACATGCCCAAATCAGACTTCATAGAGGAGGAGCTAAAGACTGGCCAACAGGTATTGCTTTTCAAATCCAAAAATTATATTCTTCACCCAGGATGTAGAAACATCTTACGCCTCCTCTACATCAGACAGGGTTAGGATTTGAGCACTGGCCTCCCACATCCTATGAGAAGGGCTGTAGGCTCTCAGCTGACTCTAGAAGTTGCTCATGTCTTGAGGACCCACAAGACAGTACTAGGTGCCTAACTATATTTGATGGATATAAATTGCTTGCCTTTTTCTCTCTCCCTCCTCCTTCTTGCCTCCTTGCTCAGTGTTAGACTTTGTTAAACCTATTTTTAGGCTACTTGATGTTCTTTTCATATTGTGTAGCTGTGGTATATCAAAACTGTCATGTCCAATATAGTAGAAATAATTCCCTTGGGCTTCATTGTACCTAAATCACCAGTCAAGATGTAGCCTGAAATTAACAGAACTATTCAGAAATAGAATGTCAATAGCAATTCCTCAATTGTTAAAGAAATGGGGGGCATACTGGGGAAGCCCCATTAATACTGAATTTGGATGCACTTTAGTTTCATTGTGAATTGCGGTCCCAATTTCTTACCAATGGGAGAATACATGAAAAAGTCCGTGTCAAAATAAGTGGCATCAGACTGTCTCCAACAATAAATTTAACCTAACTTAAATAACCTTAGCCTACTTCTGTCTTCATAATAAATAAATTATTCTTTGATTTATACAGCTGCAGTACATTCAGAGCCACTACAATGTCACAGCCATGGTCAATGAAGAATCAGGTTGTCAAGCACGAATATGTGACTTAGGAGACATTGATTGCATCCCTGATTCAAGCACCGACTTACACTGTAAATCTGGTCAATTCACTTTTGGTGTTGTATTTTCCAAAGAAAATTGCAGACACTTAATTTTTAATGGGCACAAAAGGCTCAAGAGCCAAAGTAACTGAAATATATATATATATGTATGTATGCGTATATATATATATACATATAACACTTTTTTTTTCCTCTTTCTTAATTACCAGATATCTGCTGGGAATACATTACAGCTGAGAGGGAGAAACCTAGGAGGTCCCTGGAGTGTGTTGAGGATAACTTCCTGACACAGCTGGTGAGGGAGCTGAATAGGGAAGGCGCCCTGCTAGACCTGTGGCTTTTAAAGAGAGAAGGACTTGGAAAGGATCTGGCCGTTGGAGGCCGTCTTGGGCACAGCAAGGCGGGGGGTGGTGCGTGTGTGTGTGTCAGCAGAACTGCCTCATTTGACTTCCAGAGGGTGGACTTTGGTCTTTTTAGGAGCCTGGTTGACAGAGTCCCTTGGGAGGCATTCTTGAAGGGCAAAGGAGTCCAGGAAGGCTGGAAGTTTTTCAAGAAGGAAATCTTAAAGGTACAGGAGCAGGCTGTCCCCATGTGCCAAAAAATGAGGCATCAGGGAAAAAGACCGGGCTGGCTGAACAGAGAGCTATGGTTGTTACTCAGGGGAAAAAGGAGAAATTATGGCCTTTGGAGGAAGGGACAAGCCACTCAGGAGGGCTACAAAGATGTTGTGAGGCTATGTAGGGAGAAAATTCCAAGGGCCAAAGCCCTGCTAGAATTTAGCCTGGCTTCTGATGTTAAGGACAATAAAAAAAGTTCCTATGAATACAGTAGCAATAAAAGGAGGACTAAGGGCTCCATGTTTTATTAGATGGGGGCGGAAACATAGCGACAACAGCTGAGGAAAAGAATGAGGTACTTAACGCCTTCTTTGCCTCAGTCCTTAGTAATAGGACCAGATGATTGCTGAGTACCCAGCCCCCTAAGCTAGTAGATAGGGGTGGGGATCAGAATGAAGCCCCCATAATCCAAGGGGAAATGGTGAGGGACATGCTACAGCACCTAGACATACACAAGTCTATGGCGTAAGATGGGATCCACCTGAGGGTACTGAAGGAGCTGGCAGAAATGCTCACCAAGCCACTTTCCACCATTTATCAGCAGTCCTGGCTAACTGGGGAGGTTAGCAAATGTGATGCCCATCCACAAGAAAGGCCAGAAGGACGATCTGGGGAACTACAGGCCTGTCAGTCTGACCTTGGTGCCTGGGAAGGTCATGGAACAGATCATCCTCAGTGCCATTATGTGGCACATGCAGGACAACCAGGTGGTCAGGCCCAGTCAGCATGGGTTCATGAAAGGCAGGTCCTCCTTGACAAACCAGATCTCCTTCTATGACAAAATGACCGCTTAGTGAATGAGGGAAGGGCCGTGGATGTTGTTTACCTGGACTTTTAGTAAAGCCTTTGACACCATTTCCCACAGCATTTTCCTAGAGAAACTGATTGCTCACGGCTTTGAACAGGTGTACTCTTCTCTGGGTAAACAAATGGTGGTAAGGCTGGGCCCAAAGAGCAGTGGTGAATGGAGTTAAATCCAGTTGGTGTCTGGTCATAAGTGGTGTTCCCCAGGGCTCAGTATTGGGGCAAGTTCTCTTTAATATCTTATCAACAACCTGTATGAGGGGATCAAGTGCACCCTCACTAAGTTTGCAGACTAGAGCAAGCTGGACAGGAGTGTCAACCTGTTTGAGGGTAAAAAGGCTTTGCAGAGGGATCTGGACAGGCTGGATCAATGGGCCGAGGCCAATGGTATGAGGTTCAACATGGCCAATTGCCAGATCCTGCACTTACGTCACAACAACCCCATGCAACGTTACAGGCTTGAGGGAGAGTGGCTGGAGAGCTGCCCATTGGAAAAGGACCTGGGAGTGTTGGTTGACAGCCAGCTGAACATGAGCTAGCAGTGTGCCCAGGTGGCCAAGAAGGCCAATAGCATCCTGGCCTGTATCATAAACAGTGTGGCCAGCAGGACTAGGGAACTGATCAACCCCCTGTTCGCAGCACTGGTGAGGCCGCATCTTGAGTGCTGTGTTGAGTTTTGGGCCCCTCATTACAAGAAAGACACTGAGGTTCTGGAATGAGTCCAGAGAAGGGCAACAAGGCTGGTTTAGAGAAGTCTTATGAGGAGCAGCTGAGGGAACTGGAGTTGTTTAGCGTGGAGAAATGGAGGCTGAGGGAAGACCTTATCACTCTCTACAACTATCTGAAAGGAGGTTGTAGAGAGTTGGGGGTTGGTCTCTTCTCCCAAGTGACAAGCGATACGATAAAAGGAAATGGCCTCAAGTTGCACGAGGGGAGGTTTAGATTGGATATTAGATTGGATTTTATTTGGATATTGTATTTTAGATTGGATATTATTTGATGATACCAAGTTAGGTGCGAGTGTCGACCTGCTTGAGGGTAGAAAGGCTCTGCAGAGGGATCTGGACAGACTGGATCAATGGGCCAAGGCCAATGGTATGAGGTTCAACAAGGCCAAGTGCTGGATCCTGCACTTGGGTCACAACAACCCCATGCAGCGCTGCAGGCTTGGGGAAGAGTGCCTGGAAACATGCCCGATGGAAAAGGACCTGGGGGTGTTGGTTGACAGCTGGCTGAATATGAGCCAGCAGTGTGCCCAGGTGGCCAAGGTCGCCAACAGCATCCTGGCCTGTATCAGGAATAGTGTGGTGAGTAGGACTAGGGAAGTGATAGTTCCCCTGTACTCAGCACTGCTGAGGCCACACCTTGAGTACTGTGTTCAATTTTGGGCCTCTCATTACAAGAAAGACACTGAGGTTCTGGAGTGAGTCCATAGAAGGGCAACGAGGCTGGTGAGGGGTTTAGAGAACAAGTCTTATGAGGAATGGCTGAGGGAACTGGAGTTGTTTAGCCTGGAGAAAAGGAGGCTGAGGGGAGACCTTATCGCTCTCTACAACTACCTGAAAATTGGTTGTAGCGAGTTGGGGGTCGGTCTCTTCTCCCAAGTGACAAGCGATAGCACAAAAGGAAATGTCCTCAAGTTACGCCAGGTGAGGTTTAGATTGGATATTAGGAAAAACTTCTTCACAGAAAGGGTTACTGAACATTGGAACAGGCTGCCCAGGGAAGTGGTGGAACCACCATCCCTGGAGGTATTTAAAAGACAGGTAGACGTGATGTTTAGGGACGTGGTTTAGCGGTGGTTTTGTCAGTGTTGGGTTGCTGGTTGGACTCAATAATCTTAACGTTCCCTTCCAACCTAGAGGATTCTATGATTCTATGACTTAATTCTCAACTGGAGGGAGGTGAATTTAGATTGAGCAATGTCAGGGGCTGAATAACATTAAATAATAGGGTCCTGTTCCAAACAACAGAATACAGATTTTTCAGAAACAAATACTTTAAATATGTATCATCCCTCATTTGACTTGCACAGAAAATGGCTTCATTGATTATGAAATAAACAGGTTTACTGACATAGCAAGTTATACAGAGCCAGACAGCACTGATACATCAATACCTAATGCACGGACAAACCTGTACCTCATCAACTGCCTTCTTAGGACTGTTTCATTAGCCAGAAGTATTGTAATACAGATGAAAATGTAAGCATAAACTGCACGTCCTCATTCAAAATAGCCATAAACAAAGTTTTTAAAAGAAGTAGTACTGGTATTTTAAAGTCAGGAGTGACTTAATCCTGTCAATGTAAATATTTAGAAAATCCAAATACCATGCAAGGAACCTAAAATAATGTCTGGGGATTTTACTTTTCTTTTTTTTTTGAATACTAGAAATTGGAGGAAAATGAGTTAGAACAATGACACCCTTGAGATTACAGACGGGTATTGTTTCCCTTTGAAAAATGCATAACTGCATGGAAATGGAATGAAAGGGTGTTAAATTGGAAAAGCTAAATTGGAATCTCGATTTTAAGAAGCGAGATTCTCTGTGCTGACAGATCAAGAGCACTGTTTTTCAGCAAATAAGTGGCAGAAGCAGCCTGCATAAAGAAGTATACATCCAAGCAAAATTAGTTAACCATAATTTTGAATTCAATGATATGCTGAGTTAAAAAAAAAAAAGAAAGAAAAAAAGCTGTGGATAAAATTATGCAAGAATCAGATCCTCAGCTGCTATAAATATAGGCAGATCTATGAATTCAGTGAATCTCTTCCAGGTTTCACCAGCTGAGGATGTGACCCATAATCACCAGACAAGAATCAACTGGCTATATGCTTCAACAATTGAACCTTCAGGCGGTAGAATAACAAGAGCTATAAGGTAATAAATTCATTTTTTTTCCTTGTTTGCTCTTCACAGAAGACTCTGACTGCCATATAATTTGAAGCATTATTAAAGATCTCTAATGACTTTGCATTTCTCCGTGAGAGAGATGAAAACAAAGCTGCAATATAAACTCCGGTTCTGTGACAGCATGTATATAGTAAATTTACACTACATGGTGGAACTTCTGTACAATAATTTTTTGGTTGACCACTGAAGTTTTGGAGGTTTATGGCTCATAATGCTTCTTCTCATTGAATTGGAGTTATACAGAAAAACAGTTATACAGGAAAAAAAAAAAAATGTATATAGTAAATTTACACTACATGGTGGAACTTCTGTACAATAATTTTTTGGTTGACCACTGAAGTTTTGGAGGTTTATGGCTCATAATGCTTCTTCTCATTGAATTGGAGTTATACAGGAAAACAAGAATCTGGCTACACAGTCAACAGTGATCTCTCCGTGGACTTAAATAACTATCAGATCAAACCTGAAATGTGTTTTGCAGGGAACAAGATTAGATACTGTCAATAAGCATAGTCTTCATTGCTTAAAATATATACAGGATTGAATCAGTTTATGCAAGTTTGTCTTGTTTGTATAGTACTTTTCAGCAAATCCCCAGTAAAAATGTGAAGCTACGTACCCCACATTGTATTGAAATTTTCTCATTTATTTTTCCCTTTCATCATATTATAAGTTATGGGTGTTTTAAGTCCCTTTTGTTTCTTCCCTATCTTCCACACACCGCTTTTCTTCCTCCCTTTCACTGCATTTCCAGAACTAGTTATTCTGGAAATAATGATCCACATTGGTATGATTGGAATTCAGTGACTTCCATAAGCCTAGAGATAAACAAATATATTCCAGCTCACCATTTATTCCGTGGTCAGTGAAACATCACAGTATATGTGATAAGTTATCCAGTTTATACATTTGGTATAAATGTGGAAAATACCCACCCACGTAACAGGAGGAACGTGTGGGACTGAGAGACCTAACCATTTCCATGAGGTATGCCCAAAGATATTCTACTCCAAGGAGGAAGAGACTCCAAAGACCTTGATGGTGTGGCTGTCTTAGCCCATCAGACTCTGAGGCATGCTTCAGCACTAACTGTGATAAATTTTGAAGTTGTTTCGCATGGTCTCCATGCTACTTCTATATTTGTTTTCCTTGTCAAGGAAAAACTTTCTGTCTCTGACAAAAAAAAAAAGAAAAATAAGAAGCTTGCAGCTTTCACATGCTTTCTATTTGCTAGGGATCTCCATTTACAGTGTATTTTGAGGAGCTATTGTTACTACTGTACTAGAAGCCATTTAAATGTAAGACCTCAGAATATATTTTTCTTTTTTTTAAAAAGCCTTAAAAAAAAATCCTTTTTTCTCTCAGGAAATTCATTCTATGTCATAAGCTCTTCAGTTTATGTCCTGAACTTTTACTTTTGACATAAAATGGCTAATTCTTCTGGTGTCATCAAGCACTGGAAATAAGTTTCTTGATAAAATGTCTAAAGGCATAGTGGTTCCTATTGTCTCTGCCCCATAATAGAAAGCTTTGACCAGTTCTCTCAGCTTTTGGCTTTCCCCATTATTTATAAAATTCAAACAGTCTTAATCCTGATGTGACCATCAAAGGAGAACTTAATTCTTCAATGTTAAGTTTTCCTTTAAAAATAATCTAAATGTGCTGAGGGTTAAAAAGCTGACAATATACTAGTAAAAATAGCACCTTCTTCCTCAACAACTCTTTTCCTGGGTTACTTGAGGACAAATATGCTTATTTTCTTTCCACATATGTTTCCACATTTTAGAGCAAAGCTTAAATTCAATGCTTTTTCATCCCTAATCAAAAAAGATGAACTGTTCATTTGAAGGGCCAAATTCTGCCTTTAGTCATGTTAGAAACCATTTTGCCAGTTGGCTTCTTCAGATCATAGGAATCTTTATTATAATAGCAATGCTTTAACAAGCACAAAAAGATAAAAATATACCAGAGATATATCTAGAAATAACACAGTTTTAACTCATGACAGTTCAGCTTGTCAACTACAACTCAGCTTCATATAAAAAAAAAATATGGAGAATTTGAAATATTGCATTAAGTAATTTTTTCAAGCATAACAAACAAAAGTCATTCTTATGTTTGTTCTTACCAAATTTACGTCACAACAATGAAGAAACATGTCTTACTTTTTATGCCATTTTAAAATTAGGGAGATTTGGAGGAAAGAAGATATTTGCCACAGAATCTACTAGATGATACTCTCCACAAAAAACATCTGTGGCTTAGGTGGTGCAGGGATTTATTCCATGGCCTAAAGCCTGGAAGACATCCAGCACCATACGAGATGCCCAAAGATCCCACCCAGTCCCCAGACACTGCTTGAGACTGCAGGTCTCCCAAGGTTTCTGTTCCTTCAATCGTATTTTCAATGGGTACTTCAACTGCAGAAACTAATGAGAGACATCTAAATTCAGTTGCCTTTCAGATTGCCAGCCACGTTCCTATCTTGATAGCTCTACTGTGGAAAATAAGATTTGCCCATGGTGAAAGGCAGCAGCAAAATCACTTCAAGTTGATGGAAAGATCTATCCCTGAAGCGAGTAGAATTAGGTTGCTTTAAGCATGGTACAAACATGCTGCATTATTTCAGAGTCCCACAGATTTAGGTAGGAATACAGTCTTCCTTTCTTTTTTAACCAGTTTAAAAGGTTCCTCTGAGAGATGGGTAAACAACAAAAGATAGACAGACAGATGATAGTTTAATTTGAAATTGAAATGGCACCACACACTTGGCTTTTGACATAGATACTGGAGCCATGCCTGTAAAAGGTTTCGTTAAACAAGCAGAAGTCCCAAGTGCAAACCTAGCCCTCCTGCCTTCCCTTCCCCCTCCACAACAGGAGAAGGAGTTTTAAAAAGCTATTAAGTTACACTTGGAACTAACATTACAATTTTAAGTACTGGCTTTCTTGGAAGCCTGAAAAGTACTATATGTCAAGTTACGCCGTGGCAAACTGCCGTGCTTTTCAAGTGACAGCAGTACCTCCTATCCTGCTCTCAATCAGCTTTCCACATTGACAGTCTGCTGCCAAATTCCATATGGAATAGACATTGTACAGCTAAAATTATCTTCTGGATTCTGGATCAAAGTGAGATGTTAGTGATTAAATACATTATTAGTGTGTTTAGCTGTGCAATTTTCTCTTAATTTAATGAGATCATAATTAATTTACCTTAGCTTTTGAGTAGTAACATGTGCTTACCTACCGAGTACATACACATTAAATTTGTCAGGTGGTCAAATACCAAAAGAATAGAAGTCATCTGAGTGCCTAAGAGACAGAGATCAAAATTTTAATGCACACAGATATTGCTGGAGCTTTCAGCAGTAAGCCCTACTGTTGTGGTTTAGGCCAAGTCGGACAATGACAGGAAACGGATGCTCTCCCCCACCTCTCACTCCAAGGAGAGGAAGAAGAGAGATAAAGAGATTTATGAGTTTAGAAAAAAACTAAACTACTTTAATGAAATATTAATAATAAAATAAAAAGGAAATAATGAAATAGATATGTCCTCAGACATCAGTCACTGAAGAAACAGAGACACTGAAGAAGAGGCAACCTGACCCTTTCGCTCCCTCAGCTTTTATACTGAGCATGGCAGATGGGATCGAATACCCCTGTTGGTCAGTTTGGGTCACCTGTCCTGTCCGCTCCTCCCCACAGGTGCAACCCCTCCACAGGGTAAACAGCCAAGTCAGCTGACCCTGGTTGCCACAACAAGTGTGAGCAAGAACCTCTCACTGAACAGAAGGTTGTTTCTGCTCCACCTCTGGACACCTACGCTTCCCCTTTCAAATTACCATTTCATGGCAAACGTACCTGTGCGCGTGTTCACATATTAATTGACAGTTACAAATCAAAAGTTATTTTCATAAGAGGCAAGGTGATAAGAATTTCCATGGGAACACAGGATGGTGGTGGTATTTTAAATCCTGCTGAGTCCAAGACACGCAATCTACAGTTATCTGTAAGCTGTCAGTTAACATTATTCTGCTTTTCAAAACATAATGGTCCTAGACTTTAAAGTGAAGAGCATTGTGTTCTGAATAATGGTGAGCTATTAAAGTGACACTTTTCCTGCCTGCTTCAGTAGCAAAGCTGAAAAGCATGTAGCTATGAATTTTAAAAAAATCTCGTCATGGTTTACTGCAGTTGATAAAAATGCCTTTGAGACATCTAAATTGTTTGCATATTTATTTCAAGGTAAATTTGGGACAATACAATTTCTAAGGAATTGTGGTGATTGTGGGCTTAAAAATATGCCTTTTGTCATACAGCATTTAGTAAAAGTACAATCTGATTAAGACGTGATTTGAGCCAACAAAAAATTGCTTTGTTATTCAACAATGTAGAACATTCAAAGAGTCATACTTTAGGTAGTTAGTAACTTGCATAATACAGGATTCAAAAAAAGCATTGATCTTTTTACTTGGCTAGCCTTCCCCGGTGCTACCAACTTTATATTGCTAATGTATTTCTCTTTTGTTAGTTGAAAATTAAATAAACTGTATAAATTATCTTTACCTAGTTAATAAAATTTGGGATAGGTGTATGGAAAGGCTGTTGGAATTATTTTTGATAGTAGCGGTCACTGCCGTGAAGTCATAGTAACAAAAAATTGAAAATATATTTTAATTTGGTGTAAAACTGGGAAAAAAGGGATCAAAGGCATATATGAATCTGGATTGAGTTGAGCAATAGGTCAGTTGTGAAAGGAAGGAAAGTAATAGTATAGAAGTGAAGAAAGCTTTGAAAAAGTGTTAAATAAAGCATTTTTCCAAAAGTGAAAATGTTCACAGGTTTTTAATCATACTTTTTTGACTATTGACTCAAGTTGAAAGTTTTCATTTTTGAAGATGAGGTAAAATTTAAGAAGAGGAAATAAGAAGGGTAGAAAAGATCTTTTAAATCTGAAAATGAAATTTCCTATGTTAGGTCAAATGAAATATCATGGGCTAAAATAAAGTGTAAGAATTTTTTCTTTTTCCATCTACCCCAAGTCTTGGACTAAAAAATGATTTGGTGAAATATCAGACACCAGCCTAGCTCCTTTTTTGTTCCTTCCATCATCCAGCCTCCAGGTTGGCAATCATTTCAATCCATATTTTGCTAATCTCTAAGTGAGTTAACTTTTTTTTAAAAAAAAAAAAATGAGAATTAGTGGTTTTCACTAGCAGACCTTGGTCAATAAAGTACATATGCCTTTCTCAGTAATTCCCTTTTGGGTTAGAATATTACTTTTGAGGGATTAGTGTGTCAAATGATCACTGACAGTCCTCAAGAATAGTGCAGCTAGGGTTGCAAACACTGAGTAAGACTTACTCTATCTCTTCCTGTGTCTCAACCTTATAAGAAGGAAGTTAGGGAATGTCGCCAGGTTGCCAGTGTTAGACCAGTTTATTTACACTGCATTCGGTAACCCTTGAACAGAGCTGGTCACAGGCAAACATTCTTCAGGAATCTCAGACCAAACAAATTCCTGCACCCCAGAGAGAAAAATGAGTTATTAAGATGAAAGGAGAAAAAAAGCTGCTGATGTTTGCTATAACAGCCTGCAGTCATCCTATGTTGCATGCCCTTGAATACTGCAGGACCATGTATGACAATACCCACCTGAGGGCTCCTTCCATAGTACCAATGCGGTTGATGTTGAATCACTAAGCAAGTATCTGAAAGGAAAGAGAAATCAGTAAGGTGTTTCCTTGAATTTTAATAGATTATTTGTGGAAAATGGGAAGGAAGATTGCAACAGCAAGAATTGTGAGAATAGTGAAAATAGGAAGACGCTGTCTATAAGTAACTAAAAATAATGAATTGCTCTTAAAATGTTATTTTGAGAGGGCTGGTTCTGTAAAAGTAGTTCGGTCACCACAAAATTGATTTCCTCTCCTCACTATTGATTTCCCTTACCTGAGACAATGTCCCCACATGCTTCATTGTAAAGTTTAATTTGTTAGTATTATATTGATAAATGATTAGATATTAAACATAGTATTAGATATTGCGGAATAGAACATATTTCTCATCCATTTCTATAAGTTAAAAAAGTTTATAGTAACATCCCTTGGTTATTGATTAATAACCTTTATAAACGTTTTTGTAATGAGGCATTAACATAACTTCCACTTGTTCCTCCCAAACCTTTGACAAATACGTCCATACAAAGTACGCAGCACAAAAAAAAAACAAACCAAACAATAAACAAACAAACAAACAAACAAAACCCAAAAAAACCCCAAACCAATTCTTGTTGGATAACTGGAACCACTTTTGTGGCAACATTATGTCAATGACAGCTTGACAAAAACTGAACATACTTCATGACTGAGGGTTGCTTTTGATTAAGATAGGCTGTCTGGCTCAGCTAGAGGCTTGTAACTAGAACAGCTGTTACGAACGGAGGAAAGGCATAAATAAAAAAAGAGGTTAGAATCATGAATCACAGAATTTGTTGGGTTGGAAGGGACCTTTAAAGGTCATCTAGTCCAACCCCCCTGCAGCAAGCAAGGACATCTTTAACTAGATCAGATTGCTCAGAGCCTCATCAAGCCTGACCTTGAATGTCTCCAGGGATGGGGCCTCCACCACCTCTCTGGGCAACTTGTTCCAGTGTCTCATCAGCCTCATTGTAAAGAACTTCTTCCTAATGTCTCATCTAAACCTACCCTGCTCTAGTTTAAAACCATTGCCCCTCGTCCTGTTGCTACATACCTTTGCAAACAGCCCCTCCCCAGCTTTCTTGTAGGCCCCCCTTCAGGTACTGGAAGGCTGCTATAAGGTCTCCCTGGAGCCTTCTCTTCTCCGTGCTGAACAACCCCAACTCTCTCAGCCTGTCTTCATAAGAGAGGTGCTCTAGTCCTTTGATCATCTTTGTGGCCCTCCTCTGGACCCGCTCCAACAGGTCCATATCCTTGTGCTGAGGGCTCCAGAGCTGGACACAGTACTGCAGCTGGGGTCTCACGAGAGCAGAGTAGAGGGGCAGAATCACCTCTTTCAACCTAGCCATGGTTCTTTTGATGCAGCCCAGGATGCAATTGGCCTTCTGGGCTGCAGGCACACATTGTTGGCTCATGTCCAGCTTTTCATCCACCAGTTCCCCCAAGTCCTTTTCCACAGGGCTGCTCTCTATGACAGAGAGCTATGCTGGCTGTCTCGGTTCACCTCCCTGTCCTCGCATGTGCCTTAACATAGCTTCTAGGAGGATCTGTTCCATGGTCTTCCCAGGCACAGAGGTGAGGCTGACAGGTCGGTAGTTCCCAGGGTCCTCCTTTCTACCCTTTTTAAAAATGGGTGCGATGTTTCCCTTTTTCCAGTCGCCAGGGACTTCACCTGACTGCCATGACTTTTCAAATATCATGGAGAGTGGCTTGGCAACTACATCAGCCAATTCCCTCAGGACTCTGAGGTGTATCTCATCAGGTCCCATGGACTTGTGTATGTTCAGGTTCCTCAGGTTGTCACAAACCTTGTCTTTACTTATAGTGGGAGGGACTTTGTCCCCCAGGTCCTCATCTTGCGGTCCTTCAACTTGGGAGGCATGAGGAGAGAGGCCGGCAGTGAAGACCGAGGCAAAAAACTTGTTGAGAATCTCAGCCGCGTTCTCATCTGTTGTTACCAGTTTGCCATTCTCAGTCATCAGGGAGGGCACGCTTTCTTTGACCTTCCTTTTCTTCTTGACATACCTGTAGAAGCCCTTCTTGTTATTCTTAGCATCCCTTGCAAAGTTCAGCTCCAGCCACGCCTTCGTCTTCCTGACCTCATCCCTACATAAGAGGGCAGCATCCCTGTACTCTTCCTAGGATACCTGATCCTGCTTGAACTGCCTGTGCAGTTCCTTCTTGCCTTTTATTTTGACCAGCAGGTCCCAGCTCAACCGTGCCAGTCTCTTCCCTTACTTGTTTGATTTATTACACCTGGGGATCGAGAGCTCTTGTGCTCTATGGAAAGTGTCCTTGGAGATCAGCCAGCTCTGTTCTGCCCCTTGTCCCTGAGTACAGTTTCCCAGGGGGTCCTATTGACTAACTCCTCAAAGAACCAGAGGTTTGCTTTCCTAAAATTCAGGTCACAGGCATAGAAGAGGTAAGAAAATAGGCTCTGCAGAGGGACTCACTACAAAATTACTGGGTCTATAGAGAAAGGATTTAAGTTACGTGAAGAATAAAGCTGGAGTGTCATCAGTTCTGCTTAACCCAAGAAGCTGCTTTGGTGGTAAGAGCGTCAAATTTTGCCCTTTTATATGGACGTGTTTAGGCATTTACCTAGATGCCGGTTTCTATTTTCATTAGCGGCAGCCCTCTTTATAGCAAGTAAATGGGCCTACTGCTTTCCCTCCAACTTTCGCTCAGTGCCTTGTAAACCTTCAAGGGCTCTTTGGGCTTTGGCTAATTCTCTTGTATTTACAGGATCTCGATGGCTCCCTGAGCCTATAACTCAGTCTAAATCTCCAGCTCTTCACCTGTCTCCCTGATACAGCCACACCTGCAAACTATCATTCTTGTAGCTGAAGTAGTCCTTTGCAAATCAAGGAAAATGTGGAAGCAGAGAGTGGGGTGAATTTTTTTCTTGGTTAGCCAGGCCACTGTGAAGGGCCGAAAACACTGTCTCCTTGTGTCTTGCTCCTCTTTAACGTAAGTATGGCTTTTGGAGCAAGCTTTCACATCAGTATTACCAGTCATTGATGGGACTTTACATCAGTCCTGCAACAGATGTTCATAGTATGGCCCCAGGATGCAAAAATTTGACCTCAGAGTAAGAAGAGAATCAGCACTTTTAAAAGTCTTTCAGGCACCAACAGCTCCTTAGAACAAAGGACTGAAATATGAAGTAATATTGAGATGAGTTCTTGAGAGGAGAACGTCATATACCAATGAAAACAACCTTTTGGTTTAATTAAATTTTATTCCAAGCTTTCTCATTTGGTCAGTGAACAAAAAAAAATTAAATTAATCCTTATTTTATAGCAGCCTCGAATTCTCTTTTAGTTCAAGTGGCAAAGGCTTTTGTGGGAACTAACAGACCTGACTTCTATCCTCTTTCTTGTACATGCGTGGTCTGGCTGATGGCAGACATGGCTGCACCTATGGACGCTGTACAGGAAATGTGTTACGTATCAGTGCCAGATTTCTAGGGTGGGACACGCATGAGCCCAGGCAGTCACAGCAGCACTGGTCAGAGCATAGCATGTTCTGTCCTGGAAGAGTACATGAGTCTTTGTGAATATACTCAGGCATTACTGCCACACACCCGTTATAGGGATAAATTTACCCATGTGCGCAGTTCTCACACATAAACCTGTAATGTTAGAAAATTTGGGCCATGTGCAGCTGTAATAGCGTACCTGACACTTGGATGCAGCAGAGCAAAGGCCATGTGCCTTCGATATTTGGGTGCCTGTGAAAGGAAATAAATTAATTTGGCAAGGGTGAGACGCTTGAGTTTGTCTGGATGCCCTAAAGCATGCGTGATTCACAGAAAGGGCTGTGCTGGGCTGCTATCTATAGTTGTGGGGGCTCCTTCCTCCAACAAACAGTACTTCCATGAGGGAAAGGCTACAGGCTTTTTAGCCCAATTAGCAAAATTCATGCCATGATTAACCAATTTATCATTCTTAGTTGGAAACATTTCTAGAAACTTTTCTGTGCCTGAGGTACTAGATATCTTGCTAGTGGCCCATCTATATTCGTAATAACTATTGTGTCCAAAGCAATTGCTACAATTGCTACATCTTCACACAACATGCTTCCAGATGATTGGAAGCTAGCGTGCAGGCAAGGGAGTGGTATCCATTTTAAAAGTCTTTTGCATGTTTAAAAATAATGACATGAGGGATTTCACAGTGTGACTCCACTGCCCAAATTTTACATGCTGAAACTTTGAAATGAATATAGTTTATATTGGCAACACCCAAGGGAACCACCAAAAGTCACTGAGATGCAAAAAATCTGAGTCATCAGAGGTTAAAAAAAAAAAAAAAGAATGAAAAGGGAGAAACATTAACAAAAATCACCATACAGTTTTGCAAGTTGGAGACATTTCTTCAGCAGCTCTAGTGAAATTCCATTAATAATAGCAAGGACCACAAAACTAGCTGTTGTTTGGTTTCCAAAGATAGTTGGGCATTTTTTTGAATAACTGGATGTGGTAAGAGAAATGGGGAGAGGAAATGGGGTCAGGAACTTGAGTTACCCCAAGAGCTTCTGTATTGCTTAAGTTGTATACTGTGGGCAATGCACATAACCTGTATGCCCATACTATTCTGACTGAGCTGGATCTGCTTAACTCTAGGTTTTCACAACATCTAACTATTCTGTGAAAGCTACTGATCCTAGACAGATACGTAAATCTCTCAAACTTTACCCAGAAATGGCTAATGACTGCTAGTGTTGAGCAAAAATTGCAAGTCCAATAGGTATGTTAATTTAAAGCTTGTCAAAATAGATGCATGATTTTCTTGCCTTCTCCCTTTTCTGAACTGTATTTCAGTTAAAAATTGAGGTGTGAACAAAGTATGGATGAAATTTCAAACGTCTTTATTTTCACTGGTAGAATTTTGGTAGCAACATACCTTTTATCTTAATGTTGCTATGAGAACTTGAGTTGTACCAACTGTTGTTTAAACCAGTTGGACTTCAATTGTCTTAACAAACATAATAGTACAATAGATTTGAAAGGTGTTGAAAAAGTTAAATGATGTATCCAAGCAAATTAAGAAGTCAGTAACACAGTTTAAAATAGGAGTCCATAAACCTTATCCATATGTATGTATTTGCATTATTCTGTGCAACTGTAGCAGGTATTGCTGACTACCACCTTTATTTCAAATATTTTTCAATCAATTTTTGAAGGATATTTGTGTCTTCCAAAACTGGAAACTGCAACCTGGCTCTTCTGGGGAAAAATAATTTTTTCAAAAAACAAGAACTAGAAACTGAAAGGGTTGATCAGATAAAGATTTTGTAAACCACTTACTTACACTTCTACCCTCTGCTCAGTTTCTCATTAAAATAATCAAACTTTTGAACCTGTAATTTTCAGCCAGCTCAGTATTTATCTTCTGTTTCACAAAAAACTCCATACCGTACTTCAGGCCAGAGGAAATTAAACTTATAGAATGAAGTTTTTCATTGAATGCAATGCTGTAGTTGAGTACAGATAGCTGGAGATCTGTGTTAGAAAAGATCATTGACATGGAAGGTGTTGATGGGTGGAAGCAGAATATGATATACAAACTCTACTCCAGCCAGAGGATGGCATCAGATTTGGGCTTGATTTTGTATATTTGATAATAAGAGCATTATTCTGTAGGGCAACTTCCAGCCTCGTAGGAAAGAGGAGGCTGGAATAGGATTCCCTGGCAGACCTGCATCCTAATACCTCTCTATGAAACGTCTGCCAAGGCTAAGTTTGTTCCTCTCATGCTGTCGTTTGTAGTTGTGTCTAAACCAACTCCAATATTATTTATAGGAAATAATACCAAAGCAATCCTCTTTTATTCAGCAGCTGTTAGTGGTGTTTATGGGAATTCCCCAACAGCCATGGCCCAAAGGATCTAGTATATTGAGCACACAACCAGAGATTTTCACCAGAGAGTTTCAGAGCTACACTTCTGTTATGCTGGAAATTCAGGTTTGCCTAGCAGAAGTATTTACATGTAACAAAGAGTTTATTTTGCTGTTCCAAAGAAGCTTGTGACTTTTTTGGTTTTGATTTGTAAACCTGGCAATACAATTCTAGAATTGTATTGCCTGGGAAATATTGTCTGGGAAAAATCATAAGATACACCTTGAAAGTTTCATTTCAGTCACAGTGGAAAGACACAAATACATTTTATCCAGCTGGTTCATTCAGGCAATTTACTGTCCAATTTACAAAATATGAAAAAGTTTCCTTAGAAACAGATTTCTAGGAAGTCCTTTTTTTCCCTAATGTTAAATTGCTTTACCAGCTTCTGGTCAAATTCAGAGGTGGTACAGGCAGGCGCACCTCTGCATAAAACCTTTCCTACTTAGTAGATGTCTCATATTTTTAGTCCAGAACAGTATACACACTGCCTAGAGAGAACAACAACAAGAAGAAACTGACCAGCTGACCTCTGAAATGAAAGTTTCATGTCTTGATTTAAATGTTCTGCTATAATCTGCTAGCAAAGCAATTTTATTCTAATAGTCATGTGAAGCTAATCATGGCCTACATCATGCCATTATATAGGAATGCAGAGAGAGAAGAGAAATCTTTTGTGAAACTTCCCCTATTTTTCTGCAGAAGATATGAAGAGTTAAGTAAGGTGATGCATTCAGACCACTTCTTTCCTCACTGTACCACCAACACAGGTGGGAGAGAGGAACAGGCAGTGGCTAGACCATCTGCCTCACCACATAGTTTCTTCCCAATGCAATGATCTGTTCCCATAGTAATCAACCAGCAGAACATGAGAGAAATCATGGTGCTATGCATAATCTTGCAGGTCAAGGATATGATCAAAAAATGTAGCAGTGTATGAGTTCACTGGTACTTGTCTGTAGTCCTAGTGTCCAATCTCCATGACATTCCTTAAGAGCATTATCTGTTTCACAGAAAAGCTCCGTCTTTCTCCAAATCTGATCAATGGGAACCTGAAGAACAACCCTAAATACAGAAATTAAAAAAAACAAAAACAAAACCAAACATTTTGAGAAAGAATTCCCACTCTGCTCTGTTGACTAGAAAGAGAACTGTGAAGAGAGAAGTCTAGGAAACATCCCTCATCATGTGAATCCAGTTACCAGCAAATCTCCTTAAAGAAAAGGTACAACCAGAACATCGCAGTTCTGTCCTTTAAGTGATCTCCTTGTAGTCCCTAATCTCCAATCAGTGGCATGCACATATAGCATCAGTTCAGTCGAGCAAACATATAGTTTACAAGGCAAGATAATGTATGACTTAATATGTTGACTTTGTAAGTCAATTGACTGAAAGACAGAATCCTGCAGTGCATTTGAAAAAACAAGCAAACAAAAATACAACACACAATCTGTATCTTGCATCAAGAAGGAATTTATAAAAATCTTTGGACCTTTAATTGCACCTCTATCTGTTTGCAGAATCATGTCAATTATCCTGTGGTTCATGTGGTTCATCTGACTTCATTTAATACTGCTATATTCCATATATCAGCGAGACTGTGACCTCAGCTGTCATGGCATCAGAGACCATCAGTCAGGCAGTCAGAAGACCTGCATGGTTGTACATGAGGTAGTTCAGCATAGATTTATGCTAGATAGTCACAATTTTCAAACAAAGAAAGATTTATTAGCATTTCACAATCATCTTTCTTTAAAGGTTAGAAAGTGTTACGTAGAATACACAGTTTCTTTAGTTTCTCCTAGTTCAGAATAATTATATGTGGCTTGTTATATTGTTAGTCAGTGCAATGTTGTTATAAAAACCGGCAGGAGGGCATATTTGGGCATAACATATTGAATTGCACACATGTAAGAAGAAAAGGTTATTTTAGCTTGAAGAGTAAAGAAGGCTCAGACGTTAGGAAATTCTGGAAATAAGGTTATCTACACAGCACTTGCAAGCAAATGTCAAGAAAAAATGCAAGACTGAAACACAAATTGAAATTCCAAACCAAACACAATTAATGTGTACACAAGAGATCTTCTAAAACTACGTCTGTGAAGACACATGGCTCCGTTGTTCTCTTTCATTCAGAAGGAACATATTGCTCATCCTTCCAAATCATAAATAACAATCATTAGTTAGTATCCACAAATGAATCGTGTTTTTTGGAGTGCTTCATCTTAGACTACAGAACTGTATTACACAATTAATTTTTCCAGGCAGTTTTAAGTCATTTATAGGGCTGTTGTATTTTTAAGGTGCACATATCTTGGGTCATTCCAATTCCACCACATTTGATTTGGCAAGAGCTGTTACAAACACATGAATACTAATAATAAAAAGTTAAACCTGCATTTGGTTGTTGTGGTTACATCTTTGCATGCAGGTTTATAGGCTGTTTATAGTCAGTTCTGTGAAAAATTCTCTCTTTTATATCTCAGATAATAAACGAT
The DNA here is from genome assembly GCF_028500815.1 of Rissa tridactyla. Lineage (NCBI taxonomy): Eukaryota > Metazoa > Chordata > Aves > Charadriiformes > Laridae > Rissa > Rissa tridactyla. Next base: position 106,665,479 of record NC_071467.1, on the reverse strand, counting down.
TTCACAATTTTTTCAGCTAAATTTGTCTCAGTTGTTTGAAAGAGAAGAAACAAGAAAATGTTTGCTTGTATACTCCCACAGAACACTTTCCTTGAAACATATAGCTAACTGGAATTGTCAACATACTTCAAACGTTTAAATATCTGCATCAAACTATTGAATATAAAAGATCTAAGCGCTCTCAGAAGCTATTCCGCTCATGGGCTAAACGTGAAGTCAAAGGCTCCAGCTTCCTTAGGTATACTTTCTCTTCCTCTCTCTCTCTCTCCCCCAGTTGCAATTACTTTATGTCAGGTAAGGCCATCCCTGCAGCAGCCACAGTGCCCCTGTGGAAGGATGGAGTTTACATGAGGAAGACAAGGCTTCCTGGTACCACATCCTCAGGCAGAAAATGGGCGGCCTTCCCTTCTCCCAGTGGCTATCCCTTGGTTGAGAACCCTGTCCAGTAGGAGAGCAGGGGGATCAGCAGGTTGGATCTCCTAGTTCTTGCATTTGTGAATTCTTCCATGGCTTGTGTTAGACATCAACCTCTTCAGCATTTTCAGGACTGGGAGCCGCAGAGCGCAGGCCTTGGTGATGGAAATTAGACATAATTTTGGTATCTATGGCTTCTTATGGGCCCAGAATAAAATATGTTTCTTCATCATTATTCTTATTCTATTTGCTAGAATAACATAGAAATGCTTTTGTAAACTTTCTCACAAAGGTTTTACCTTTCCAGTTGAGAGAAAATTGGCCTTGAAGGTATTTTGATAAACTGTTACTTACATGAAAAACATACATTATGTTTTCCAGTTAAAAGAATTCTGGGTCTTTAAAAGAACTGTAAAATGAGAGTTCTCGGTGCTAAACGGCTCATCTATTTTCAGACTTGTCTGAAAATCCCCACGAGGCCAGGCAGCTGTAACTCTTGCCTATACTGCTGTAGAATAGTGCTGGTGGAGAACCAAGCAGTTTTAGAAATTAATCTGGAGGAGGATGAGGCCTTGAAAGTTTCAGACTATAAATTCAGATAAGGATATTTATGCACTTTGTGTTTTCCCAGATGTTTACATATAAACATCTATCACTTCCTATGGCATAAAAAAAATGGTTTTTTAGCTGATACCCAAAACTAAAATGTAACCTAATAGTAACTTCTGTCCTGCTTTTAGTCTTTAGCTTTGTATTTCATGATACTTATTCACAGGAGCAGAGGTTTCTATCATGTACTTAGTATCTGAAGTGTTCTCCCAGTGCTTGACTATTAATCTGTCTTCCATTACCATATTGAATGTTTGATGATCAATACAAAGAAGATATTATAAAAGAAAAGAAAAAAACCCAAAACAACAGATGAGTGACAAAGTTTCTCTATAGCTGGTTGAAATCACAAGGAGATGTGAAAGCTTACTGAAAAAGTTTGCATGCATCTGAAGGCAAAAATTCCTCTGCAGTTATCATAATCCAGAGTTTGTATGGAAGCTAGGAAGAAATGGAAAAGGTAACCTGATAGCGTTGCTAACAGACCATCTGGAAGAAATTATAAGTCAGATCAAATATTTTCTTCGCTTTAATTTCTTTTAGTATAATTTAAAATTTTGAGTGAAGAATGTGGTGTGGAATGAAAAATGAAAACATTTAAAAGAATCAAAAAGAATATTTGGCAATTTGTAAGCTTTTTTAGTTGAGATGATGCTTCCCGTGAAGGATTTTAACAAAGTGCATATACTGACCAAATGTTCTGATGAAAATGCCTGGATCACTTCTATCCAGAATGTTTGAGAATTGTGGTTTGCTGCCCCGTATTTAACAGATGAAACTTGTAAGCACCATTCTCAGAGTTACAAACAGGATGAAGTGAAGTTGTGCTTTCTTCTGTGGCATCTCAAAAAGGTCTTAGCAGCCTCTCCAACCCCACCTTGGAATGACCTGTCTCACTCATGTGAATTTTAATCAAACAGTCATTACAATTTCTAACACTTTCCCCTCTTGTGTTCCGTGATATATCTTCAGGAGGCATTGACTTGCCCTAGACTATTGCAAATAGGTAGGAGTAAAGAGGAGAAAATTTTGTGTGATACAAAACCCATGAATTTTTAGCTATGATGTCTGCATACTATAATTTCTCAAATACATCAAGACATGCCATTTCAAAAGTACATATTAGAAATTAAAGGACATCAAAGAGTATTTGAAATTGGGTGAGTAAAAATGTTAATTCCATTACAACACTTTTTGGCACTCTTCTTGCTACAGATGTCTGTTTTAAGTTAAACATTGGGCATCTTCCAATAAAAATTTGTAGCAGTTGCTTTGATGGAAAATTGAATGTTGCAAGTGTTCTGATGATTACCAGATGTTTTATTGATAGCTAGGTAGGTAGGTACTCTAGGCAAATAGAAAAGAAAACACACAAATAAATTTACCAGAAAAAGCCAACAAGAAGAGGTATTCCAGAAGTTCTTTGTAGCACGTTATCTATAATGAATAAAATATAATGATCTGGAAAAACAGTAGACGTGTCTGAATTTACAATACTTTTTGCCAGTTCTTATTCAGAGAGGCATTAATAAAGCAGTTTTCTAATATAAAAATATCTAAAACATGTCAGCTAGTCATTTATAGGTAGCTGCTAGAAGCATTTTTCCCCTTCCCCACCAGCCTGCTCTGTTGGGGTGTGTGGAGACCACCAGCTTCAGCCTCCTCTCCAGCATGTTTCCCTCTGTAGTTTGGGGGCTGTCTATCCACATGTATTATTTACAGTGTCTGGGAAGGATTAGAAGATGAGGAGAAGCTCTTTTGCAGTTTCATTCCCCCACACCACTGTAGTGGAAATCTCAGTTTAGCTGTTATTGTGGTGGATTTTCAGGTTTACGTACTTTCAGATGAGCTTTTAAGTTTTGAAAAGGCTTAGAGTTTTGGTTCAGATAAATTCTGAAAGACCTCACGTGAATGACTATCATTTGTCTATGGACAAATTCCCTTTTCTATGCCTTTACCAAGATACTCCTTTGTTACTTTTTCAATTTTCAGAATTTTCCCAAGGTCTTCAGAGCCCTCCCCTTCACTCTATTACCAATGCTAAGCCTTTATCCTAGATGCAGTAATCAAAAATACTGACTAGGACAAGAGCCTCTGGATGATAGGTAGTATGTAAACAGAATTTATTATTCCCCCACTCAAGTCATCTTTTATTGCATCCGTTTCTCCTAACTTTCTACCCCTGCAGGATGCCAAAGCATCTAAAGGCAAAAGCAAAGTCTCATCTTGGGTCAGTAAGGTTTAGATTCTTTAACAATGCTGGAGGTGACAAAGCATATCGGAATATCACTCTTGTGATACAGTAGAGTTCAGCTGCAAATTCTGGCCTCCTTTTCCCAGTAGGTGGGCATCTATATAACTGTTAACACTTAATCGCCTCATCTACACTACCAAACACAGATACTGGCATGTTTTATTGTGTTGCAAAGAGTGCACACAGCTATCTGCCATATTTTTTTAATTATTTCAAGAAAAGAAAGACTGTTGACTCCTAAAGATGGGGTTGCAACAAGCAGTTAAAAAAACCAAAACAACATTGCTTCCTAACTAATTTAAGGATTGTTTGACCTCACGTTTTTCAATGGATTCACTGCAACTCACAGCACCATTACATATATATTGTACAATTCCTTATGTCATATCCTCTGTAATAGAACTACCGTGTATACGGATCACTCAGAAAAAGTGAAGTTTCAACTCTTAAGCAAAATCAAAGCTTATGCTACCTTCTGCAATAGCCTCTAGTAACTTATCAGAGTGAATGGAAAAATCATTCTTTCTCCAAAAGTAGGACACTTCTGGCTACTTCACTTTTACAGAAACTCAAATACAACAGGGAGGAGCATTTCTGTGGTATTTAAGTGGAAACATTGCCGGAGACTGCTTTATTGTGGTATTTTAGTTGAAGACAAGTAGGTGGTTACTGTAGTATAGTTGCACAGCGTAACTCAGTTACCCTTTTAAAAAAGAAATGCAAGATCTAGTTATAAGTGTGTCAAATACAATTAACAATGACAAACCAGCCTCTTTACAGGAGAGACATATATTTTCCACACACAAACCTTCTAAAATATTTTTTTGATTCTCTGCTGTAACATTTTATCATTTCTAGTGGAAAAGCCAGCTGGCAAACTCCATGCTGCAGACACTGCCTTTAGTCCCATTGCCTGGGACAAGCATTCTTTTCAAAGTTAATCCTTTACAAAAGTTTGCTTTTCTTGCTAATGCAATGCACGCTCGTCATTTTAGGATTTTTTGGAGTTTTTTTTAAGGATTCCATCAATTTTCTTGATATTTTGTAACAAAAATTTCCCATAATTTTCAGTAAGAGCTGAATAAATGAAATTTTAGTGTCAGAAATGCTCATAACTCTTGTTACTACAGATGGATAACAACTCAGATGCCCAGTGAGGCTTCCTTTTAGCATGCCAAAAGCTATGTCTGTTCTTAATGTATTAATATCTCATTAACACTAAAACTGCAGACATTACATGGAGGTTCATGGTGAGTTTCCTTCTACCCTTCATTCATAACACTATTTAAATTCTATCTATGGAGCTGTTGTCTATCTATGTCTATTCTGTCCATGGAGCTCTCTTGTCTATTGTCAAGTCATTATACGAGATGAGTGGGGGTTTTAGTTAGATAAATGGCCAAATTGTCGTCTAGAATGAAACATGTTGATCATCTTGAGTGCCATCATATGGCACATAGAGGACAACTAGGTGATCAGGCCCAGTCGGCATGGGTTCATGAAAGGCAGGTCCTCCTTGACTAAGCTGATCTCCTTCTATGACAAGGTGGCATGCTTAGTGGACAGGGGAAAGGCTGTGGATGTTGTTTACCTGGACTTTAGTAAAGCCTTTCACACCGTTTCCCACAGCATTCTCCCGGAGAAACTGTCTACTCATGGCTTGGACAGGTGTATGCTTCACTGGGTAAAAAAAATGGCTGGATGGCTGGGCCCAAAGAGCAGTGGTGAATGGAGTTAAATCCAGTTGGTGGCTGGTCACAAGTGGTGTTCCCCAGGGCTCAGTATCTTTATCAACAACCCTGACGAGGGGGTTGAGTGCACCCTCAGTAAGTTTGCAGATGACCCCAAGTTGGGCAGGAGTGTCAACCTGCTTGAGGGTAGAAAGGCTCTGCAGAGGGATCTGGATAGGTTGGATCAATGGCCTGAGGCCAGTGGAATGAGATTCAACAAGGCTAAGTGCCAGATCCTGCAGTTAGGTCACAACAACCCCATGCAACGCCACAGGCTTGGTGGAATGTGGATGGAAACATGCCTGGTGGAAAAGGACCTGGGGGTGTTGGTCAACAGCTGGCTGAATGTGAGCTAGCAGCATGCCCAGGTGGCCAAGGTGGCCAACGTCATCCCAGCCTATATCAGAAACAGTGTGGCCAGCAGGACTAGGGAAGTGATCATCCCCCTGTACTCAGTACTGCTGAGGCTGCACCTTGAGTGCTGTGTTCAATTTTGGGCCCCTCATTACAAGAAGGACATTGAGATTCTGGAGTGAGTCCATAGAAGGGCAATGAAGCTGTTGAAGGGTTTAGAGAACAAGTCTTATGAGGAGCGGCTGAGGGAACTGGAGTTGTTAGCCTGGAGAAAAGGAGGCTGAGGGGAGACCTTATTGCTCTCTACAATTACCTGAGAGAAGGTTGTAATGAGGTGGGTGTCGGTCTCTTTTCTCAAGTAACAAGTGCTAGGACAAGAGGAAATGGCCTCAGGTTGTGCCGGGGGGGGGGTTAAATTGGATATTAGGAAAAATTTCTTCACAGAAAGGGTTGTCAAATATTGGAACAGGCTGCCCAGAGAAGTGGTTGAGTCACCATCCCTGCAGGTATTTAAAAGACATGTAGATGCAGCACTTAGGGATATGGTTTATTGGTGGACTTGGCAGCGCTGGGTTTGCAGTTGGACTTGATGATCTTAAAGGTCTTTTCCAACCAAAATAATTCTATGGTTCTATGATCTATAACTCTATATATTCCTTGGAACACTCATTCAGAAATATTCAGTGCCTTCCCCTGCTTGCAAAAGGAACAAGAATATCAAAGACATATCTCATGTCATCACCAGGGTAGAGATGACTCCTGCTGATGCTACACCAGCATTCAGGAAAGAGAAGAACCTCAGGTGAAGGATGGCACTGGGATGGCTTCCCATTTCCTGAGTAAATTCTCTAATCAAGAGGTGTTTGATGGTAAGGTGAACAACCAACCATCAGTCTGAAGATAAAACACTCTGCTAGTAAATCTGTTTAGTTCTGCATAAATAATTAAATACTGAATTTGAAAGAAGTAAGAGGGTGAGCCAGACTGCAACTTAGTGGTGCGGAATTTAGTGATGAGGACAGTCGTATATGAAGGACAACTGTGGGGTCCGATAATGTATTGGCTCAGCAACTGTCTTGTTTGTAGATCTAGAATTTATGATATAGGCGCCTCTAGATGCTGTTGTAGTTCAGTTAATAATTTTGCCTCCTGCTTATTTGTTTTATACTTTTTACAGTACTGGAACTTTCTGCTGCATTTAACTATAGTTATTGGATATTGGATTTAACTATAGTTATTGGATCAGTTAGTGCAGTATGACATACGAAAGAGTCTGGGGAGGGCCAGCAAATCGATATGGCACTTAAATAACTCTAGTTCTGTCGTTCTTGTCCTTGTTGAGAAGGACTAAGTTTGCATTTCACCATCTTAAAGAGATGAAAGCTTCCAGATACTTCTGCACCTCCTGGAAGCAACAGAATTGCTAGTCTGGAAAAACTTTCGGATGGATCACCAAAACTGAAGAAGGGACCATCTCAGCTCAGGCAATGTAGAAACATCAGATATTAAATCAGTCTTTCCGTTCAAAGTTGATAAAAGCTTCAGGCTTAAAGGAAGGGAATTTTGGCAGGAGGTGAGATCTCAATGTAACATTTGAACTTCATCAGAAACCTGGGGTTCACAAGATTCCAAAACTCAGGCAGAAACTGTAAGGACACATGAATAAAAATCAGAAAGCAAACGAATAGCCAGCCCAATAAAAAAAAAAAGAAAAACAGGAACCAATGAGATTTTTAATCTGTTTCAGAGGACAATTTTGCAGAAATTGAGAGAAACATAGATATTGAGTTAATGAAAAGGTTTTAGAAGCTAATTAATACCAGATGTTTTTAATAATTTATATAATCTTTCCCCCGTTTTCTAAAGAAAAATAAAGAGATCCCTCAGGCACACTCCCAAGAAACAAACACAAAGTCTTATCATGAATAATATGACATTAAACACTCAAAGAAATGGAAATTGTGAAGCAAGAAGGTGTCTTGGTCACTTTACTCATTGTCAGCATGCGGTATCAACGAAGTAAGATAGATATATATATATATAGATGGGAAGTTTTTGATCCATTTTTTCTTCAACAGGAAGAAGCAATTGCCAAATGCGTAGTAACTACTCAAAAGTAAGGTCTAGGAATGCCTTCTGGGAAAAAAATAGCTTCTTTAAAACTGAACGACCCATTCTTCAGAGGATGTATGAATCAGGAAGTTGTTTCTTTGTTTTGTATAAGAGGTTCTCAGCCTATTCTTTTACCTTTCCATTTTGTTAAATATAAATTTTCACACATTGCTTCCCATAGAGAATAAACAATATGGAATATGACTGAGTTAATGCTAATAAAGAAAAATTAATTCTTAGAACTTGCCTTTTTCTGGAGTGCTCAGTATCAGAAGCTCACTATTGCAAAAATGCTAAGTTCTATGTAGTTCTTATTAAATAAGCTAATTCACAAACCGGACATGTATTGTCTATTACTCTATTCTCAGGATAAAATCTGAAGTTGCAGATAATTTAGGCAAAGCTGAGGGAAGCTACTCAGTCATACACGTGTGATGATAGGCATTGCAATAAGAAACACATTGTAATTAATTACAGTCCCCATTATTGAACTTTAAGTCATGGTAAATTGTATCAAAATCATGGGACTCCCTAGGTGCTTTAAATTTCTAAACTGGAACCGACTGCAAAAATAGCTAAACTAATCATATTAGGCAAAGGTTTAAGGAATTGTTTGTTTGCTAGCTATTCCAACCCAGGAAAGTAGACACAAAATGATTGTGGTACCTAAGACTTATCTTATCCTTTCTGTAATATAAGCATTCCATATGATAGCTTTGACAAAAATCATGATTGCATACATGATATTGCACTGAAACATTCTCTTTTTTTCCAAATCCCAACTGTCTTTCTCCTTTCTATTTTGCTTGATTGTGAAAAACTCATCAGTAATAACAGCTACAAAATGAACCAAAAGACAGAATGATGCTGCAGCGGAATACTTGATATTGAAGCCTACATTGTGAAACCCTAAGGAAATTTAAAAAAAGAAAAAATGACCAGTGTATTGAAAGACACAATGGATAAAAAAAAATTAAAATAATATTTTCCAGAACATTTCCATAGAGGAAAGAAAAACAACAAATTTCCTAGACATTTGGCAGCTGGATTTATTATGTGCACATGTTACTCAGCAAGAGGACTTTTTTGAACTAAGTTTACTCGGAAGGGGTATCCTGTAGAGCAATTCATACTGTGGTTAGTGTCAAGAAATATAAGGCAAGAAGTAAATCTGGGTCATCAACAGAGGCTAGTATGTGTTGTTTTGGTACATCTGCTTCATCTCTTAGCTTGTCGTACATTTAAAACAAGACAGATTGCTGTAAGGGTCAGATTTTGTTCCCATTTAGATGAGAATAGAGTCAGACACAAGTAGGAATGAAGCCTGTGCTAAAAGACCTTTATTGCTTTTTGTGTGAGAGGAAAACTGCTAGTTTTCAAAATTAAACTTACAGCATGAAGTCCCTGATGAAGACTGCAATAAAGTCCATCCACTTGTTCAGAGGGAGGGCCCAGAGGAGGGCCACGAAGATGATCAAAGGGCTGGAGCACCTCTTCTGTGAAGACAGGCTGAGAAGGTTGGGGTTGTTCAGCCTGGAGAAGAGAAGGCTCCGGGGAGAGCTTATAGAGGCCTTCCAGTACCTGAAGGGGTCCTACAGGAAAGCTGGGGAGAGGCTGTTTGCAAAGGCATGTAGCGATAGGACGAGGGGCAATGGTTTTAAACTAGAGCAGGGTAGGTTTAGATGAGACATTAGGATGAAGTTCTTTACAATGAGGGTGGTGAGGCACTGGCACAAGTTGCCCAGGGAGGTGGTGGAGGCCCCGTCGCTGGAGACATTCAAGGCCAGGCTTGACGAGGCTCTGAGCAATCTGATCTAGTTAAAGATGTCCTTGCTTGCTGCAGGGGGGTTGGACTAGATGACCTTTAAAGGTCCCTTCCAACCCAACACATTCTATGATTCTGTGATTCTTAGCGGAGAAGATGATCATATATTCTTGCTAAGAAAGAAAGCTGTCAAGGATGGATTTGCGTGTATCTATTTATGTACTAGGAAGTCTCCAGTAAGCATAAGCAAGGGTTAACTGAAACCTACCTTCATGGTCTGGACTAGAGCACAAGAACAAAAGACAGATGTGGGAGGCTTTTTCTAACTAGGCAGGGTCCAGCTGAAGATAATTGTTCCAATTGTTTGTTGCCTTTCCTCCCCACTTCCAATGATTTGAGACCCTTCACAGTATTTCCTGTATTCTTAGCCCACACCATAATGATTCATGCAAATAGAGCCTGTTTATTAAACAAAGAGAGAGAAAACTGCACACCCAAAGTGACTTTCTTCCTCATTTTCTGAAAGAAGACATGCAATATAAGATAAGCACTCTGAATTCCAGTGAGTTTTCTGCTCTCTAGCTGGCTTGAGGAAAATTATTTTATAGCAAGATTGTCTTACAGATAACCAAGATGCTTCTGGGCTCTATGTGGGTGTTGATTATTGCCACATGTAAGCAGCCTAAAGAAATCAAGACCCAACTCAATATTACTTAAACAGACCTTGAAAGAACACTGTATTTATTTGTTAACAGCCTATAAAAAATCTTTCTAATTGTGACCACTAGACACAGGCACAGAAGCCCAAAGGGACATGTTATTCCATTGACGTAATAATAAAAATACAATGTCCGTTAATCATAACTGATTCACTGCCTCTGTCAGCAAAATCATCCAGCTTAGAGAAGCCTTTGCAGGGATTCTGAAGGCTCCATCATGCCAGTGAACCCCCAGAAGTGGCAACTTCTAGGTCTTTACAACACAGCTATGTTCTTCTCTGTCAAAAGACAAAGTGAACAAGAGGAATGATTGAATTAAAGGAAAAAAATCACCTCTGGAAAATGATGAAAGTAGCCCCTGAGATAAACAGGACATGTTCAGGGCATAATTTTTGACAATTCTAGGAGAAAACCTACCACCATATTCAGTGGTATCTGTCCATCTGTAGCTAATCTGTTAGCTTCAGGTCTTTGCATGTACTGTAGCCATACTGAAGGACTGACTTTCAGCTTCCAGTCACAGAGGTCCCCAACCTAAGGAACTCTGAGACAGTTATAAATGGCTGGGCAATAATCTCTATTATGCTGCACCCATTGCATGAACATCTTACTATACTTTAATGCGTCTTTCTTGGAAGTTCAGGTTACCTTTTACAATAGAGAAAAAAATTACTGTTTTTTGGTTCTCTAGCGACACATGCTGTTTCATGCTCAGGTATAATAATTTGATTTACTACTCATCCTGTGATGAAAATAACCAATGTAAACTAGTCCATTTGTCACAGTCATGCGCACAATACTCTGGAGTTTGTCACAAAAGATATTTTGCCCAAGATGTGGGATTACTCTGTGTATTTCTCAAAATATTCCATTGCAATTCTGCAGTAACCAGAAGTTTCCAGCTTATGTATTTATATCATGCAATACAGATAGATGGTTAGAAGGTTCAAAAGCAGACACATTACACTTCAGCAGTGTAACATTTATGATATTGGCAGGTCAACACTGGGTATCTGTCCAGATACTTATGATGAACTGCAAATCATAAACTTCTGGCCCTGAACACTGGAACACTCTCAACTGATTTTTTACTGATCTTGCAGTTCTCCCACTGGAAGGAAGGAAAACAAGGACGCATAAAGTAAGTAGCATAACAATGCTTGATATATTGTTGAGCAGTCCTTATTGACTCAAGTTCAGGTAAACTTATTTTTAAGTACCGAACGATTCCTAAATACATACTTTGCTGGGACTAAGAATTACTAAATATTATCTGAGTGCTCAGTACTTTACTTAATTACAACAGCTCAGTTTTCTTTCCAAGGACTGATACAAACTGAAGGTACTACGGGAGGGAGACATTCCTTTGTAAGACTCAGCAGTGGTATCTCTGGCCAATATAAAGCAACAATTGCAACAAATTCTCATGGCAGTCTTTTGATTTTAGGTCAGACAGTGGACCACAGAAGACCCATCTTGTGCCTTCAGAAACATTCATTTGAAATTGCTGAGAAGAAAATATTTTTTGCTGCAAAACCCAAAATTGAGTTAAAACATGTTTCTCTTAAAATATCATAAGCTGAATCAAAAAGTTCTATTAAAAATTTTGTAGTGTTCAAGTTTCCTAGTTAATAAAAAATTTAATTTCATTTTGAAGGTGGTTGCCAATCTACAGCTAAAAGCACATAGATGTGTATTAACTTACTTTACTGATCCATATAAGGAATTCATTTTGCTGGGGGTGTGTGTTGGAGTTTGCATTAATAAGTGTTCACAGTTGAGAAATGCAACATTGCTTACCAGTTTGTGCATACCAGTGTTGTGTCTTAGTTGCTAAAAACCTATTTATCTCCCCTGAGCTGGTAGTTCTGGATGAACAATCATGGCTTTATAAAGAAGGCTAGAAATCTACTTCTGAACCTTGTCCAAAGAAATCTGTTGTTTCTGGATGGAAACCAAGAAGCTTTTGAAGTAAAGATTTCAAAAGGAAGAAGGAAGAACCACAACCCCAGCAGAGGTGTGGCACTTGGAGCCAGCTGAGAACTTAGGAATTCATAGAATCATAGAATAGTTTGGGTTGGAAGGGACCTTTAAAAGTCATCTAGTTCAAAATCCCCTGCAATGAGTAGGGACATCTTCGACCAGATAAGGTTGCTCAGAGCCCAATCCAGCCTGGCCTTGAATGTTTCCAGGGATGAATTCCCCCATGCAGAGAGAGCATAAATTTTTCAAAAGCCAAAATCGAAAGCCAAACACTTGAAAGCAAATCTGGACAATGATTAAATATATAGTAATATTCAGACCAGTGCTTTGGACCTAATTCACATATTGTGGAATGTAGATAAAAGCCCTAAGTACAACTGGATGAAGTTGAGGAATTTTCTGCTCCAATGTTGTCTCCTTTACTAGAATGTGTAAGACCTTGTTGAGCCTGGCAGATCTCTGGCTTATCACTGTGGGCAATAATTTCTTTGTGAACAACTTCATCTAGCAAATCATCACCACGTCCTCTACAGATGCTTTTCATTAAGACTAATTAATTTCTTCTAGGGGAGTAATGCCAACAAAGACATTATGCATGCATAGATTGTTTCTTAATACCAAGAAAATACTTTCTGAACCGAACAACATATTTAACATCCTTGCCCAGCAGATTCCTATTCAGGGATAGCATGCCATTTAGACATACACTATATAAAGAAAACATTTTGCTTGCATGTTCTATAATTTGCATTATGGAGAGACAAGAAGCCAGATCATCTTGAAGTTTCATTTTGATTTAAAAGCAAAGCAACAATCCTCCCTCAGCTTTTATATTTCTGCATTTAAATCAAAGCTTTAAATTGAGATATTAACTAGAAACTGGTCATATGGCTCTGTTCATACCTGCGTACATTTTTATTTTCATGCCTGTAATAGTGTTACATTAAATAATAAGCATGGTGGCATCTTCATTCATAAGAAAAAAAGTAGTTTTGTAGGGTTGTTTTTTTTAAATTAATTTTTATATTCTTCCACCAGAAAAGTTAATAATATGTCCTATTAGAGGATGTATCCCATTATGACAGGTATCTAGTGTCTGGTTTAAAGAAACGTCTCTAAGCTGTTGCCCATCCAGTCATTTTTATAGGCAAGCACCTTCAAGAATATGGTGTTGATAGGACAAATATTCACATCACTTAGTTGACAAAATTTTTGATATCATGAAGCACTCAGCTGTGGTAATAAGATTACTCTGCAATAAAGTTATCTCAACAAAATGTGTATCCCAGTAACACATTATATTAGTTTTTCAACACTGAACGTGCTGGATTAGAATGAATGAACTGTGTTTTTTTAAAAAATATTATTGTCACACGAACCATAATTAGAGGTTACCTCACCAGTCAGTTAGTCAACATGGAAGTGAAATAAAACAGATTGTTTGCAATGTAGGTAATGCAGGACCTAAGGAATCAGTATGACTACAATTTTAAAAATATTTTTTAGAAAGCATCCTTTTCTAGCCTACTGCTTTAGGAAGTCTGAGACCAGCTCATTTTTAAGTGGTGTCAGTGTTTACCATACTTTTTGCATAACTTCTGCTCTAGATATTACTGTTGATATGTTCCTCATATCATCTAAGATGACTAAATAAATTCCTATCTTGTGACATTACATCAAAGATCACAGTAATGTTCTTTTTTATATTACAGAGAATATAGTGAAATGAATAGCAGCTTGATAGACTGGCATACTTGTCAAATATGATCATCATGATCAAAGAGAGGCAAAGCAAGTAGGGAGATTGCAATGGTAAATTTTCTTTAATTGTAACACATGTGGACACTGACACCATGTTGATAAGCACAGGAAGCATCGGTAACATTAAGGCAAATGAAAATTGTCTGTAGTGTTTATCAGCAATGCAGACCTATCCTCTGGGATTTTCCTTTCCCACTCGATGATTTTCCTAAATATTATATAAGCAAAAAAGTATCTATTAATTTTTTTCCCTTCAGCAAAGCAGTAGCGTTTCAGATGTTCCAAAAACTAGGAATCACCCTGAGCAGAGTGATTACATCTTTCTGTGAATATCTCTTGATCTTAGAAGGCAAAATCTATATTAATGTAATGAGCAGGTGTCAGGATTTGACTGTGAAGGGTGGAACTCTTCCTGCTTAACCTGATAGGATTTTTAACAGATACAATTATTCTGAAGACCAAACAAAGGAGGAAATCCACTAGGAAGCCTGAAACGCTCAGGCTTCAGAACTGTGACCTCTCAAGAAAAATCAGTATGAAAAAACTTACAATTGTTGAGTTTTGACAACACCCAACCATAAATCATGGTCTCAGGGAAAGATTCCAACTTTAAAGCAAACGTTCTTGTGAACATTTGTGTGATAAAGCCTCGTGGTGCTTCAGACATCAGAAAGTTCTGTTTCCTTACAGCTGTTCTGTAACCAAGGTCTCAAGCTCTTTAAAAGTGCAATAAAAGTGCTGCTTTAGTGACTGACGTAGGTTTTCTTCTCTTTCGCTTCATGTAAATGACATAAAACATGCATCACCACACTGGCTTATGTAATGCTGACGCAAAGATGTCGGATGGCAGAAATGCTAGCTATCAGCACTTGTAGCTATTTTCCTCACTAAGGAAAGATCAAAGATTTGACAGGAAGCTGTTTCAGGCTTTCGCTACTGTAGACCAGATTTACCTAGAAGAAAAGAGCCAGCAGCCAGGATCAGGGGTTTGTCTTTGCCGAGGTACAAAGAAGAAATTTTGGCTACTGAAAAACAGTCGGAGAGGTGGAAAAGACTTAGACCTGGCAAAAGTCAGCCTAATTTTAGTCTCCTTACAAATCTCAACCTAGATACAAAGATTCATCAGAAAAATTAGGGGTGTAAAAGGGAGAATGGTGAGAAAGAAGATGCCTACATTAGGCATAGAAAATGCTCAGGAGCGGAGCTGAGTCAAAAAGTATCCTGGACTGCTTTCTGTAGTTTAGTCTCTCTGTCAAACCTTTCCCATAAGGCAGCCAAAGCAAGAAGATTTGCTTCTTCATCTTTGTACTTTAAATCCCAGACAGAAGACTTTGCCAGTATTTAGGAAACTAATTTTTGCTTACAGGTTTTAGCACATTGGTCAATACTTTGCCCAGCCAGCTGTAGTCATTAAATGTGTGGTGCCCTTGGATTTTTCTGTAAAGAATAATGATCTTTGTGATGATTATTATTAAACCAGGAAAGCAGAATGAAAATGAGTGTGACTCAGCAATAAAGCACAGAATACATTCACATCCCTAAAGATAAACCTGGGCCTCAGACCCCCACATCAGTGAGCACTTAATAGAAGTCAGTTAGCCTGAGACTCAAACTCCCAGCATCAATTGGTAAGGTATTCTAAAGAGAAAACTAAACAATGTTGTCCGCTACCAGTCTTTGAATGTGAAGAAGCTTGCTTTTGGAGAGCAGGGCTTTCCAAATAACTATCTTCAAAGTATTTCTCACTTATGACTTCCTTCTCAACCTTTTATAGGGCTTTTCCCTATCTAAGTTTATGTGCTAGTGTCACATATTTTCATCAAAATAGTTGGTATCAGACTTCAAAAACACAGACTAATATTTCCAACACAGTGTAGCTCAGTTATTTGCCTCATAACTTTGATTTCAAGGACCAAAAATACCCATAATAAAAGCAGAAAGGAACGGAAACCCAGTGTCTTGCCTTTTCTTTTTGCAAGGACATGGACATCTGGTAGGAGGAAAACAATGTGCAAGTGTCCCCTCTTAAAACAGTGGCAGTGCAGCACACTACAAAGAAGGCAAGAGGCTGGACAGATAGTCTTAATGGGGATTTATTTGTTCATTTGTCTATTCTGTATGAAAACAAAAAGGGCAAGAAAGCTGCTTAAAATCAACATAGAGGCCCCCAAAAGTCTGACTGTCAACACTGCTGATCACTCTTGCATTTTCACTTGTGCTGAGCATCAGGAAAATGTAGATTTTTGACATTTTTTCTCTCAGTCTCATTTCTTACCCTTGTTGCAATCTTTTCCACAGTAATTCCATCTAAGGACACGCAGTCTGGATGAAGCAGTTAGAGTCTGGAAATGTGGGCACCTCAAGTTTTCATTCCATCCATCCGTGACACTGTCTGTCCATAGACTTCAGCAAAACACTTCCCCTTTCTGTCTCAGATTGTTCATTATGCCCATCTCCAAAGTGGCTGAAGGTGATCTGAAACCCTGCTTGCCCCTCAACGCTGTCTGAAACCCACACTGCAGGGATTTCTTTTCCTTAACTGGGAAAGGTAAACGTGGCAATGCAGGCCCTCTTATAGTGTGATGACAGCCAAAATGATATTTTGATGAAATAATGGGAATGCAGACACTGAAGCTCTGGTTTGTGGATCTAGTGTATCCAGTATACATCTTTACACCATGTATATTCATGATTTCACCTTTCCTGTCCCCCAGGCAAACCAATTTAAAGACATATAGTGAGGAATAATTAGTGAATAATTCTGTTGTACATTTTAAACTGAAATAAAAATGTCGAATTCAAAGCCTTGCTATAAATTGCCTTTAGGAGAGTAAGGCATTGAGATATAGAAGTTCAATATATTGTACAAAAGACCATAAAATATGATTAGATTTACAAAACTCAGCTTTTGTATTTCTCATTGCTATTTGTTAGCTGCTCTGCATTTTCCTTACTGAATATTGTTGCTGTAAACATGAGAGATTAAGACCGAACAACACTACAAACAAAACATTATGAGGTCAAAGTATTATAATTGGAAAATATTTTTCCCAAGATATATTTGGGCACAAATGCTTCAATTCTGCATTCTTTATACATGGTTATTGGATAGTGTTGCATGGCAATATAATAGTCTGACTGGTATCTTTCTGTTCTTATTGGTTTAATGTAATTTATGGAGTTCAACAACACTCTTGTCAAGATATACATATTTCAGTATTTGCGTTACAAGCATTTCCAAGGGAAGCTAGTGGTCTGACTTTTGTCAAGGTCAAAAGACCAACAAAGTCTGTCCTATCTCAAAGCAGCAGAATGGAACATTTGAAGTAAGATATGAGTTACACCACATATCTAGAGAAGAAAGTAGATACCAAAGATGCTTTGTCCTTTCTGTCTGAAATTTTTTCTTTTTCAGGCCCACCTGGAAATTCAATCAAGGACTGAATGAATGTGGAAAAATACCTGTATTTTTGTCATCAAAAGTAATTGCTACAGGTATGGATAAGGGACAGGGGAGGGAAAACTGAACTATAAAAATATCATCCGAGTCTATTCTGGTGCAAAAAAAGAAAAAGGGGAACCTTATTTTATGGCCTTCTCTCTGAACATTTATCCAGAATAACCCCTGCCCTCCAATTCTCTCTTGCCTTGGTGGAACATCACTTTTTGTCAGCATTTCCTTAGAGTGGCAGTGGCCATCTTCCACGCATACAAATTCTTATGCAGTAAACACTCAGCATTTACCTTAATGTTCTTCTGTGGCTTGCTAGGAGCTGTATTCATTCTCTTCTCAGCTAGCTATCTGAGGCCTATGTGACTGTTCAAAAATGTTTCAAGAAAAAAAGCTGCCCCATCTTACTGAAGCTACAGCATAGCTTTTTGGTAGGATAATGTCCAGCAGCAACATGAAGTTGTGGTTTCCTGGAGTTCCAAGAGTTGGCTTAGGCTTGCCTGAATGCTAAAACTATTTTGTAGCCTAAAATTCAAACAACCCTGGTGTTTGATTAACTGATCATCACCAGCTAATTCTAACAACCTAGCTTTAGCACTAGGCCATTTAGAAAACCTCAGACGCTTTTAGAAATCAAGCTGTAAACACGATCCAGCTTTTTCAAGAATTGGTGCCCTGGCTTGGTGCAGTAGTGTTACTTAAGAGTACATAAACATTAAAAAGCAATATATCAGGACACTGGATACTCTTGTAAAATTAGGCATACACATTTTTATGCACAGGTGTACTTGTAAAGGAAGCAGATTCAGTATGTATTGCTTTCTGAACAGTATTTGAGATGTACATGCATGCGTTTTGTACAGATATGTAATTATTTGAGCAACTACACCCATTCCCCTATTAATCATGAATGTGGCCTGACCTCATGCTGGAACTCCTACAGTGATTAAGGTATGCAATCCATACAATGAGCTGAAATAATGAAAGAATTTGCTTCAAAGAACCTGAAACCTGGAAACATGATAGTTGCATGCTAGAAATTCTTTTCACAGAAGTTATGCTGTATACAGTGATTGTTCTTGAGGAATAAATTTTTCTCCCAGCTGTGCTGCATGGTTGTGCTAGCTACATGCCTTAGGCATGAACGCTTTAAAAAAGCCCTGTCTACTTTAAAGAGTACAGGTCTTTGAGGATTGGGGACAGAAAGCCAAGTCCTATGCTGGTGGCCTTGTTCCACCAAAATCAGTGGGGTTACTCTCTTTTCCTGCTGCCAGGATCTGCCCCTTTGCACACTGCCTACCAACAGCTGACTGCTAGTAGAAAAAATACATGCATATTTTTGAACAGGTACACTGGTACCAATATGTCCTTCATTTGAATAAACTGCAAAGACAAAAAAAAGCCCTCTTGTTGTTTAAAATAAATAGGAAATAACTTAAGAGACATATCAAAAGGAATGAGATGTAAATGATAGAGTTTTCAATTCTTGGTGAAGGGAGGCGGGGAGCCAGCAGAACTGCCACCTTGGATTTCCGAAGGGCAGACTTTAGCCTGTTTAGGAGCATGGTTGAGAGTGTCCCTTGGGAGGCAGTTTTGAAGAGCAAAGGTGCCCAGGAAAGCTGGTCATACTTCAAGCAGGTGCTCTTAGAAGCACAGGTGAAGGCCATCCCCATGTCCCGAAAGACGAGCCGACAGGGAAGAAGGCCACCCTGGCTAAATAGAGAGCTTTGGCTGGACCTCAGGAAAAAAAGGAAGGCTTACATTCTCTGGAAAAGGGGCTTAGCAACTTATGAGGATTATCAAGATATAACAAAGCTATGCAGGGGGAAGATTAGAAGGGCCAAAGCTCAATCAGAACTCAGCTTGGCCACTGCAGTTAAAGATAACAAGAAGAGATTTTTCCAGTATATCAACAGAAAAAGGAAGACTAGGGAAAATATAGGTCCACTGATGAATGAGACGGGTGCCCTAGTGGTGGAAGACACAGAGAAGGCAGAGTTACTGAATGCCTTCTTTTCTTCGGTCTTCACTGATAAAGCCGTCCCTCACGCATCCCATACCCTGGAGGCAAGGGGGAAGGTCTGGAGAGAGGAAGATTTTCCCTTAGTTGAGGAGGACTGGGTCAGAGACCACTTGGCCAAGCTGGACATTCATAAATCCATGGGCCCTGACGGGATGCACCCGCGAGTGCTGAGAGAGCTGGCAGATGTTATCGCTAGACCACTCTCCATCGTCTTTGCAAGGTCGTGGGGAACAGGAGAGGTGCCTGAGGACTGGAGGAAGGCTGACATCACTCCAATCTTCAAAAAAGGCAAGAAGGAGGACCCAGGGAACTACAGGCCGGTTAGTCTCACCTCTGTCCCTGGGAAGGTAATGGAGCGACTCGTTCTGGATGTCGTCTCCAAACACATAGAGGAACAGGAAGTTATTGGAAGTGGTCAGCATGGATTTACCAAGGGCAAATCATGCCTGACCAATCTGATAGCTTTCTATGATGTTATAACGGGTTGGCTGGATGAGGGGAGAGCCGTAGATGTCATCTACCTTGACCTTAGCAAGGCTTTTGACACTGTCTCCCATAACATCCTCATTAGGAAGCTGAGGAAGTATGGGCTAGACGAGGTGACAGTGAGGTGGATCGAGAGCTGGCTGAGTGACAGAACCCAGAGGGTTGTGATCAGCGGCACAGAGTCCAGTTGGAGGCCTGTAACGAGTGGTGTCCCTCAGGGGTCAATACTTGGACCAATTTTGTTCAATATATTCATTAATGACCTAGATGAGGGGACAGAGTGTATCCTCAGCAAGTTTGCTGATGATACCAAGCTGGGAGGGGTGGCCGACACTCCGGAGGGCCGTGCTGCCATCCAGCGTGACCTGGACAGGCTGGAGAGCTGGGCAGAGAAGAACCTAATGAGGTTCAACAAAAGCAAGTGTAGGGTCCTGCACCTGGGAAGGAAGAATGCCAAACACCAGTATAGGTTAGGGGCGGACATGCTGGGAAGCAGCTCTGAGGAGAAGGACCTGGGGGTCCTGGTAGACAGCAAATTATCCATGAGCCAGCAGTGTGCCCTTGTCGCCAAGAAGGCCAATGGCATCCTGGGCTGCATAGGGAAGACTGTGGCCAGTAGGTCGAGGGAGGTCATTCTCCCCCTCTACTCTGCACTGGTGAGGCCACAACTGGAGTACTGTGTCCAGTTCTGGGCTCCCCAGTTCAAGAGGGACAGGGAAGTACTGGAGCGAGTCCACCGTAGGGCAACCAAGATGATTGTGGGACTGGAGCACCTCCCTTATGAGGAAAGGCTGAAAGAGCTGGGACTCTTTAGCCTGGAGAAGAGAAGGTTGAGGGGGGACCTGATTAATCTTTACAAGTACCTAAAGGGTGGGTTTAAGGAGGACGGAGCCAGGCTCTTTTCAATGGTTCCCAGCGACAGGACGAGAGGCAATGGGCACAAGCTAGAACATAGGAAGTTCCGTTCAAATACACGGAAAAACTTCTTTACAGTGAGGGTGACAGAGCACTGGAACAGGCTGCCCAGGGAGGTTGTGGAGTCCCCTTCTCTGGAGATTTTCAAGACCCGCCTGGATGCAGCCCTGAGGGATGTGCTTTAGGCAACCCTGCTCTAGCAGGGGAGTTGGACTAGATGATCTCTAGAGGTCCCTTCCAACTCTGAAGATTCCGTGATTCCGTGATTCCGTGATTCCGTAAAGATATTAACACTGTATAAAGGTAGTGTCTGGCTTCCACTTTCTTAGAAGTAGACGTTCCACTTTTTTGGAAGTGAGATATTTTGCTAAGGAGAATTTGTGAAGAATCTTTATTTAGGAAGTATATTTTCTGGTTGCTAATACAAGATGTTCATCTATCATTTACTATTTTCATTGTATCTTAACTATTTTATATGATTTTTGTCTTTTGCTGTGTGTATCTCTCCAGGGAACTGTAATTAAATTTAAACTTCTTCAGATGTGGAGATCCTGGTGTTAACGCTGTTTTGCTCACTAAGAGAGGTCATCAAACCCAACAACCTATCCATACTTCTCCAAGTATCACTGTAGGAAGAGTGGGAATCAATAACCAACAGAAAGACATTATGTGGGAGAGAGAACTGTTATCACGGATTATGGGAGCAGAATTAGCTATTCATAAATTTAAAGCTAATGTGTTTTTCTCAGTAGCTGAGACACTGAAGGTCTAGATATTTACAAATGAAAAGCAGCATTTTAAAGTTTTTGGATTAAAGTGATCTTGCCTTGAGGGACTCCAGTGTAAAATCTTTGAAACATTCTACTTCTCAAACATGTTGTCATAGAAAGTACTGCTGATTGAATGAAATATTGCTTAAGGATATCACCAGCTCATCTTCCACCAACTCAGCTTCCACAAAGCTACGTATTTAAATAGTATGTATTTATGTTTCAGTGCTTCCACAGAAGGAGTAAAGTATAGCGTGTTATCCAAATTTTTAGACAGAAGAGAGTCTTACATTCATGGACCCCTGATATGTGAATGGTTTATGATATTTGCACTGCCCATTGACTGCTGCATCATGCTGATTAAGATTAACGATACTACAAAAAACCCTAAACTTTTCAAGTTCTCTGTTTGTGTGTATTATGGCCATATTGGTTTTTGTTATGCACCACCCAGAAAATTTTCAAACAAATAAAATTTATGGTAATTCTTCTGGTTTTAGAGTTTCCTGATTTCAACCCCGCGTTTCCCCTGCTCTCTCTTGTTTTACACCACATCCAGCAAACCTGGAACTAAAAAGTTAAAATTTGAATTAGTTTATATTACTGAGCATTTGATTTGATTCTTGTTGTTGATGCCCTCATCAGCAAGCTTCATGTCTAGTTTAATTCAAGTTTGAAACTGGACTAAGTAGCAACTACAAAAAGTATGTTTTACTGCTTCAGACCCTAACCTTGTGAGAATGGGTGAAACGGGACTACTCACAAACTAAAGCTAATTCTTCCTTCATTATACTGCACTCTGCTTAATTACATAATTCTGTCTCTCTTCTAATTTCTACTAGAGACATAGCTGTGAGTAGAAGCGTAATATTTTTGTGTGTGCTTCTTTACAGTACGGTAAAAGGCTATACAAAAATAAAAAAATCGGGTAATCTTCATTATAAATGAGTAAAAGCATGAGGGTGTGAAGATTTTCTCTTCTTCACTGACTCATGTAGAAGTGAATGTTTTACGCTGAAATTTGCATTTCTTGTGAAACACCTTATCCACTTCCAAGATTCCCTTAACTATATTGGGAAAAAATGAATATGTACAGGGCACCTACTTTGGTAGCAGTGAGCACAGCTGAGCGCCATTCTGTAAATCATACTGAGAAAGGTCAGTATTACTAGGTTACTCAAATGGATACAGTTTGATTTACTATACCCAGTACCTTTATTAATGTGATGTGGGGCCAGATATGCCACAGTGATTTAGAAGCAAAGAGGATCCAATTAAAAGTTCCTTTATCTTTTCTAATAGAAAGATTGCCTAACATTCTTTCACAGTAAACATTGCCAGATAACAAATCTGGTAAATCACTCTACTGTACCTCAGGATGTTGCTGATCAGCTCTCCAAAACATCTTTCCCAGTGTGAAATAGACTATGACCTGAAGCAAGGCAAGTAAGTAATGAACAATTAATTGTTTGTCACAGCTCTGTATACATATTCACCCGCTCTCCAATTACATGTGTTTAAAAACTCAAAGCAAAAAACACCTCCATCTAAACTGTGACAGTAATATTCAACAAACTATCCCGGAGTCCAGTTGAAGGAAATAAGTGTGCTTCTTTAAACTGTTATTCTTACCGCTTTGCATCCAAAAGTACTGAAAAGCATTGGCAAATACTGTGCAAATTGATGAGTTCTCAATTGCTCAGCAGTTGCCGAAGCATACTCTGCTAAATTGAAGGTACTACTTGAATTGTTTCAGTGGGGGCAGTAACTGAGCACTTTCCAGAGGTTCCATCTGGAGATGGAAAAACATATACATAAAAGATTAGTAATATATGGTAGAATTGTCTGGTACTCCACATTGTAAGACTGAGTTTTCAGTTTTTAATAACTTGGAAAAACTTAAATCTTTTGAACTGAAATTTTCCATGCTGAGCTTTAGCCTTGGGATGACCTTTTTTTGGAAAATTTCAGCAAAAACAGCTCAGCTGTTTCCAAGAATGAGGCCAGTGACAAACATAAGTTTTTGTCCATGTGTTAAAAGTCTGGTAATTTATTTATTTTTTTTTAGTGAAGTCCTCATTCTTTGGAGCAGGGTCTTGACATGCTACAGAATGATGGCTTGTGGGCCAAGAATATAACTTACTCCTTTTGAAAACTGGCAACCTTACCCACATTTCCGTGCAAATTTACACACGTTTCTGCAGGCTCTAAACCTTTGAATACTTTTATATTTTCTCAAACTTATGCGAGGACAGGCAGTGATTCCAGCAGGTTAGATTTGCATGCAGTATGCCTCAGCTGAGTGGTTCCTGTCACGGGTGGTCCTCACATGCCAACCTAAGGTCTACCTACCCACACTAGATTCGGCTCATGGGGTTGGATTTTAAGCAGCCAGAGCTCCAGGCAGGCAAGGGAACAAGACAGCAACAGTTATAATGTGCAGGGAGCAGAAAGTTAAACCCAGCAAAGCAAGTAATATTATTACATTTCTCAAATGAAATTTATCTACAAAACTTTATGAACTGCTGTTCTCACAATCGGTTCTTAGAGTTGTAACTCTGGAGTGTTATTATCTCTGGCTGGGTGAAGCGGACTCTTGCTCAAAGGCAATCTTTTTCTTCTTATTGTAGTTCAAGTAACCAGGAGGCAGAAGCGGTCTTTGTAGGCGTCATTTGGGCCAAAGAAGCATTTGTCAGGAATAGAAGAAACCAGGGAGGTGGGGAGGTGTAGAACATGTTTCACAAAAATCCATGAAAAGGGGAAACAGAACTCTGTGAACCACTGGAGATGAAAGGGAAAACCAAAGACTGAAAGAAAACTCATTAATGCACCGTACATTCTTCTGGGGTTGTATGTAAAGCACAGGAAAAGGTAATGGGGAGTCTGGAGAGATGAGACTATGACCTGATGACCAAGAAGATAGAGACTACACTGGAAAAACAATGGAGATTGAGACTGTAAACTGAAAAACAGTTGGACAGAGATCAGAAGTAGAGGTGAGGCAGAGACAGGGAAAAATCATGAATAAACTGTCTGGGATAGATGAAATCTTTCTTGGAAAAAAGCAAAGGGAACAGGCTGAATCACTAACATGAATACTACCCTTAAGTTTTGGATGTGAACTCCAGGCTTGAAATCTCGCAATTCTGTTGTCACCCAGTATCTGTAAAATCTGAAAGCAACGTTTTGCATCCTTTTCCAGCATTGCACATAGGAGATGACAGTTCCTTACTCAGGTAAGCCTCACAAAGCCTGTGAGTGACAGAATCCTGCGTGACTGATGGGATCCTAAGGGTACTAATGTCAGGAATGATCAGTATGGGCATAAAGATGGTGCCACATTAACAGCCTTGCTGAGTCCTCTGAGTTTACTAGGAAATTATCTATATGGTAATATTTTGTTAACATAAGTTTTCAGGTAATGTATACATCCTTCAGGGGATGTTAATATTAAGGATGTCTTTACATTCCTAATTCATTCTTCTTCTGAGTATTTATTTTAATTTTTCTGCAATGACCATTGATTCTCTCCATGAATGCTGTACATCTTTCAGGTCACAGGATACATTTGTTACAGGAGCATATATTAGTTGTGTAAAAAAATAAAACTGATTTCTACAGGAACAGTAATTATTTGCAAAGGTTGAAAGACTGTTTAGTGAATAAAGAGAGTAAAGGTGGGAAAAGGAAGCATGGGTTCCTAGTTAAAGCAACAATGTTATCCTGGAGCACTGTATTCCTTATTTATGTTTTCTACAGAATTCAAATGCAAACCAAACATTTCATAGGTAGCCATTAATTGCGCAACTTTTCCTTGATGTTTTCAGAATTATTTTCAGAAGTGATATGCTGTCATATTTGCAACTAAAGTTGTTCTTGGATATACAAGGAGTTATGCAGCAATAGCTGTAAGAACTAAGGTTTTTTACATTTCATTTAGACATTCAGAATTAATGAATAATTTCGACCATAATCTTTTTCTGACTCAGCTTCCTATTTCTAAGTGGGGGATACTGCTACTTCATTACTTTTACGAATCATTGTGAAAATAGTTATGAAGCACTGAAATACTAACTGTGACGGGTGCCACAACAAAGCCTGTCTGGAAAGTAATAACACCTTCACAAAAAGGGGGGATGACTACAGTGCAGAAGGAGAAAAAGCAAAAACTTAACAGTTAATGATTAAGTGAGAGGTCATCCCTAATCTGTGAGAGAGCAGCTCAGGGTTTTATTATAACTCTGCACACAAAAGCACAAATGGACAAAAGGTATCCATTGAATTTGCCTAGACATCCTTTAGTGCGAATATTAGCATTCTTCAGTGCTGACAGCAGTTTTTGAATATGCATTTGATACACAGAATATAGATGTGTACATGTATTTTTGCATATAATCATTACTTAACCCATGTTAAAGAATCAACAACTATCTGCTGAGTTGATTACCTGATGCCAACAAAGACAGGCATGCCTCCATACATGTACCACCATAATGAAGCATGTAGTTTATTTGCCTATTTATACCATTTTGAAGTTAAGCACATTCCTTAAAATGATCTGAAAGTTACTTTTTTCCTTCCCTTCAAATTGTGTCTCAAATCCAGACTGATGGAAGAACACTTGAGAATGTGACAGAGCTGAGTTCAGCTAGACAAATGGCACTCTATTTATAAGCAATAAAAAAAAATACCTTATGAATAATTATATAAACATAGTGTATAGTTCTTTAACTTCCTCTTTTTGCACACTGCATACTTTTTTCATATTATATTTAGCTTGGACCAAACTATTAGGGGCACTGGCTCTATTTTTGCGCTTAAAACAATTCATATATGGAACACCTACCATCTGTGGCTCCTATGTACTGTTGTCATAATAAAAGCCAGTGCAGCTGGAGCTGTTTAGGTGACTAGTGTAATTTGACTAAATCTTTCAGTTTTCCAGAAAATATCCTGTACATCTTGTTCTTCTTGGGCTTCAAATGCCATGGAAACATTCTATTTTTTAATATTTTCATGTTTCTTTTCCAGTCTGGACTTAATTGGGAAAAGCAAAGGCAGTACAAAACACAGCACAAACAGGCAGCCGGAATGTCTGGTTACAGAAATTTACACATGAATAGGTATAAAGTTATGGATCTTTCAAGAGCTTCATAAGATTTTATCCCCTTCAGAAGGAATTTTGAAGATGTTTATCAATCTAGGCCTATCATCATTTGAGGATCAAAGTCTTAGAAGTGTCTATATGGACACAAGATTCCATCAGGACTTATCACAACACATCTGCAACTTGGAGGAGCGATTTATTTATTTTTTTTGTGTGCCAATGCAGACTTCAGATTAGGAACAACTAGATCTGAATTTAAAACAACTCCAAACTAAATTCATTTTGTGAATACAGTCTGGAGCTTTGTATATTGGAACAGGTTGCCCAGAGACTTGGATGCCCCATCCCTGGAAGCGTTCAAGGCCAGGCTGGATGGGGCTTTGAGCAGCCTGGTCTAGTGGGAGGTGTCCCTGCCCATGGCAGGGGGGTTGGAACTAGATGATCTTTAAGGTCCCTTCCAACACAAACCAGTCTATGGTTCTATGATTGTGTGATTCTATGATTCATAGCAATCGTGAACTGAACTGTTAAATGCAAATATTACATACAGCAACCAGTATTGAAGCATTGATTAAAATAGAGAAGAATATAAACATTTTAGTGAATTTTAATGGAAATAAAAACTATCTAAAATATGAACTGGGTAAGTTAATCATTAAATTTTCTCTTTTGTGCTTTATTAATAATTCTGCGGGTAAACAATTTTAACCAAAGTGCAGTCATTCATCATGCACTGTCAAGAGAATCATCAGGAAATAAGTTTGGAAATTAACTTTGGTTTGTAAGTACCATTGTTCTTGTTTTCCACTTCTCTTTTGTTAGTGTGGAACCACCTAAACAGCTGGTCCTGCAAAGAAAAAATTAAAGCGATGAAGATTTATTGGAGAAAATAGGAAGGGAAGGACAGGGGAAAGATGAATGGGATAAGGGGATAGAAACATTATAAAAAAAGAAATTTAAAAAAACACCCCAAAGTCATAGTTTATTGGTCCTGACTGTTCAGCAGGCAACAACAGAAACAAGAAATTGCAGAAATTCAGATACATTTCAGACTCACTAGCCAGAAAAAAGCTGACACATTTGCAGTGAGTGCTATTTAGAGTTAGTGTTCAGCTTAATAGATATCCCAGTGAAAAGACACTCTGCAATTTTGAGCACTACATCTGGACCTACATAAAAAAGCAGTTTGGAGTTTATTTGAGGAATTACTTTGTATGCAAAAGGTCAATTGGTTTATAGCATGTGTTCTTCTCAGTAATAAGTAAAGAATATTTAATCTAGTGAAGGAGCGAAGATATACATCTAATGAAAGTAGGCATATTATCTAAGAAAATGTGTCAATTTTAATGTGCTTTATGGGAAAGAATAAACTACCAAAAATGGAGCAAATAGAAATAATCATTCTATACTAACTGAAACCTGTGCAAATGTAAATTATTCAAGGTGAAAGAGAGAAGTTCCACATCGTCAAAGATGAGCACAAAGAGTAAAAGGATCTTAATGTGAAATGGGTAACAGCAGTAAAGTTCTAGTGGCCGAGTGTGTCAATCCAGAGGGCCTTTTATTCCGCCTCACGCAAATCAAATCTTGCTACACATCTACTCTCCATTTTTTATTTTTTCACTTGGGCAAAATCACAGGATAGAACTCATCACACTCAAAAGCACATGCAACTTACTGAGCGTATACACCAACACAGCACACGTTTATATAGAACAAAGTAGCTTTTGAGCCTGGTTAAAATGACACTGCTTTTTTTCTGTTCTTTTAACACCTGGAGAAATAAGCAGTTCTTGAGGGCTTTTTAGACTCCGTTTCCTCACCCTGAAGAGCATTTTCGTTAGCATGTCACAACATAACATCCTGAATTATGCTATGAAATAGGTGCTGCAGAATCTAACATCTGATACAGCTGCATAGATGTCCAACACAATTCAGCTGGTTGAAACTTGAGTGGACTATAGTGGTCATTGCTGAATCAACTTCATAAGTACACTTTTCATTTGCATTTCACTTTGATGTTTCTGTTTTAATGATTTTCACATACTAAACCTTGCCAAAAATACCAGGTTTCCTTGGTTCCTCAGTCAAGCCGTAAATTACTAAATTATTGTCTGAAGAGCTTTGTGTCTTTCTTGAACCTGTCTTGAATTTTGGGCCTATTTAACCTATATTGAAACAGAGTTAGTTTAGTTTCCCAGAGAAGTTTCCCATACTAATTCTGTAGGATCTGGCTTTCAATGGATATGCATGATAATAGGAATGCTAAGACTGTGGAAAAATCTGTACTGTCTCTTTTGTTTTCAAAAGGAATTACAAATCATTCCAAAAAACAAGTGTTTCAAAAATATATATGTACATAATCTGGGACCATTTCAAACATCTTTTTTGATGCATTTGAAAGACTGTATTTCAGATTTCAACTTTTGATGATGGGGTGAAATATGGAAGTTCCCATTTTTTTTCACATTTTCAAAGGAGCATTTTGTTACTGCAAAAGCAATCATTTTTGTTTATTAAAAAATTGAGATTTATTTGAGAAACCAACTTTGATAAAGCAGCGTTTTCTGCCAGAAAAAAAGAGTTATTTTATTTCATTGGTTATGCTAATTTTTAGTTATTGACTAATCTTTACTCCCTGTAACTAGTGCTCGTTGAATGCAAGCAACTTACTAAACCCTGTAGTTTTCTTACTATTTTGTTTTTAGAGAGTTATATTTTTTAAGTCCTACAGGATGCTACTGCTGGCACATGAAATGTCTTGGCTTGATACTTTAGCCAACATTTTAGAAACTAAGGTGGAAGCTCCTATCTGGAAGAAAGTTGCTAAAATGCAGCTAATTCTTCAAAATAAGTGCAGTGATTGTCTGGGAGCTCCTTTTCATTGACTGTCTCCTGTTAACAGCAGCTACAGAATGAGGAAAAGGTGCAAGGTCTCTAATATACATCACCTTTTTTTGTCAGGAGAGTTTTGCTATAAGTGTCTAATATGTGAGTAGCTTATCTACTAGTGTTTGCATTTATCCTTTTTTTTTAAAACTTGTTATTAGAACTGATGTGAGATTAGGCTGAACCACAAGGAAGATGACGTCTGTTTTCTGCCTTAGGTTATGAGAGCCAGACTGCTCGTAATTAAGAGTCAGAATGTGAGCATCAACCTCTTGGGCCTCAATTTTGACATCCAGAACCATATTTTATAGCAATAATGTACGAAACCTAACTCTGTTTTGTTATTGCATGTTTTTGTTCTCCCCACAGCTGTACCACACAGAACCTATCAATCACCCTCACCAAGGCACACAAAAAGGACAGGCTGGAGCTACACAGCAACCGGTGTGCCTAAGCATCTGAAATGTTATAATGAAGGACAGGTCAAATAGGTGAAACAGAGGATTACTCTAAAACAAACAGAAAGTTGTTTGGGTTTGGTTTGTACTACAAAAGTACACACAGAGTGCTCAGCAGGATCAGGGAGGGAAATAACAGCAGGCCAGCTAGTCTGTCTGGAAAGCTAATGCCTGCCTCTGCTATGGATGTTGGATGCTTTTTAACATCAGCAAAGTTATTGCGTGGAACGACATAACCTTGAAGTCTGGGACCAAGATTGGTTAGTAGAGCAATGTGGATATGTCAAGACGAAAGTGGCAAAATTGTTTATTCAGGTGATTTCTCAAACATTTGAAAGGAGTGCTGCAAAGCAGAACTGACAGATGGACTCAGTCAGGGAGAACGGAGTGAGTGTTGGTGCTGTTTGGCGTCAGCTGCTTGCAGCTTAATACCATCAGCTTGATTTCAACACCTATTCCCAACAGTATCCCCTACAGCCATGTGTGCTCATGCTAGACACAGCCCTAAAAGTGAAAAACAATCCATGAAAGGGTGCATAATTTCTCTTAGATGACAGTCTTTTCATCCCAGTTGCTTTTTCCATGTCTCGTAACAGAGAACAGCACAGAATCCTCCCAAGCAAAATTTATCTTTCTCTCTCTCATAACAACCCCAATAAAGAAGCAACTCAACACTTCTAGATTTTGTGTTCTCAAGAGAGAAACAGCTCTACAGGAAAACTTGATCATTATATTTCATCTTTATACTTACTAAACCAGTTCTAACAGCCCAAAGCCTTTAGTCAACTTGTGAATTACTGACATATTTGAAAGAGTGTCGTACTTAGTTTTCATGCCTGAATCCATGAATGCTTTGAAAAAACTGCCTTGCACCTGTTCCTTGTGGAAAAGATAGGGTGAATAGAAGAGAGCTTTGATCTTTTTTATAGACTACGTGGGTGCTTACTTTTAAGAGTCTCAATCTTGCATAGGCCTGTTAGGAGAATTTCTGGAATTTAAATACGGCAGAAGGATGCCCTAAGATATAATCTGTCAGCTACATGCACAAGCTCAGTACTAACACTGTTTAGGAAGACAGTTTTGCAACAACAGCATTGTTAATTGCTGTTACTGCTGCAGCAGAATTACAGTGCTTCTGTAGCACACAAATTTTGCAAAATATACAGCAGTTTTACAGGAAAGATTACACAACATGTCACCTCACATTTGGATGAGATATGTTAAAGATTTAATAGCTCTCCAGCAGACTATAATGCACCATGAGCCAGAAAACAAAAAATGTCTCATCTATATAAACTTTTAAGGGGAACCAAAACAGGTAAAAAGATTAGGCTAGAACTCAGATCTGATTTCATGCACATGCTAAGGTTTCGTTTATAGCTGGCATTTATCCTACTGTCTTTATTTCTAGGATTAAGTCTAAAAATTTCCACTAGCATCAAACAATACTCTAGACAAACATTCTAGTCACAAACTACCTTACTAGCATCTAAATTGTGACCAAAAAGCCCAGGAATTTTTAATTTTTTTAATTAAATAAAGCAGATTTTGATAGGAACTTGTGAAGAAATAACGTCTGCTGGTGTTTCCAATCCTGCCAGTTAAACTGCTCTACAAAATTGGGACTGACTACGGGAGTTGAGGAAAGCTACAAGCACAAAACTATGAGGTTTAAGATAACACATTTTTACCTCCCTACTGAGCATAGTTTAAAAATAACCATGAGCAACTGAAGTGTGGTCACTTGTTCAGTCTAACTGGGTGAAATACTCAAACCAAGTAATGGACATAATTTGGCCCACTGAGTCAGGAAAAAAATGAATGCAAGGACATCCATAAACAACCTATTAAGTTATAATAGATCATTTCTAAAAACATACAGAGTCCAAAGGCTAAACTTTTGATATATGAACAAAGGATAAATTGAAAATGGACAGCTGGAAAATAGATTTTAAATTAACATATTTCTGTGGATTCCTCTCTTAGGCATGAGTCCAAATCCAATTAAATTCAAACTAGCAATTACTTAAGTGGGCTTTGGTCTGGAGCCTTATTGACTCCATTTTGTTACACTGATAGAAATACAGCAACTTGGCTGAAGCTAATGGAATCCCTTGAGGATTTTTGAAAGGCAAAGAGCTAATCACCCTCAACTTTTCTGAGAGTTGGTGCCTATGATTCCACACAGTACTGCCTCCCATCTATGCAAACAAGAACAAAACTTGGTTTGTTGTGTTGTAAGTGCCAGCTTATGCTGAACTGAATTCCACATCTTGCGAGCCTTTTTTGTACGTGAGTCTGGCCTGTGAAAGGGAACTGCTTAGCTATCTATTTTGGGCTACAAGTTGAAAGAAAGAATAAAAAGAAATAAAAAAGAAAGGAAAAAGAAAGAATAAAAAGAAAGAAAAAAGAAAGATTGGCTCATAGGGGGGCGCAGGTGTTGGTGCTTTACTACAATTCCCTGGTGTAAAAGAGCCACCCAAAAGTGGAATGAATGGGCAAAACAACCTGACACTGAACGATTGGCAAGCATGTCTTATTTGGGCCAGTCAGCAAATGTTGCCAGGACATCAGTCCAGAGCAAATGTTTATGTTCAGATTGAATAAATTGTAGGATATTAGGTGGCAAATTAGTACCGTATCTATTGTTGCTTTTCCTTGGATACTGCAACAAAACAGTCTAAAAAAGCAGTTGGAATGATGCTTGGACTGAATATGTTTTACCCTTAGAAGTACTGCTCTGGAAGGAATGCATGACAATTTTCTCCAAGAATATTTTTATATTTGAGAAGGGACTTTGATTTATTTCAAGGGGGATCCCACTTGGCTGTTTCCATTGTTATTGAACGTTCAAGACATTCTGGAGTCATTCAACATGGATTCTTTCATACAGATAGTATGAAAACCAACCATATACTTCATATAGATTTTCAGTTGCTGCTTTTCAATGGTAGTAACAGATTTATAAAGAGTTCTTTGAGTTCTTCCAGCATTCCAGGAAGTCTTCTCTGCCATTCTAGGAAAACAGAACACATTTTGTTCCATTGAAAGTTACTTGGTAAATTCATCCTATATAAATTGTGAAACATATTTGAAGTTAAATGGGTAATTTCCCACTTAAGCCAGTGCAGGGCCAGGGTAAATCTCACAATCCCTCCATTTGCAATCTTAACAGCAATCAGCCTCAGCTACAAGCCCTTCATGCTTATCCTCCAACAACTACTTGTTCTTTTGAACTTTCTGTGAAGCAACTCACTTGGCAATGAGCAAGTAAGTTGTCAAACTAGCCCTTATCGCTGAGTACAATCAATCAGTGGCATCCTGCTAGCTGATGCATAACAAAGGTGTGCCATGCAGACCAAGTATCAACAGAAGACTATTTTTCCCAAGAGCAAAACAGCTCCCTACACAAGGATGTATAGAAACAGTTTGCTTCTCAAAGCCTAGTGCCCTAATTAGCCATCTTGTGCAGCATCTTCTTGACAAGGTTAGGAATTTTTTGTAGAACCAATTCATTAGCATCTACTAATTTATCTCCACTGAAACCTTGTGTAGTCACTAAGTAAATGGAATTAGGGCTTCCCACATACAGCAAAATTTTTCTAAGAACAAAAGGCTCTGTGTCACAGGCCCTGCCACAATATTTAGATATCTGTAACAGAATGTCAAATTATAAGGAAAAATCAACTTTGTGGACCATTTTACAGATCTTGGTAGTCTGATTGTCCACCAGCATCAACATGGCCAGTATCAGTCCTTCCATATATTGCCTTGTGATCTTAGATCCATCTGTTCACAAAAGTGTGGAATGAAAAGTAGTTAAAACATATAATTTCCCATGTATTTTTCAATTGTTTTGTAATTCAGGCATGATTTATTAATTATGGTGAGACCACGTAGTGAAGTGCAGTCACCAGTAGCAAAGGA
Organism: Rissa tridactyla; assembly: GCF_028500815.1. NCBI lineage: Eukaryota > Metazoa > Chordata > Aves > Charadriiformes > Laridae > Rissa > Rissa tridactyla. Next base: position 106,631,752 of record NC_071467.1, on the reverse strand, counting down.
GTATTGGTGAAAAAGTGTTACTTTGACTTATGGAATATTTACAACAATGGCAAGTGACTCAAGTGGCATCTCTGCTGCATGTAGTTCTGCTGTAACCAGTGGAGAAGCAGCATTAAGCACAACTGCAGTGTGGATGACTAAAGGGCCAGGATGTGGAACATATTGCGGTCCCGCTGTCCCCCAAGTGAACATGCTTTGGTGATTCACTCATGAAGGATGAGAAAAGAGTCTACTCTTGCCCATGGAGAGTTACAGTTCTTCAGCCTGAACAGTCCTGCCTAGGTCCCTAGTCAGTCGGGACTTGCGCATCCACGTCTGACAGGATCCATCCTCAGACATTTAACTAATAGTTAGCTTGTGGCAGTAAATACTGTGTATTGGGAAAACACCTCCCCAGTGTGAAAAAAAAAAAAGACTAGAAGATAAAGGGTCTTTTTGCTCATGTGTTCTGAAACGGCAAGGCATTGTAAATAATTAGTATAACCCATATCCCGCTCAAGACTAACAAACCACCTCAAGGACGCCATACAGTTTGAAACAAAGTAATTTTATATGGAGATATATGGAGTTGTATATATACAACTAACAGATTCACATATAATCAAGACTTGAACAACAGATTCAGATTCCTTCTCTGGTTCAGGTGAGTCTCATCTGCACGAAGAATTATTTTTATCTTGGGAGTTACTAAATTTTCTGAATCTATTAAAATTATATTCCAACTTTAAATATTTATTACACCTATCTATTAATAAAACTGGTTGAATAGAACAGAAATTATATTTTTCTTTCAATACTATCTATATAACCTTGAGCATATTGCTCCCTGTAACAGAAGCAGGGGATAAAAGTCTTTCAGCATCCAAAAATACCAATCCCACTGTGAACAGCCTTGTAGGGAAAGGAAAAATAACAGCGTTTCAATCTGCACTTTTCATAGTCCTCTTTCTTGGGCTGGTAGTGTAATTTATTCATGAACAGGACAAAGATAATCTTAAATTTTGTATTTAAAAGTTTCAGTCATGTTATTAACGTACCCATGTTTTAATAGACAGAAACCCCATGCTTTAACTTTACTTGAACTGTATCTGGCCTGAATTAAAGAACATTTGTTTTTCAGTTATCTACTTTTTGTTCTCCAAACTCAAAAGAAGAAAATTATTTGGTTTCTTCACTACAGAGCAGCATTTGCAAATTTTAGTCATCATTGCACTGCCCTTATTTCTTTTCATTACAGAGAGGACAACGGGGTTAAAGAAAACAAACTAATGGTTTATACAAAGGATCTCTGAATCGTCAGCAGGGATTGTTAAGACACTTGTGTGCTGCGAACTAATTTCCATGCTGGCAAGAGCAAACAGGCAACATTAGAAATATCTTTCCTAACCTTTCAGAAAACACTGAAGCACTTTTCTCATCAAATGCTGATCCTACTGGGAGGATGAAAGGTGCACAACTGACATACAGACAAAGGGCCATCCATTTGAGATTAATAGAGTATGCAGGAGTGTCTCAGTATGGGTCATGATAATGTAGCACTGACTAATTAAGTAAATAAATCAGTGCCAGTTTTTGATCTATTTTTTTCACTGATGCTTAGATACAGTGGAGATAACACGCCAGCGTTGTCATAATAATATACTGCTGTGAGTTTAAATGTCCCAAGCTCTTGTTTTCAAGAAAAATAATAGGTTACAGATATTTAATAGGCTATTTAGAGATTACCTGGTAGACCTCACCATGGGATTAGAGTTCATAGGAGCATGGTAATTAGAGATGGAAAAGACCTATTAGATCACTGGGTTCATTCCTTGCAATTGCCTCATAGAGGGGGCATTTTGGATTATGTCCATAATTCCCAAGAGACAAAGAGAAAAGGAACAGTAGGTCATTTCCTGGAAACTGGTGAAAGCTCAGTACATCTGCTAGAAAATGAAAGTCTGCATCTGAGCTGCTGTACTGACCTTTTACAGAAGACTTACGTGCTCACCTAATAAAAATTGGTGCGTGTAATATAGAAAGTAAAAACTCAGTGATGAAAGAGTTGTAAGGATTTTTTTGTGCGTCAGTATTTTCAGGTATTCATGAATTCATCATTTACATGACTTCACTTTTTCATGACTTTTCATGACACATGGAACTATATGATCTAAAGGTCCTTCCAACCCAACCCAACCCATTCTATCCTTCTACGATTCTAGGAACAGTTTTAACTTAGAACATATGTGCATGAGAGCTGTAGCACGCTTACTAGAATAAAATCTGCAAGGTGCAAATGTTGAGTGAAAAAAAGCAAGTTCAATTTAAATTTACTTGAAAATCAACTTTTTAATCACTATTTTCAACAACTGAAATTAACAGTGAAAAAGAATGTAGTATCTTCATAATAAGGAAATGAACAATCTATAAGGTAGCAAGTTTCACTTGAAATATAATTTTTAAACATTAATCTTTTATAAAATATGGCTAGAATCATTATCTTAACAAGCTATCTCAGAGAAAAGCTAAGTTTCTGAAAATCATCATACAGAAGTGTTTTATAAAAAATGAAAAAATGCAGAAGCAAATGATTTCTGTGTGAATATGTTTTAAACCGACAAAGTGATTGAGTAGCATAAAGTAACTTAATCCTATTCTACAAAATCTTTATTAATTAGCATCATCCCAAATAAAGATAATTGTCCAGTGACATGATCGTCATCCTGGGAGCTTGATATGGTTTTGTATATATTGTATCTATTTCATTATTTTATTTTTATTTTATGATTGATATTTCATTAAAGTAGTTTAGTTTCTTCTAAACTCATAAATCTTTCTATCTCTTTTCCTACTCTTCTTGAGAGAGAGGTGAGGGAGAGCATCTGTCACTCTTCAATGGCCAGCCCAGCCCCAACCATGACAATAATCACAAATTTTATAGGAGAGGCAATTCTAGAACAATTATGTTTAAGGATGATTTTAAAATCAAACACATTTGTTTTTTTCACTATACAAGCACAGTAAGAGATGATTTTGGCATAAAATAGAAAAGATAACACGAGTAGGAAGGAAAGTAGAGGCCTGGAGAAAATCAATTATTTGCCCAGAAGTGTGAAGTAGATCCGTGGAAGTCCTAAGAAGAAAGCTTAAACTGCCTGCCAACATGTCCAGCGCCATATCTGCTCCAGTTTTAATCTTTCTAATCACATTCAGAATAGAGATGAAAAGTATGATCTAAGGTGATTAGTAGTGGTGAATTAGTGACAAAGTAGAAATTTGGTATTACACAGGCAGCAGCAAAGTTTTGGGTATTGACAAAAATTGATCCTTACATGAAAAAGTGTGATTATTAGCTATATCTGATGTACTCATAGAGATGTACTATAAAAGGCATTTTTTTTTGTGCACAACTGATTCAAGAAATCTGTTTTTCAACAGTTTCCTAGATACCAAAAACATACAGAATTCATTCACCCACAAGGTAAGTTTGATGCTTTTTCTCTTTCACTAGTGATGAACAAAGGGAAATGAAAGCTATGAACTTAAACACACACACATATACTTGTTTATTCCAGTTTTATGACATTTTTAATATCAAGAATTAATATTTTAGCAATAAAGCTAAATAAAGCAGGCAGCAAAGAGGTAGCCATAGAAAGGATAAATATATCAAACTTGAATAACGCTACCAATAGAGATGGCTCAGCTATAAAATAATGGTCCTGTTGAGTCATTAGGAGTTCTGTTACTAAGAGAACAAGACTTTACCCTTTGATTCTTTATGTTTTAATTCCAGGTACAGAAAAAAATGCACTAATGCATTCATAAAAAAAGATTTAGGCATTTTCATTGTATGCCTAACGGCTTTTGAAGAGGGATGGTTTCTTTAATGGGAATCAAGGCGTGCCAATACAAAACTTTTACTATTGTTAATTGGCACTTAAATCAGTGGCATTACTTATGTCAGAAAGTTGTACTCAGCATGGTTAAGTGTTCCTGTACTATGGTCTAAGGGGAGAGATGGGATGGAGAGGAATTAGACTGTGCATGGAATCCAGCAAAGGTCTTATGGGCTGATGGTGATGTTACCAGAAACTGTAAAAGAACTCTTGCTCTGCACAGATGAGCAAAAATTAACAACAGACATACTTTATGGATTACACAATTTGCAAAATAAATATTTCTCACCTATATTGATCCAATGTTTTATTGACAATATCTTAGAGCAGGAATTGACATTGGACCAGGCTCTTAACAATTTGAAAAAAAAAAAATGTAAATCAGCTTACTTTTGAATATTTGACAGGTTAATTCAGCATGTTCAAAAAGATCTATAGCTATGGCTTGAGTAATATGATTATGTTTGGAACGTAAAAGATAAATGTTGTCTACTGTATGTGACACAGGGATTGTGTATGGAAATGTTTTTCACCATTGTAACAAAATGCATTCTTACAGTACCAAATTTGAATTTTGATCCTTTCCTAAAAAATCACTACTGGAATACATGTTTTTTAAAATAATTTTTAATTTAAAATATTTGTTAGTGAAGATAAGCTCTTTTATACTTGGTTTCCTGATTGTGTTTCATTAAAATGTGGGAAAAGTACATGTCTCATAAAACTAGACATTTGGAAAATTTCTTCAGTTTTATGTAACAAAGAAAAAACAATCCCACAAGAAAGTATGTTCTTTTTAGACATCTTTTCTTGTCCTAGTCCTGTCCTGAATATGCGAAACAGATATGATTTATAACCAAATAAATCCAACTCATTGAAAATAGAATATACAAAAATAAAATCTATCCTCATTTTCTGCACAGTTACTTATTATCCATTCACTATCTTATTTAGGCTCAAGGCTTAGAACATTAGAGTTATATTCTATTTAACCCTTAAATTTAGGGGTTAACTTTTCTACCTGATCTCTTTAAAATCAAAGCTAAGCCACATACAAGCTTCAAAAAGTTTCATCGTGGCATTTCTTCCAGCCCTTCTCCCAAGACCAGTACAATGCACTACAGACAGGAGCTACAACGTGTCTACAGTAATTATTCAAAGTTTTATTGTGAACTGACCGGCCTAAGAATGAAGAATATTTCAGTTGACCCAGAGTGCTGAAGAAGCAGCAGTGTGCTGTTCACTGCTCTGAACCTGTAATATTCAGCTGCTTATTGCTCCAGGAGGACTGAACAACCATGCTTAGAAGAGGAATGAAACTTGAGTGACTTCCTTGCATAACCTTCATACCAATAATACAGGTGAAAGAAAGAATGACTAATAAAAGAGTCAGCCAAATTGAAGGGAAAGAGGCAGGGATTTTATATGAAAAAAGAAACTTTTAGATATGTAGGGTCCAGGCACTTACAGAAATGGACTCTTGCTCATGAAACTTAGCAAGTAGAAAGAAATCTGTGATGTGTGTAGAAAAGGGATGCACACGTTCCAGCAAAGGTTCCAGAAGTCTTTGTGGCCTATGACAACAGGCATAGAAGGGATGATGGATAGATTTCACTACTTGTGTTTGTCACGGTAATAGAGGAACTGGTCTCTTAAAGTGAGAATATTTAGACCTAAAGTCAATACTAGGACTAGTTCAATGGAAAATACACAGGGAAAGAGGATTCAGGGAAGGTAGTATACAATGATAAAACCCAGAACTTTCCATAAACAAATGCTACAGAAAAAAAAAAATAATCTAAGACTAGTATTTGCTAAGTATTCATCTCATGGAGCAATTTCTATCAGTTTTAGGTAAACATATAGCTATGCCAGTAAAAGATCTCCAGAGAGTACTTTGTGTTTAAATAACAACTGCCTTGCATTTTTTTGGATTAGTGAATGCATCTGTTTATTTACTGCTACCTATATCCAGATAAGGTAGCAGATTTTTAAGTTGTTATTTTACTCTGTAAAGACTATAAAAAAGGGCAATCATTATTTAACCCCTGCCTTTGAGTTTTTTTGCAAGTGCTGTAACATTAAGTTAGTGCTTTGCAAAATTTTCAAACGGGAAGGTGTAAACTATGCCATAGAGCATAAAACAGAGACAGAGAGGAGGAGTAAAAAGGAAGACTGAAGTTCTGCCAGAACCAAAAGTGAGTGTTTGCAACTGGATTTAATTGTTAACAGTTAACAGATGAAAATGGAAGGCTGCAAAATAATAACCACAAAGATAGTGATTGTTTTTTCTGCAATAAAAATAAATCAAGAGTCTGATTCAGTTATATTGGTGACTGTTGCTTGAGTTGCTCTGCCTTGAATTTCCTAAACCCTAAGAGCCTGCTCCAAAAACCTCACATGTGTACAATAGCCATCAGCTCTGAGTTCAGTGGGAATATTAAGCTTTGTTTAATGAACCCTTTTGTCAGATGTGGAAGGCCTTGATTCAGAGGAATCCTGTACCTGACATTAAGAATAGCTATAGCATATGTTTAAATATGACTATGTTCTTGAAAGTTCTCAAAGTGTGACTGGTTTTTCAAACTGAGGCTTAGATTTTAAAATATCTGTTTCCAGGGAAACAGACCAAAAAGTGTACATTGAAAGACCCCATAACATATGTCAGCAAAGAATTAGATTAGATTTGGGCAGTAAGCCTCATGAGATATGAACCGTTTTTCTCTAGATATTCCTACAGAGTATTTCTGGTTTTCCCCCAAAGTAATTATGTTCCGTGCAGTAGAAAGATCCGAGCTTCTCCTCCAGCACTCCAGGAACATCACATAAAGCCAGGAAGAGACAAATTCAAACAGAAGAAGGTGACTCTACTGCATACAGATCTGTAGAAGTTTTTGCCAAAGCAAACTGGGGATCCCAGAGGTTTACATGGGCTGAAATGGGAAACTTGAAGAGAATGTGAAAAAGAAAATTGTTACATTTAACTAAACACGGAGAAACCACATCAGGCTTAGGAAATCCCTGATCTCAAACTATTTGGAGGCTGGGACAATAATACAGAGTACTATTGCACTGTTCTTACTCTTTCCTAGGCTGATAGCTGTTGTTGGGAGATGGGATGCTGAGTTGGATAGACGTTTCCTCTTACAAATATTCACATTTCTATGTTCATAATTGTATGCTGCCACACAACAGTAAAAAGTAATTTGCCAGACTATAGACTTTTGGCTTGATTAAGGGTAGATAACACCTGCCCAGTTTCAGACACTCTACCGCCCAGATAATTACATCGACAATAACAATTATTTGAAATAACAAGCATTCAATACCTCAACACAAGACAATAAATTTTAAATTAAAATTTCATATTCCATTATTTTGCTTCCAATGCAATTAGCCATACACTAGATACCATCCACAAAAGAAAGCGCTTGCTTTACCATCATGTATTACTAAACTAGGGTAAACTAGGTGGGTTACGGAGATGGGAATATGCATTTCACAGTAATTTTCTAACCTTTTTAACCAGAGTTTGTAGTTCATATCCAAGCATTGATTCATCAAAAGATGTAAGCAATGCTCAACTCTAAACACATTTAAAAACTTACTGACTTCAAAATCAGTCTGTACTTTGCTGAATAAGTACAATCTTAAGCCTAAAACCAAGCTTTCCCTTACTATCTTTCTGAAAAAGGGACAATGAGTCATTAAATAGGATTCTTTGTTATAGATATCATATCCTCATAACTGTCCACTGACCATCAATTAAGTCCAGAACGAAATAAGGAAAACATTATAATACAAAGAGCAAAACCCATCTTTTTTGCAATATAAGGCAGCTTAAATTAAGCTTAAATTAAGAATTTCTAGAATAGTAGTAGTTGTATATTATACTGTATCCTCTGTAAAACAGTGTCCTGGTTTGAGGTAAAACAGAGCCAACTTTCTGTTCAGTAATTTTAGTTCTTAGCTAGGCCTCTTCTAACTCTCTGAAATTAACAGCATGTTGTGTCTGAAGTGGTTCGTTCAGAGTGATAAGACAGTTTGTGCCAAGGAATGGTATGTAGAGAGGCTCTTGCTTATATTTATTGCTATAACAACCAAGGTCAGCTAATTTCATTATTTGCCCTGTTAGAGGATCAGAAGTGGAAAAGCATAAAGGGGTCCCACCTGCGGGGAGGAGCGGACAGGACAGGGGACCCAAAATTGACCAACAGGGGTATTCCATCCCATCTGCCCCATGCTCAGTATAAAAGCTGAGGGATCAAAGGGTCAACTCTCTTTCTTCAATGGCTGACATCTGAGGAGGACCTTGCCTGTTCATCTGCCTTTGGTCCTGATCTGTGTGTTCCTGACTCCAACTCTGGAACCTGTTCCCCACCTGTCGCTGAGTCCAGCCTGGGACTTACCCAGTGCCTGCTGGTGACATCATCCTGGGAGCTTAATGCGGTTTTGTATATACTGTATCTATTTCATTATTTTCCTTTTTATTTTATAACTAATATTTCATTAAAGCAGTTTAGTTTCTTCTAAACTTGTAAATCTCGTTATCTCTCCTCCTGGTCTCCGTGTATAAGAGGCTGGGCGGGGAGCATCTGTCGCCAGCCATTGGCCAATTTGGCCAAAACCACGACAATCACAGAGTTCCTACTTCCACTGTGGTTATGGAGGCATCACTCTATTCCTATGGGATGATTTAACAGGAAGCCCTTGTTAGTTTTGTATTTTTCAAACTTTGCTATTTATCCTATTTTCCCTTCTAACTTTCCTTCATAATATTGAGCTACTTATTAGTTAAGTTACGCAGTGAAACTATGCCTTCATCTCCTAATGACACTATCAGTATTTAATTTAATTCTGCAATGCATTTTTTGAAGTATTACCTATGAAATCTGGTCTGCAAAATAAGGTCTTATTGTCCAGTGTTCACATGTGTATAACTCCCAATGAGATGGAGAGACCACAGGAGGTTCAGTGTCATCTGCTAGAAACATGATGACATTTGGAAGACAGGGTAGGAGGAGAGTATGTTACTCAGGAAATTTATTATTTTATGGTTTACCAAGATGACCTGAGATCAGTGTCCGTTTATCCAATCTGCTGTAACAGAATTTCACAGATCTTTTCTTATTTACCCTTTGAAACTATTGCTGCAAAGAACTGGACTAACAGTATTTATTTTAGTTTATTTTTGCATTTTTTATTTTTCATTAGAAGTTTATTGATATTATTAAAAGCATGTCTGTTACTCAGATTTATTAATCTACAGTTTCTTGTCTCCTCACTAATCCCTTACTTAAACAATGAATTTATCTTCATTTTCCCATGGTCCACTAATGCCTCTGATTATTTCTTGATAAGCCATTAAAAAAATATCTATTAGGGAACAGACAATCTCTTCTGTCGCCACCTTTAGATTTTAGGGTGAATAACCCACATGGCTTTGGAGTTCAGCCTGGCTTTGGAAATATTAAGTTATGCCAGACTTGTCCAAGTGTGATTCCTAATGTTCTCAATTGACTTTTAGGGAAAATGTGTTTTGCTGTATCCAGTCACATGTTGATGGGGAGAGAGTGAGAAGCCAGCTCCCGCCACCATTGCAAAACATTGAGTGCATGCTCAACTGCAGAATGATCTGGGGATAATGACTATAACCCCTCTAGTCTCCAGGAAATCCTTTTTAGTATATGAGAGAGCGACAGAGAAATTGTTGCTAAAAAATACGTTTATCCTCCTCTCTTTCTAAAGCAACCAAGGGAAATCTGATTCTCAATGAGACTATCTAAGGAAAGAGTCCCAGTTCCATGAAGATTTCTTTAGGTCCCAAGCATCTTTGAGTAAGGACGTTTAGGAGTTGAACACTTAAGATTCTACCACAATGAAGGGGAAGAATGAGATACCTCAAGATGATAGTCCTTTCCAGTGACGACTAAATATGCCAACCAACCGGAGAAGAAAGGGTTCCTCTGAGTTTACTACTTAGAGGGATTCTTCTGTATATTCCATGGATGGTTTTTACATTGTATTTGATAAAATTTTGGTTTCCTTTAAATAAATATTTTTTTTTGTTTCAGGATTTGGAACTGGACTCGGATTTTCTTCTCTCAGTAGAATGCCCTAACAACTATGTAATGGATTTCAGTGCTTCTCTGGTTGCTTTCATTAAAGTTGTGCCAAAAAAAGGAAGGTCTTGCCAATAGCTTGGCAATTAGGTTTCTCTTCTGAGAACTCCAGTTCTTTCTTAGAGTTTTCATTTCTCGATTAAGTGCTAAATATTAGATAAAGCAAAAGGCAAGGGCAACAGTCATTACCTTCTGGAGTACTGTAACAAATCTTCCCAAATTTAATAGGCTGTATTTGTCATCCAGACAGATCACTATCACCAGGTTGTTGGGTTTTTTTCTCCTAACACATTCAGTGCCTCTCTGGAATCAGGTGATAAACCTGGAATCGGGAGAATGTCACAACAAAACGTATCTTGATTCTCTATGCAAAACTGAGGATGTGAATACTCCAAGTGCTGAGAAGGGGCTGGAGTAGAGGGAAAGTAGTGAACAGCAGCTGTTGATGAAGCTACATCTAAGACAAAGCTTCTTATGCTGACGAAGCTATGCACAAAATCTAGGATGTATCTTTGCCTTAAACCAATATGGGGTTTCTGGACTCACTCCTGAAATCTGTTTGAGAGGCAATGACGACTCTGTTGTGAGAATAAGGTTATTCTGGAGATAGCCCTTTTACTCAGAGACTTTTGCTGCAATAATAATGAAGAAGAAAGTGTAGGAAGAATAATAGCTCACTTTCCTTCAGCAGAAGTAAAGTAGTTCCTGGGTAAAATGCCTCATCATACTCCTCCTGAAATCTATCTAAATAAATTATTACATTACAAAGAGTCAGCACATCACAGCATTAAAAAAAACCCTGAATCTACTTATGCCATCCTACTCATATTTTCATACTTTGTCCAGGAGAAAAAAAAGGAATCGAACTTTAAAAGGATTAATGTATAGAATTATCTAAAATTATGCATTACATAAAAGCAAAGTATTTCTGAAGCAACAATTATATTAAAATTTTGCTAAAATATATAAGCAAAAAGAAAAGCTAAATCTCATAATCACAGCACAGAATATAAAATGTAAACAAATACCCATTAAGATGAAATGGAACTGAGGAAACAAATGAAATTATTCAATATTCAAAGAAGCTGAGCATATTTTAATTGTAGGCTATCATCTCAATGAAACCTAAAACTTTTTGCTGAAACTGAGGAGTATTGACATGGCCAGTTATTCTTCCTCAGCAGTTGAGTCCAACACATCCATTGGAGGATAGTAATTGCTTAAACCAGTCTGGCTGAATTTGAAAAAACACTGCCATCTATACCTTTAGGTTAAGTTCCAGCCTTAGGTGCTGATTCTCTGCCAGTAGAAATGCCACGATTGTGTCTAATATACCACTTTGCCATCCTGATGAAAGGCCATCTAGAAAAACTCCAACTTTTCCCATTGGGGTAGAATCTGTTCTCCTCCTCCTGAAGAGAATTTCTGAAAAATTTTCCAACAATCCAAAGTACATTTAAAAAGGGACTGTAGGGAGGAGGTATTCTGTACATTGTTCCAATCTGTACTTAGATCAATAATTCTAGTTTACATAACTATTGCATAGAGACCAGTGGAAACTATGTTCAAAAACATGGACACAGTCATAGCAAACTGTTTCTGGACACCATGGTGATGAATACTCAATTGTCCAAGAAAATGATCAAGATCCATGATTAAATGATAACACTGAGTAAACGAAATATGAGGAAACACGTTTTCTCATATATCTAATTGTTTGGAATGCAATGTTAGTTTCAGAAAACGTGAAAGCTCTAGTATGAACCTTTTATCTGTTATTTGAATTAAACCATGTGGATCTTGGTTCTGTTACAGCATCTTGTCTTTTAAATATAAAGGACAACTACATTTTTCTGTACAGGCTTCTAGCAGTCTGATATATTCTATAGTGCTTGCAGGTAAGTTTTATATCAGGCAGACTGTGAAAATGGAAGTTCTGTACAGAACTCAGCCTAAACCAAGTTCCAGATAGGAAGTGAAGAATGTGGGGAGAAGAACTGGAGAAGAAAGGATATTTCAGTCTTTTTTTCCAAGAAGCTTGAGTTTTAAGAGAGCACAAAGACAAAAATTGAAGGATAAATAGCATCTTTAAAATAAAATATTTGTTATGGAATTGAGTCCTAAATTAAATGTTGGATAAACAGGAAAATAAACTTTTGAACAAAACAGACGACTATTTTACAGTGGCAGATTATATGCACATCCAGTCTGCTGACTTTTGCTTGGCAATTTAGCAAAGCTGAAATGACAACAACTGTTGTCTGTCTTCAAGGAGGTAGGAGTGACTGTGTCTCAGGGCTTGGAGGAGAGCCTCTTGAAGCAGATGGTCAGACCATCAGTGCTGTTAAGGTCTTACCTACGTGCTTCCACTGCCTGCATTTGCCTTCTGCTAGCCTCTACATTTGTAAATTCATAGAGCAAGGAAACCTTCTCCTCCTCAAATTATATCTCTTAACTTTACATTCACTTGTTTGTTTGTTTTTGGGTTTTTTTAGCAGAATAAAGACTGTTTTAAATGTCTTTTTCTTTTCATATAGTACCTCTATCGGAGTGCTAGGTAACAGCTCTGGAAATCAGAGGTATTTTTGCAATGTGCCTCATGCTCCGAAGAGCTCTCAAAATTAATTAATTAAATAATTCACTTCTATGTCACAGCATTTTCATTTAGGCTGTGCCAAGCTTAAGGAAAGTACTCATTAATCTTGAATGGCCCATTCATAAATTGCCAAAAAGAAAGAATTATGGGTTACATCTTACTTAGGATGCATGGAATTCTTTACTGTATTATTTTTAGTATCTCCAGAGAAGGAGAATCCACAACCTCTCTGGGCAGCCTGTTCCAGTGCTCTGTCACCCTCAAAGTATAAATTTTTTCTTCATGTTGAGATGGAATTTTCTGTGTCCCAGTTTGTGCCCATTGCCCCTTGTCCTGTCGCTGGGCACCACTGAAAAGACTCTGGCCCCATCCTCTAGATAGCTGCCCTTTAGATATTTATAAGCATTGATGAGATCTTCTCTCTGTCTTTTCTTCTCAAGGCTAAACAGAGCCAGGTTTCTCAGCCTTGCCTCATAAGAGAGATGCTCCATTTCCTTGATCATCTTCATAGCCCTCTGCTGAACTCGCTCCAGTAGTTCCCCATCTTTCTTGAACTGGGGAGCCCGAAACTGGACACAGTACTCCAGATGTGACCTCACCAGGGCAGAGTAGAGCAGGGGAATAACCTCTCTCAATCTCCTGTCCCCACTCTTTTTCATGCACCCCAGGAGACCATTGGCCTTCTTGGCCACAAGAGCTCATTGCTGCCTCATGGTCAACTTGTCCACCAGAACCCCCAAGTCCCTCTCTGCAGAGCTGCTTCATCTTCAACCACATCAGTCTGTAAACTTTAAATTATTCACTCCCACATTATGAAACAACATTTGTGTGTCTTGTGGGGCTTTTAGGGAATTGGACATGTTGAAAGAAAAACTTGTACAGTTACTTTTTAACCTCTGAATTTTAGAGAATGAAATGTGGAGTTATAAAATACAGTATTACAGTATACAGTGTCAACAGCAAGTAAACTTTTTTACACAAAGAAATGAGGTCTTACTTCACACAACACCCAGTAAGTTAATTTTCGGATTATAGGTCTTCAGTTACCACCTACTTCCAGAAGAAAGGCTGTTTGCTTTCAGAGGAAGTGCATTCATCATGAAATTTTGATTAACCATGGTAAATGGTGACTTCTTAATTCCTACTTCATATTCTATGTGCTTCTTCTCTATACCAGTCAGGGATCAGGATTTCCAGAAGACAGAGTGCATGCTCATTCCTACTTTGAGTGGCAGGTCCTATTATGCTGTCTAGCACTTCTTTCTGGGTGGGTTTTTTTTCAGCACACTGAGGGAATGTGGTGATCAGTCCTGTTAAAGACCTAAACAGTAATATCCATAAGATGGTCTTAATGTCACTAGCCTCATGACTTCACCTGCAAATGCTAGTCCTCTACAACACCTTAATCATTGTCTTGAATATGGCAATTCTGAGTTACAGAATCACAGAAAGGTAGTTTTAGAAAAAATTTCAAGAGATATCTAGTCTGATTATCTGCACCACGTCACTGTTTACTTGCATATTCCCAACAGGAACACAATCTACTCTTAAAAATCTCAAACATGAGATTATACAAGCTCCATATCTAGCCCGCTCCACAGTTTCTCTACCCTTATGTAGTTAAGACAGTTTTTCCTAATAACAAGCCAAAATCTACTTTTTCTGCAAATTGAGTCAATTTTTTCTCCTCTTTCTTTCAATGGCAATGGAGAACATACTGGAGAAACACTCATCGTGACTCCCCTCCAGCTTCTCTTTTCCAGTTTAAACAAATCCAAGCCTTTTAACTTCTTTCATTGTTTTACAGAAAAACTCCTGTTAATGAAGCCCAGAATAGAACCAGCATTTTTCCAGCATCTTCACACTGTTGTTCTATATTTAATTTATGGCCCCCTGGAAAACAAGGACATCTTTTTTAGATGCCTAACCAATTACTCCCCATTTTGAGTTCAACAGAGAAAGCATGTGAACAAATGCAACTTCAGATGTCCTTTCAGGCTGCCTGTTCTGTCAAAGTACTTTTAAACATATTCTTACCTTCTTTCTGACAGTTATAATTGGATAGTATGTTCTCAACTTGTTTAAGAGAATGTCAAAGTATGTCTGAAATACAATCCCTAACATTCTTTATTTTCCATTAAAAAAAAAAAAAGTTGTGTTTGGCCCTCTCTTATCATGTCCTCTCTTCATCTTTCACAAGTCTGAAGCACAGTCACTAAGAGTTCCAAGGATTACTTTATCTACTAATTTAAGTACTCAGGAATAAATTGAATTGGACTTGCCAACTAGAAAATTTATCTTGGCTAAATATTCTTCAATATGTATTAGCTTCAGATCACATCTACTTGTTAAAAGTAATTATTTGGTCAAATTAACTTTCCTTGTGAAAATATCTTCTTTCTTGTCCATATCGACACATATCCATAGAAGTTGCATATCAACATTTTGGATTTTTTTGTGGTTTTGTGTTTGTTTATTATTATTGTTATTCTTCTTATTGTTGTTGTTATTATTATTATTATATTTAAATATACTTTGTGTCTTATTTTTGTCTCATGTTCTTGGCTAATTGAAATTCGCTTTTTAGTCTGCTCATTTTGTACCTATGTGTTTGTGCTCCTCTACAGTCATTTATGCCTACATAAATTTTAGAGACACACGTGATACGCAAAAATAATTCTTAACGTGTTACAAACAGGAATCCTACTCCAACTTTCAGCTATTATCCTTTTAAGTTCTCTGTCTTTTGTTACCATGGTGACAGATCTAGATGTGACAATATCACTTATCACATTCTAAATAAATTTCTAGATTAATTTGCATTTTATGTGTCTTTGTGTATACACGAGTGCTCTGCAAATGCAACATCTTCAACTTAAGAAAAGGTTTTAACCAAGATCCCCTAATAGTTAGAAATCCTTTCAATAGTTATTTTTAAAGAATGAATCTTTTTTCCTTTTTAACTTTGCACAGTTGATCTCTTCTTATGTATTTCTTGTTGCTCCAAATCAGCATTTCCTTCGGAAATCAGCATCTTCCTCAGAAAAGTGTCTTAAGAATACTAGGAAAAATTCTAAATGCTAGAATATGCTATCAAATATTTATCCCTAAACTGTGCTGCTATATATACTTTCAGACTACCTATTTACGTGTCAGGCTAAACAGCTTCTAAAGTACTGAATGCTTCTGTTCATTCATTTCAAGGGGACTTGCTTGACTACTTAGCAATTTTTAAAAGTTATCCACTTACTTAGGTGTCTGCATAAGTAGAACTTTCATGTTGAATGTCTTGGGCTTGCCATTTTTGCAAACAGGGTTATGAACAGGAAATGAAGAATTTCAGGAAAAATTGGCAAAATTTGTTACTATTTCCTTAGCTAATATAATCAGGATTGCCACTTTTAGCAATGCTCTTTATTAATTTATGCTCTAATATACATTTAAATCATTCCCTTGTATGTGAAATAAAACTGAACTCATGACAACAGATTCACTGTCTTGAAGTTATCAGATGATTTTAATAAAGAACTGCTTTTTTTTTTTCAAAAAATACTTCTAAAGGCTGATTTCTTTTTTCTCCCTCTTAAAGAAGCTTACAGCCTTAAAGAAGTTCTGAGTTTTCCTTTTTAGGCTTGAGTCAACGGCTTTTCAGACCTATCTACAAGCCATACAATACGGTTATTTCACAATTCAGGTGTTAAAGCTTTCTCACCTATTTTTAGTCTAATTTACTAATGATATGTGGCTTAATGTGATCACTCATTTTTCCCTCCTGTGTCAAAGTCAGGCCCTTCTTAACACGTTGAACCGCTGGGCCAAAATCAGACAGATTTGACTGAGGATATAGAAATCTCCAGAATACCATGTTCCTTCAGATTACATGAAAACAGTTTCCTGTGTAAACAAGAGTCACCCTCCCAGTGGCCACGCTAAGGGAATGGCCACACTCAAAAGCTCAAACCTTAAATCTTAGGCATCCGAGAGTTCAAGCTGGAGTTCAACTTCCAATCACAAAACCACTTCTCTCAAAGCTTTTGTTGCACTTTTCTCAAAAGTTGCTGTCATTGATTCTTTGAAAATTCTCCCTCTCCTCTTAGTACTGTATTCGCCACCTCTGAATTTTCTGCATTACCATATAAATGTAGGTTTTGGTTTGTGTCAGAATAATTTGGTCTTGAGAGAGTCTTTGTGATTCTCTTCCTTTTCTTCCTCTGAAGAGAGATGTGTTTCTCTCAAAAACACCATAGCAATTTCTGTTACCTCATGCTCAGTAAACATGTTTCATTCATCTGCTGCAATTACCCTGTACAAAATCAGGTTTTAATATAAAAGTTATTATCCCATCATTAACTAAAACCAATCCCTTAAGTATAATTCATGGGAAAAAAAATCACAATCATATATTCTTTGTGCAGAAGATCCAAAAAGTTTTAAGAATCTCACCATAACTCTAAATCTACAGCTAGAAAGTGTATCATCAGCCATAAATGAGACTGAATAGAGCAGCTGGGTAAAAAAAATTAGAAGATTCTTTGAAGACTTGAACTCTGAATAGCCAAGAGTAGGTGTGAGTAGTCAGCTTAGTAGTGAGAGGAAGCTTTAAACTCTTCTGCTCTCTGAATAAAACTCCATCACAGGCAGGTTACAAGTGAGCAAAGAGAGCAGAAGACCTACTGTCTACAAGGGTGACTCCAGTTCTCCATGGAACCTTAGCTGGGACCTGTTACTTGTTCCCTTGAAGGAAAAACTTACTTCTCCCCTAACTGAAAAGCTGTTTCTGCAAGGTTCCCTGTACAGCTTTTCTTCCTGGAGTAGTAGATTGGCCCATGGTGTTCAGTGGCTGAAAGGCCTACAGACAGGCCTGTAATAACTTCCAGCGAAAGGAGGTTTTAGCTGCCTAGTCATGCTTCCTTTCCAGCTTTCTGGACGCAGTGTGACTGAGCCTTTTGCCGGTGGCCACAAAGCAAAACACTAGTTCTGAGGCTAAACAACTTTGGTGCCTCTGGATACTTTGTTTCAAAAGATTGTTGACTTTTATGACTAGGAGGAGGTACTCTTCCAGTGGTCATTTTCAGATGGTCCAGCTATACCCGTGTTGCGAACCAAGGCACATAATGTGGAAAAGGCATTTTATTATTCTGACCTTACTCTTGCCAAAGGCAAAATGCTTGGTGAGTGCTGCTGGATTTTTAATCTTCACTACACCTAGCACAAGGAAATTCCCTTCCCTTCAGTGCGCATTAGAGCACTGAAAGATTTTCCTCCTTTTATTTTTTTTTCCTCAACATAACTTCGCAAGAACTCTACAGGTTAGTCATTATGACTCGTGTTACATCTGCTTGTAGGTAGTCTGCCAGCAGGTTCTGCAACCTAATCAGGTGTAATCAATGAAAGAGTAGGAATGTGGTGAGATTTGCAATTTTCTGCTCCAACAAGGATTCCAAAATAAGACAAAGGAACTCGTAGTAAGAAGCATAAATCGCAATGTCTTCATATCTGTTGGAGGGACAACACAGGAGGGCATAAGCAATCCAGGAGATTCCTGGAATGCGTTGATGATAACTTCCTGCTCCAAGTGACTGAGGAGCCAACAAGGAGAGGTGCCATGCTGGACCTTGTTCTCACCAACAAGGAGGGGCTGGTGAGGAATGTGAAGCTCAAGGGCAGCCTTGGCTGTAATGACCGTGAAATAGTGGAGTTCAAGATCCTTAGGGCGGTGAGGAAGGCACACACTAAGCTCACTACCCTGGACTTCAGGAGAGCAGACTGTGACCTCTTCAGGAACCTGCTTGGCAGAGTACCATGGGATAAAGCCCTGGAGGGAAGAGTGGCCCAAGAAAGCTGGTTAATATTCAAGGATCACCTCCGCCAAGCTCAGGAGTGATGCATCCCAACAAAGAGGAAGTCAGGCAAAAACATCAGGAGGCCTGCATGGATGAACAAGGAGTGCCTGAACAAACTCAAACAGAAAAAGGAAGGCTACACAGGGCAGAAGCAAGGACCCAAGGTAGCCTGGGAAAAATACAGAGAAATAGTCTGAGAAGCCAGGGACCACGTTAGGAAAGCTAAAGCCCTGATAGATTTAAATCCAGCCAGGGACATAAAGGACAACAAGAAAAGTTTCTACGGGTAGGGCAGTGACAAAAGAAAGACTAGGAAAAAACGTGGGCCCTCTCTGGAAGGAAATGGGAGACCTGACCACCTGGGATATAGAGAAGGCTGAGGTACTCAATGACTGGTTTTGGCCAAATTGGCCAATGGCCAGCGACACATGCAGGTTTCAGACCATCTGAGGAACCTGAAAGTACACAAGTCTGTGGGACCTGATGATATTCATTCATGGGCCCTGAGGAAACTGGTGGATGAATTTACTAAGCCACTATCCATCATATTTGAGAAGTCGTGGCAGTCCAGTGAAGTTCCTGCTGACTGGAAAAGGGGAAACATAACCCCCATTTTTAAAAAGGGAAAAAAGGAAGAGCTGGGGAACTACAGGCCAGTCAGTCTCACCTCTGTGCTCAGCGAGATCGTGGAGCAGATCCCCCTGGAAACTATACTAAAGCACATGGAAAACAAGGAGGTGATTGGTGATCGGCAATATGGCTTCACTTAGGGCAAAATGTGTCTGACAAATTTGGTGCCTTTTACGATGGGATTACAGCATTGGTGGATCAGAGAAGTGCAACTGACATCATCTACCTGGACTTGTGCTAAGCATTTTACACTGTCCCACATGACATCTTGTCTCTAAATTGGATAGACATGGATTTGACGGATGGTCCACTCGGTGGATAAGGAATTGGCTGGACAGTTGCACTCAAAGAGTTGCAGCTGATGGCTCAATGTCCAAGTGGCGAGCAGTGACGAGTGATGTTCCTCAGTGGTTGGTATTGGGACCAGTGCTGTTTAACATCTTTGTGGGAGACATGGACAGTGTGATTGAGTGCACCCTCAGCAAGTTTGCCATCCAGAGGGACCTGGACAGGCTTGAGAGGTGAGCCCATTCCAACCTCATGAAGTTCAACAAGGCCAAGTACGAGGTCCTGCATGTGGGTTGGGGCAATCCTAAGCACAAATACAGGCTGGATGGAGAATGTATTGAGAGCATCCCTGAGGAGAAGGAGAAAGAGATGGGGTGTTGGTGGATGAGAAATTCAACATGAGCTGGCAATGTGTGATCACAGCCCAGAAAGGAAACAGTACCCTGGGCTGCATCAAACGAACCATGACCAGCATGTTGAGGGAGATAATTCTACCCCTCTACTACACTCTCCTGAGACCCCACCTGGAGTACTGTGTCCAGCTCTGGGGCCCCCAACATTAGAAGGACATGGACCTGTTGGATCGGCTCTAGAGGAGGGCCATGAAGATGGTCAGAGGGCTTGAGCACCTCTCGTATGAAGACAGGCTGAGAGAGTTGGGTTTGCTCAGCCTGGAGAGGAGAAGGCCAGGGAGACCTTATAACAGCCTTCCAGTATCTGAAGTGTTCCTACATAAAAGCTGGAGAGGGACTTTTTACAAGCACATGTAGCCATAGGACAAGGGGTAAAGGTTTTAAACTGAAAGAGGGTAGATGTAGATTAGATATTAGGAAGAAATTCTTTACCGTGAGGGTGATGAGGCACTGGGACAGGCTGCCCAGAGAAGTTGTGGATGTCCCATCCCTGGAAGTCTTCAAACCCAGGTTGGATGGGGCTATGAGTAACCCGGTCTGGTGGAAGAGGCTCGGGCCTATGGCAGGGGGATTGGAACTAGATGATCTTTAAGGTCCTTTCCAACTCTAAACATTTTATGGTTCCATGATATTGTGAGACTGGAATAAGCAATCATGGAATAAGCAATCTGAACTGCATAATTGCATCTTGCTCTTATTCTATTTTTATTAATAGTCTCTGTGTGTGACTAAGTGTGTAGGATTAACATTGTAAAGAAATTCTGGTATCTTGATTTATGCTGTGAAAGGTTTAGCAAGGTCACATTTGGAAGAATCTGGCTCACAGGAAATTTCTGCGATGAGATAAGTTGTTGGTTTTAACAGGTCCTGTTCACCATCATAGTTACAGTAACATAGATATGCATTTACTTGATTCAGCTCTAATTCTGTGATTAAAAATCAGAAATTTGACTCCGCACTGTAGCCAAGTGTTAGACCCATTCAAGCAGCAGGTGGTATCTCAGTGTTAGCAGATGAGGGTTCAGGTTGGGCAGTAAGCCTAGCTTAAAAAGGGAGCATTACAAACTGCTAGAAGTGGTTTTAAAAAGCAGACAATGTCAAACACTTGCACAGTACTTTGAAGTAATAAGTTCTTAGGAAAAAGTAATAACAGTCTCTCTGAAATAATTGCAGGATTCAATACTATGAAACTTTGCTATCCACTTTCACTCATCACCTATTTACATCCAAGAATGCAGCAAAGGAAGGAGAGAGATGGAAATGACTGAGAGAATGGAAAATGAGGTTTGTTTTAGCTGTATTTTTTACTCTCTGCTTTGAAAACAGGAAAATATCTGATTGAATTTCACATGAAGGCGGCATTTTCAAGACACATTCCTACTAAAATTCATGTTTCAATTGCTTTTTGCACCTGGAAGCCGGGCACTGAGTAATCCCTCCTCACTTCATTGGTGGTTTCCGTGTTTTATTTCCTTTTGCAGCTTCTGATACTTTGACTTAAACCTTTGAGATGATGTAGTTTCTTCACCAGTAATTGTCATAGCAATTTAACTGGAAAATTTAGTCGAGTTATCCTAGTGAGTAATGTAAACTCATAGGAGAAATAATTCCAGAACAAACCTTTACCCTATATTACTTTTCTATAAAATTATTCAAAATATGCAGCCCATCTGTGCTGCCCTTACTGATTATTTATTAATCTGTTAAGCATACAGATTGCTTTAAGTGAAATTAATTATATTCATATATTAAGGTACTACTCACTAAGCCAATGGGTTCGTAATAATCATCAGTTACCTCATTCATTAACATTTTCAGTAGAAATGCTACATTGTAGAAAATTCTATTAAAATATAAAAGCAATAGAATTTAAGCTGTCTCCAAATTACTACCTCATATCCTTAATTAATGCTTAAAAGTACGATACTGAAGTAGTTACACTGTTATCCTAATTAATACCTGGATATTCTCCAATTAGAAATCCAATAGGAATCAAATGATACAATTATCCCTTCCTTTTTCAACAGATATTGTGTGACATATAACCATTTGAAAATTAAGCATAATTTAGGCCAAGTACCAGAAAACAAGTAACGTAAGGTATGGAATAGTTCAGACTATTGTATACACAGAGGAAGTGACAAGAATTTAACAAAGGTTCAGCCTGTATCTATATGAAACTTGATTTAAGATTAGGATCCCAAGTGAATTTTGAATAGATTCTGCTGAATGACACCATGTGCCAATACTTTGCCAAATACCAGCTGCCTTGTAAATTTAAATTGTACAGAAAAAAGGCGCTCCAATTTTTGAAAATTTTTATTAGTAGACCAATTCATTGTCTGTTACATCAGCACTATCAGAACAGTTTACTGAGAAGTAACATTCTGAAGTAACATCAGCTATTAGTTCCCCCTTGGGTCTTATGTTCCCAAAACTCTCTCATACCTCTGCACCAGCTTTCTTGGAGCAATGCTACAATTCTCCAGATTCATTTGAATATAAGACTTCAACTGAGATATCCAAGTTATAATTCTTATTATCCTGAACTCCTTCTATAGTCAGTAGGAAAAAAGAAACAGGCACTTTCAAAAGCAGCTTCATTCCTGAGATGAATGGCAGTGCTTTCCTTCCATTGACTAGGGCAGGTCACAGCAAAATTTCTAAAGATGCGTAACATTAAACAGATGAATACAAGCCTTACTAAGTTAAATCTTTGTTCTTCATTGAGGCCTGCTATTGCCCCAAAATCAATACATGGTTATATACATATTAAAAGAGAGATGCAAAATTATCTGTTTATGCAGAAGTGATGTGATACCAGTGTGAATCCACCATCCGAGTTTTGACAGTACACTTGTCAGAAAGATAGAGAGAGTTCAGAGGAGAGCATCAAAAATTATTAGTTTAAGAAAATCAGTTACAAGGAAAGATGCTTGAAGGAACTTGACAGAGGAAGTGATAACATCTTGCTGCAAAAATGAAGCAATAATCTGTTTTTCATACCTGGTGTGTAAGCAAAGATGGCTTACTTTATGGCAAAGTAGGTTAAGGAGATAAATAAGGGAAAGTGCCTAGCATAAACAATGATGAAGCACTGGAATGGATTTCCTGGAGCAGGTGTGGAGTCTCCACCGGCAATATCTGTGAACACGTTGGACGACAATTCCTTCTCCCAGATGATTTAAAGTCACCAGACAAACTACCATAGGATATACAACACAAATGACAAAAACTTATTAGAACTGTATAGCCAGAATCAATTTCATTGAGTGAACTAAATTCCTGCCTCACCTACAGTCATGAAAACCAGAAGCAAATACAGTACTTCATGGAATTAGAGTGGTAATGTAATGCAAGTCAGATGAAAATTGGGATCAGTCTTCTTTTGGCAGTAAAAACTGTAGTACTACCTTCAAATTCTGAATCACTATCACAATTCCAACATGAAAACTCATCAAATATCAGCTATTAGTTGCACCTTGGGTCTTATGTGCACCTTCAAAAACACTCTCATACCTCTGCACCAGCTCTCTTGGAGCAATGCTATAATTCTCCAGCACCAGTCCCAGAGACTTAGTTTCAGCCCTTAGCCAACCAGCCACATGATTTCAAATTCCCTATGAATACAGACTCCCAAAAGGCAAATTTAAGCCTACTAATGATTTCTTTTCCTAATTATCATTGAAGCCTGGTAGAAGTAATCTGGAGATTACCAAAGATCTGTGGACCTCTTTTTGAAAACCAGTTCTTTGAATCAAAGTGAAATAAATGACAACTTCTATTCACAATTGAAACTATGAAACAAGCAAGAGTTATTACTTAAAGTATATCCATTTACCCCTGCTTTCTATTGGTAGGTTTTTGAATTATTTTTCTCCTTGCCTTTACTTTGATACCTATAAAGAATTTATTTGACCTAAATCTCTTCTTATAGTTTATTTGATATTTCATTTTGATAAACAGCAGAAAAAATGGTACCAATGTTACCACTTTAATATTTTTTGTAATTTAAATTAATTAAATAAATTATAATAAGCTTCAGCCCTAGGATAAGCTAAGTAATTTAAAGTATCATATTCACTATGATTATTTTATATAGTAATAATAGCATCTTACAGAAGGCAGGACTTTGGTTTTCTTCACACGTACTCATCTCAATTTTATTTCAATTTATAAACTAGTAACCGTATTTCAGTTTATGAAGAAAGAAAAGTATAATATTAACTGAAAAGGGGTAGATGTAGATTAGATATTAGGAAGAAATTTTTCACTATGAGGGTAGTGAGCCACTGGACCAGGTTCCCCTGAGAAGCTGTTGAGGCCCCATCCCTGCCCGTGGCAGGGGGTTTGGAACTAGATGATCTTTAAGGTCCCTTCCAACTGAAACCATTCTATGATTCTACAATTCTATGATACTCCTAAATTTTAACTTTAGTGTGTCCTTGTCAGTCTCCCAGATTCCTTTCTAAACAAGCAAATGACCTTATAGTCTTCCTGGCTGTCAGGTTTCTTTATATGTGGAGTCATTCCTGGACTTTAAGCTTTCGTAGTCATGCTGCATTTGATAAAGAGGGCTGGAACATTAATTCTTATATACTGTTAGGGAGGCAACACCTAGTTCTTGCCCATCAAGCATTTGGCTGTATCTGTGGGATGTACGCCACTCTATTTTGTTGAAACAATCACTAGATACATCCTATTCAGTGATAAAATTTTGGACTAGCAAATCTGTAAATACAGTAGTGCCCATACGAAGCAAGGAAACCCAGTGTGATAAGCAGTGACAACTGCACTCAAAACATGTGACAGGGAGAGTATCTTCCTGTAATACTTCTTTTATGAAGGTCAATGCAAGTGAATCTCTCCAATAGTGTGTGTGTCATTTTAAAAAATGAGAAAAAAGGAGGAAATTTCTTCTAGATTGGATGTTATTGTGGCAGTCGTTAGCCATATATAGCAGAAGAAAGCTTTGTGCAGCAGAATCTCTCTGGGAAAGCAGAATGATTATCCACATTTCACCAATGGGAAGTCATGGAAGAGAAATTAAATGGCTTATCATTTAATAAGCCACAAATTTGACACAGTAAAACTGTGTCAAAAGTAGAAATTAAAGCCAGGTTTGTCGTCTCCTTGTCTAGCTGTATATGAGTGAGTTCCTTCTTCCTCTTCGTGATTCTCATCTCTACAAAATACTGTTCTAGCCTTACGGAAGGCACCAATAAAAAAGAAAGAGAGGAAAATAAAGAAACATTACTGGGAGAAGAGAAGGA